>NC_087580.1:42612682-42920360 GCF_036250125.1 Pseudopipra pipra
GGGGGGCAGAACAGGCCCTGGGATGGATCAGGAATGGGGACCCCCGTGTTCCCCCTGTGTCAAGCCACTCTGGGAGGGTCCTGGTGGGGCACCGGCCCCTTAAAAGGCACCCAGCTCACCCCAAAAGGTGCTGGGACCCCCCCTAAACCTGCACACAGGCCCAGGAGAACCCCCCAAACATACTCAGAGCCCATCCAGGACCCCACCTGACCTCTTTTTTTGGGGTGGTGGGACCCCAATCTGAGTTGGATGAAGCTGGGGATTGAGGGGATGAAGTGGAAGATGTGAGAGGAGGGGAAAAATGGGGCTTGGGACCCCCAGAGAAATCCGGGGGGGGGTGGGGATTGAGGAGACTATGAAAAAGTGGAAGGAACAGGGAGAAGGGTGGAAAAGGCGGGTCTGGTGGGGCAGATGGTCCCATGGGGGTCTTTCGGCACAGGGGGGTTGGCAAAGGGTGGTGGCCCCCCTGAGCTCCCAACTTCCTGTGGGGTGCTGGGGGCTGATGGATCCAATCTCAGCCTTGGATTATGCCAACAGTTTGTTTAGAGGAATTACAGGGGTGTGACTGAACCACTTTTGTTCCCCAGGTTTTAACGATGGCAAATCAGATCTATTGATAGAAAGGAATTTATTTAGAGATACAAATGATCAGACAAAAGATCTTCAGCAGAATTATTTACTGCACAAGACAAACACTAAAACTACCAGGAGTGCAGGATAAGATAGGACAGTGCTCTACACTAAAGCAATTGTTGAAGCAATTCTACTCAAGCTGGCAAAAAAGCAATAATTCTTAATTAGAGATGGATGGAACTCCCCCAGACCAATGCTCGTGGGGAGATCTCTGCTCTCATCCTCCAGCAGTGACCTTGGGGGGGTCCCCAGCCAAGGCAGGAATCTCCACACACCCCTCCAAGAAGGGTTCTATTGGAAGAAGCTTCCCCTGGGAAAGGGGACTGGCCCTTTGTGGTCGAAAGGGATGGACTGACAGTCACTGGACTCCAGGGGTTGCCTAAACATCAGGGGGTTCATTCGGGGTGGAAGCAGCGGCTGAAGCTCTTCCCACACTCGGAGCACTGGTAGGGCTTCTCTTACTGGTGGGTCCGTTGGTGTTTGGTCAAGGTAGAGCTGTGGGGGAAGCTCTTCCCACACTCCCCACACTTGTAGGGCCTTTCCCCGGTGTGGATGCGCCAGTGGGTGCTGAGGTGGTAGTTGTGCTTGAAGTCCTTCCCACAGTCAGTGCAGCAGAAGGGCCTCTCATCCGTGTGTGTCCGCTCATGCCTGTAGAGATGTGAGCTGGTCTTAAACCTCTTCCCACATTCCAAGCACTTGTAGGGCTGTTCCCTAGTGTGGATGAGCTGATGGGTGCGGAGGCTGGAGCTGTCCCTGAAGCTCTTTCCACATTCCCCACACGTGTAGGGCCGTTCCCCAGTGTGGATGGCCTGGTGTCGGATCAGGTTGGAGCTGTTCTTAAAGCTCTTCCCACAATCATTACACACGTAGGGCCGTTCCCCAGTGTGGACCTGCTGGTGTTTGATCAGGTGGAAGCTCTGGTTGAAGCTCTTCCCACATTCACCACATGCGTAGGGACGTGCCCCAGTGTGGATCTGCTGGTGTCGGATCAGGTGGGAGCTGTTCTTGAAGCTCTTCCCACATTCCAAGCACCTGAGGGGCTTCTCTCTGCTGGGAGGCTGCCCAGGGACCACCAGGTCAGAGCTCCCCCTCAAGCTCCAGCCGCCTTCCCGGCACAGGCTGGCTCTTTCCTCCTCAGAGCACCCTGGGATGACTTTGGAGCCCCTCCTGCGGGGGGATCTCCAGCCCTTTTCCTCCCCGCTGCCTTCCTGCGCCGTGGAGCCCTTCAAAACGGCCTCTCCCACCAGGGTCTCACGGGGGGATTTGTCCTCTGGGCTCTCCGTCCTCAGCTCGGGGCCTGGGGCAGGAAGCAAGAAGGACAGGGAGGGAATTTGCCTCCGGCCCACAGGGAAGGCCAAGGACATCCCCCCAACTCCGGCCCCGGCAGGACGGCGGCGCCAGCGGGGTTGTCCTGCAGCCGGGGCCATGCTCGGCTGACAGAGCCAGCACAACACCCACCCAAAGGGACACTGACTTCCTCCTCACCTGCCTGGGGGGCCCAAGGCATCTTCCTCTTCCTCGCAGCCTCCTCCTCCATCCGCCCAAGCTTTGGGAATGAGAAATCCTGATGGGGGGAAAACAAGGGCTGAGCGCGTTGGCTTGGGGGTTCCTCCTGCCCAAGTCCATCTCTACAACTCACCAGGCATCCTGTGTCCATAAAAACCTCCAAAACTCCAAGATTCAGCCCAGAAAAACTGAAGCCACCAACAAGATTCAGGCAAAACCCCCTCAGAAATAGCAAGAAAACCCTCACCACCCCGAACTGCAAAAAGTTGAGATTCAGCTAAAAAATACTCCAAAATATGAAGGTTCAGCCCAAAAAAAGGTGATGGGGACTGATTTTAACCCTCCAGCAGGAGAGTTGTTTGATTTCAAGCTCGTCTTCAAGGCGCGGCGTGGGATTGGAGCCTGGGCTCTAATTAACCTCTCCTGTGCTTACCAAACAACAGGAGCTGTATGGCCAAGGGACAAACTCTGTGATCCCTGTCAGTGTCCATGGCCCCTGTCAGTGTCCTTCAGGGAAATTGGGAGGAGGAAATGAAGAAACCGGTTTGGAACTAAACTGGTGTTAAAGTGGGAAAAACCTCCTTCCATGGAAATAAAACTTAGACAGTTTTTCCTGGGCTGAACGAGCTCATTCAGAGATGAAGGACTGGGACTTCTGTCAACACCTGTGCTGGTTTCTTTGGACACTCGTGTTCCTTCAGAGAACCCCTGGAAACACTCTGCTGTTCACTCCCAGTGCCACCAGTGCCTGGGTCCTGTCTGCAGCAGCAGATTGCAGTGGGACGGGAGAAATGCTTTTCTGAGCCTCTGGGCTGGACACAGGCACAGCCTGACCCTGAACCCAAGGGAAACAAAGACATATTCCATGGCTTTAGCTGGACCAAGGGTGGGGGGGTTTCCTGAGGGCAGCACTAACCAGACTTTTGTGTGTGTGTGAGACAGGCAGAACCACAAATGCCTGCACAGCCCAGAGCAGTCAGTGTGGGGCTGTGCTTGCTGCTGCAGAGACCCCCAGGGGACAAACCCAGGCAATAGTTTGGGTTTATTCCTTGCTCTGTGTCAGTGCAATAGAATGTTCCACAGGAGCTCTGTCCCCCTCTGTGGCACTGGGTGGCTCAAAGCTGAAGAGAGGGGGGGGTCAAGTGCAAGTTCCCTTCTGAAGTGTGTGTCCCTAAGGAGGACACTTGCCTTATTATTGCTTATTATGTGTAATATCTTATAGATCTATCATACAACAGCTAAGGATGGATTCTATAGAATATGTGCCATATATATGATACAGAATATATCTGATTATTGCTTTATCTGTCTGTCCAGACAGATATTGTGTATGAAGAGAGATTGTATTTGAGGAATATGTTCCTCTCTATACCCTGTGAGCTCCACTCCCAAGGCCAGCAAATTCCTGAAGCTCCCACTTCTGTGCCCTGCAGGTTTTGGCAGATTTGCAAGAGCAGGGGAATCATTCCCTGCAGCCCCTTTGCACTGTAGGAAATGGGAGCCCTGTGCACATCCTGCTGCCTCCAGATTCCATTCTGGGTGTGGGAAGGACCCTGTGGGGAGCAAAGAAATGCCTGGTTCTGCAGGAGCTGCAGATGCTCAAGGGGCAGCAGGACCAAGTCAGGGGCCTGGGGGGCTTTGGGGTCCAGGAGGGTCCTGAAGGAGCTGGGGAGGGGCTTTGGGGATTGGGGGTACAAACCAGGACAGACCAGTACAGACCAGGACAGACCAGTACCTCCTCACTGCTCCCCATATCTCTCCTGGAGCTGGGCCACCTTGTCGTGGGACACCTGATCCCCCCCCAGTGCCCTCCCAGTACAGCCCAGTGCCCCCAGTACAGCCCACTGTGTTCCTGTCCCAGGGTGTGGGTGATCCCTCTTTGGGGGGGGTTGGAAGGGATTTGAGGGGGAGCTGGGGGAGATTTGAAGGGATCTGGAGGGGTTGCATGGGGATTTGGGGGGGTTTGGGGGTCTCTGGGTGTATTTGGGGCAGTTAAAACAGGTTTTGTGGGCATTGGGGCATCAAAGGGATCTGTGGGGGGAGGAGATTAAAGGGAAAATTGAGGTTAAGGGACATTTGGGGGGGTTAAAGAGGCCTGAGGGGGGGAGGGGCTGCACCAAGAGCAGGTGATTCCTGAGACCCTCCCTGGTGTCCCCGAGACCTTCTTGGTGTCCCCAGATCCCCCCTGGACACCCCGAGACCCCCCTGGTGTCTCCAATGTTCCCAGGACCTCCCCATGGCCCCAATTCCCCCCTTGACACCCCCAATTCAACTGTCCCCAAACCCCTCCCCACTGTCCCCAAACCCCATCCCTGATGTCCCCAACCCTCCACCTCACCCCAGGAGCCCCCACTGGACCCTCTGACCACAAAAACGCCCCCCCACACACTCACAGAAAGGCCAAGGGCATCTGGGGACACAATGGGGACAGTTGGGGGGCTTTGAGGGGCACTGGGTGATTACTGGGGGATACTGGGACACACTGGGGGGAAACAGGGGGCACTGGGAGGGACTGGGAGGTTACTGAGGGACGCTGGGAGGGCACTGTGAGGGACTGGGGAGTTACTGGGGGATTACCAGGACACACGGGAGGACACTGGCAGGTTATTGGGCCATACTGGGGGTTACTGGGTGCTCACTGCAGGATCACTGGGCCATCCTGGGGGGCAGTGGGAGGTCACTGGGACACACTGGGTGGTCACTGAGGGGTTACTGGGCCATACCGAGGATCACTGGGAGGTCATTGGGATATACTGGGGGCACTGGGATCCCCTTACTCGGATGTGGTACATCTCCCTTCCCGGATTTTGAGGGGCATCCCTAGGACCCCTCCCCTTGCAGATGGGGGACCCCCTGAACCCCACTGCTGGGCTTTAGAGGACACCTCAAAATCCACTCAAAACCCCTGAAATCCCCCCCTCGACCCATCGAAACCTTCTCCAGGTCCCCTCAAATCCCCTCAGAGACCTCATCCCTCCCCCGGACCCCCCAAACCTTCTCAGTGACCCGCAAAACCCACCTGGGACCCCCCAACCCTATTCAGGGACCCCCCACTCCCCCTCAGGGACTCTCAAAAACGTCTGGGACCCCGTAAACCCCCTGGAGACCCCAAAACTAGCTAAAAGGTCCCCAAAAATCCCCCAGGACCCCCAAGCCCCCTCAGAGACCCCCAAAGCCCATCTGGGACACCTCAAATCCCCTCAGAAACCCAAACCCCCTCGGAGACTCTCAAACCCCTTCAGAGACCTTCAAACTCCCCCTTGAGTCCCCTCAGGACACTGAATCCCCTCAGGGACCCCTCACAAAGACCCCGGGAACCCCGGAACCCCCGCGCTAAACCCTCCCGAGCCCTCCAGCCTTTCCACCCACAGCCGCGCTCCCGAGGGGATCCCCAGACCCCGCTCTCGCCGCCCCCCCCAGCACTCACAGCTCAGCGCAGCGGACGCCGCCTCTTCCCCACTCGTTTCCACGCGGACAAAATGGCGCTCGCTCTGCGCGCGCATCGTCCTTAGAAACCCGCCCCGCAGCCAATCAGCGCGCGGCCACGGCCCCTGCCCGCCCTCTTTGGGCTTCCGCCCCGCGCGGTGCATTGTGGGAGTTGTAGTCCTTGCGGCGAGACAGGGTAGGACTTTTGGGGTTTAGTTTTTCTCTCTTTTATTATCTCCTTTTTCTTTCTTTCGTTTCTTTCTTTCTTTCTTTCTCCTTTTTTTATTCTCCTTTTTTTCTTTTTTCTTTCTCTTTTTCCTTTTTTTTTGGTCTTTTTTCTTTGTTCTTTCTTTTTGTTTTTTTTTCTCATTTTTTCCTGTTTTTTCTTTTTTTTTATTCTCTAAAGTCTAGACAACTTTAGGAATAAATTTAAAAGCCAACACAGTGCCACACATGTAGGATGTGAACGTAAGGAAGTAGTAATGAAATCTTTGGCAAGACTGTGCTCACTAATACTTATCACATCATAAATATCTGCTTTCTTAAAAATGTTAGAAGACAGTCGATCCAGGGAATAAAACTTATGAGCTGGGAAGACAAGAACAGAAAAGCCCTCCTTCTGAAACAGTCACAGAAAAGGCAAATAACGGAGACACAATTATGAAGTGATGAAAGGGAGGTCACACAAGGAAATATTTTAGAGATTTGCAGAAGAATTACAAGCATTGCCCCATTTTGACTAATTCTTCCTTACTTTATTTGCTATGATAAGTAGCACAACTCTCTGTTTAAAACTGGGAGAATTTTACTGATTAATACACTACAGACTACGGGGAGTTTGTGTGCCAGTTCTGCTTCTCAGTAAAGCTGAGCAGAACTTCTGATTAGACAGGAATCCCAAGTGGCTGAATACTGTGCTAGAAGGGAGCAAATCACCCTGAAAAACAAAGTCCCAGTGCTCCCTGGGAGTGCAGAAGAGCAGGGACGGTGTCAGCAAAGACACCTCCTGAGAGGAACACAAACTGAACTCAAGTCCAGTTTTCTTTTTCCTTCTATCAAAGTTATTTGGGAGACAGTTGTGACAGTTTTTCTATAAAATGCAGGTAGAAGGCCAAATCTTGATTTCCTTGGCTTTGGCATGACTGACATATTTGGGCACTTTTTCATTCTCTCACTTCAATTATATGGCAAGACAGCAGAGAACTCTGGGAAAAGGTTTCTTTAACACAAGTTGAAAATTAAGAGGTTATTTTTAGTTTGAAAAAAAAATTGTGATCTTGCCTTATTTTGCATAAAGGTCATATTCACTCACCTGATGATAGCAAAAAAGCCAAAAAGCAACATCAGAAATCTCAGACATTAAGGTATGTTTGGCAAGTATCATTACTATAGAAAAGAATAAACTGCTGTATCTTCCCTTTCTCTCTCCTTTTCTCTCTTCACTCTCAGTGGCCTTTGTGTCTCATTGTCTCAGAATTTTGCAGGGATTTACATTTTCCACACCTTACAGCACAAGGATATCCCCTTTGACATGGTAGCGAAGCTAATGTTTGGTTGGAAACAAGCTATATGAAGGAAAAATATTTTAATTATGCAAACGGTTTCAAGAATTCAGATATAAAATTTCAGATTTTTAAAATTCAATTTCAGATCTTTTTCAAAACTACAGAGAAAAATCCTACAGAGTAATTTTTAACTGTAAATGGAACCAGCAAAAAAAGCAAAAGCACTTTTATGTTTCTCATGTTTAAGAAAGATCATCTTTAGTTTTGTCCCCAGCTAAAGACGGGAACAAAGCAGTGATTTGATTCCCTCTACATTTCAGCCTCAACAAGATCTTAAAAGAATCTTCATTTTCCCACACTTAAGCTTCCCCCCCCCCCCAATATGAAAAGGTGATGAAAATGTAAGAGGGTGACAGAACTTTCCTGGAGGAACACAGAGTTCATTGCAAGCAGAGGAACTTCAAAGCTTCCTCAACTGGGCAAAGTGGCTCAAACCTTCAAACCCTGTCCCTTTACTCAAGTGCTTTATGATGACCAGGCTCACTTCCATAATCCAGATGCTTCAAATGCAGAAAATACAGAATGACATGACAAAAAAACTTCAACCAACAAACAAACAACTCACAGACATTTACCTTTGCTGACAGTTAATGAAAATGCCATTTTATTCTGAAAACTGTAGGGGCAGGAGTTGTCAAAAATTAAAAAATATTAAAAAGTGAGCTTTTTAGAAAAGCAGTGCAAACCACAGGAGTAAAGTAACATTAAAACTGATCCAATTTTTAATACTTACATATATGTGGAAAATGGTTCTAAAGAGAAATTTCAAAGTGTGATTTTCCAAATGTCTCCTGTAGATTTTCACCAGGAATTTCAGCATCATTTTATTGTAGAATTCCTTCAACAGGAGAACCTAACTTGTCACATAAATAAGGTTGACTTTAATTACAGTACTGAAAATCCAGTTGATTTACACAGAATGAAAAGAAAAACCAAAACAAAAAACCCCAAGCATGAATACGATTGAGATTATATAAAAATGGCATACTTCATCTAAATTGTGTCCTTTTCTGTGTAAAACTGAAATTGTTCTAAAATAGGTTAATGTGATTGTAGGTAGTAATTTTCAATAATAATCTACAGCTACATTTCACATTACACATTTTCCCCATTTTTATATATTTTTCTTTTTTTTAGAAGTATAAGCAAGCTGCAGTTTTGCAGCAGGAAATCTCCTCTACCACAGAGCTCTTCCCAGAGATCTTAAGCACAGCCTGGATCTCATGCTAAGGCTGAGGTTTTGGAGAGACCTGGAGTGAGACCTCTGCAATGAGGTGAATTCCCTGCTCACAGATGATCAATCAGCTCTTCCAAGCTGTTGTGCAGTTCTCCCTTTCTCACCTGGCTCTCCCTAAACAGGCAAAAACATCCATGTTCTCCCAGGCAACTCCAACTGCTGTTTGGATCTTCGTGTCCCAACTGTCTCGTGCAGCTCCAGAAGACAGAAAGCAACCCCAAAGCTGATCAGTGCAGGTGCCACATGTCTGCAGCATGGAAAGGGCCCAGCTGGAGCTGGGGGAGATCTGCCCAGCCCCAAAAGCACAGGGGGTGGAGGCAAAGGGAAGGAGGGAATCGGAAGAGAAGGACACAGTTGGAGTGTCACTGCCTGCTGGAAAAACTCCACAGTTTGATGAGCAGGGACTTCCATTAAGCCTCAGTTTAAAGCAACCTTGAGGTGGCCCTTTATGATGTGTGGGGTCGGGCTGAGCCCCAGCTGGCTGCAGTTTAGGAAAGGGAGCAGCAAAGAGGGCACCTCTGTGCCTCCCACTGCCAGAGGCTGAAGACACAACTGTTCAGGAAGGAGACTCACTTCTCTCATCTCTTGCCCTCCACAACACCCACCCAAAACCAAGAACAGACACAGGGTGAGCTCACTGAGAGATGTGCTGAACAGCCTGGGAGAGGGGAAGAAAAGAAGAAAGTAGCACTAATGAAAATGACAATCAGTTCAACACTGCCGAGCTTAGAGAAGAATTCTGGTTTCATTAGAACAACTCCCAATTTTCCACACAAGCACTTTTGCAATCCTACCCTTGTATCCCCATGAAATCATCTTTCTGGACAAAAGGAACTGGAATGGACAATGCACAGCTTGCCACTGACACTATTTAATTAGCTGGGTCATTGATGAGAGATGTAGGAGAGCTCTTTCCTCCTCCCTGCTCTATCCTGCTGTCTCCTTAAACTGCCTCAAGAAAAGAAATGGTCACAATTTTTCATTTAAGAACTTTGTTTAAAACATTTCCTGCTCTTCATCAAAATCAGAGATTATATTTTTCTGAAGTTAGATAGACATCATGCAAATGTTTGAGAATTTGGAACATATTTAAATGTGATTTTTTTCACAAGGAGCTTTTAATTTTTCTTTTCATTTTTAAATTCACATGAAGTGACATAAGAGAATGTAAGAGAAGAAAAATGAAAAAGAAACAGAAGATATAGAATAAAACAAATCCCATTGGAAAAGAATCCTGGTGGAAAGAAGGAAAGAAGCAAAGAAGAGAAAAAGAAGAGAGAGAGAAGAAAGATGAGAGAGGAGAGAGAGAGAGAGAAAGGAGGGAAAGAAGAGAGAGAAAAGACAGAGAGAGAAAGAGAAAGAGGAGGAGGAGAGAGAATAACAACTGTTGTATCCAAAGGACTGAAATTTGTCATAAAGGAAATCTTTCAAAAAGAGTTTTATGATGTGACTCTCAATGCAATACTAAGCAAAATGGAAAAACAAATCTGTCTCACAGGGAAAAATCTCATATATCCAGGCTTGATCTTTTCTCCTAATTAATTCTGACCTAACATCAGTTTGCTGTGTTTGCTGAATATTCATTCCTGTAAGGAGGTCTGTTGGCTTCAGTGATCCACTTGCATGAACAAATTCTTTCAGATGCAAATATAAGTTGTATGATAGGATTCCTACTTGTTTGCATGATTAGATCAGGTATCCTATGATGGGGTTCAACATCCAGTCCCAGAGGTGTTGCTGCCTAAACTAACAGTGGCTGAGATCCCCTGGCTGCAGGAACCATCTCCTGCAGAGATTGAACCAACAGCAGCAGCTACAGGTCCGTAGGGTCAGTGTTGGCTGCTGGGGACAAGCCCAAGCCCATAGGCAGAGGTAATGCAGTATTCCATAGGCAGAGGCAGTGCAGTATTCCATAGGCAGAGGCAGTGCAGTATTCCATAGGCAGAGGCAGTGCAGTATTCCATAGGCAGAGGCAGTGCAGTATTCCATAGGCAAACAAACAGACAGGAAAGGGCAGGTGCTAAAGAGTCCAAAGCAAAATCTCACATCTTTCACTGCTGAACATTCCTGTGTTGTGCAAATCACAGACAGAGCACATGAGAGCTTAAAGAAGCACTTCACTGCTCAGGCCATTCTTTTTTCAGAGTATCATCCCTTTTTCATATCTTCTCTGAGCCTTGCCTGGTGCAACTTCAGGTCATTTCCTCTCTTCCTGTCACTAAAGGCTTTGCAGAAGAGACCAACCCCCACTCCTCTAAAACCTCCTTTCAGGTCATTGTAGGGAGTAATGAGGTCCCCCCTGAGCCTCCCCCTCTCCACACTCAACCAGCCCAGTTCCCTCAGCCGTCCCTCAGCAGACATGTTTTCCAGACCCTTCCCCAGCTCCGGTCCCTTCTCTGGACACGCTCCAGCCCCTCAAGGGCCTTTTGGCACTGAGGGGCCAGAACTGGACACAGCACTCCAGGTGGGGCCTCCCCAGTGCCCAGCACAGAGGGGCAATCAGTTCTCTGCTCCTGCTGGCCACACTCTTCTCCACAAAGGCCACGATGCCCTTGGCCTTCTTGCCCCCCTGGGCACACTCTGCCTCATATCCAGCCGCTGTCAAGCAGCACCCCCAAGTCCCTTCCTGCTGAGCAGCTCTCCAGCCCCTCTGCCCCCAGCCTGGAGCATTCCAGGGGGTTGTTGGGAGCCAAGGGCAGGCCCTGACACTTGGCCTTATTGATCCAGCCTGTCCAGATCCCTCTGCAGAGCCTTCCTGCCCTCCAGCACATCCGCACTCACACCCAGATCAGTCAGTCTCCCAAACAGGACAAAGTCTGACCACCAGCAGTCCAAGGTGTCAGTCCTGCTGCCCCCTCCTTCCTCCACCCCGAATGGAAAACTCCATCATTTTGGGGTCTCTGTGCCCATCATCTCCAACCACCACATCCCCCACCAGTCACAGAATCATGGAATGGTTTGGGTTGGAAGGAACCTTAAAGAGCATCTCAGTCCAACCCCCTGCCATGGGCAGGGACACCTTCCACTAGACTCAGAGCTCAGAGCCCCATCCAACCTGGCCTTGAACACTTCCAGGGATAGGGCAGCCAGAACTTCTCTGAGCGACCTGTGCCAGGATCTCACTACCATCACAGTCCAGAAATTCTTCCTAATATCCCATCTAATCCTTCTCTTTCTCAGTGTGAAGCCATTCCCCTTGTCCTGTCACTCCAGGCCCTTGTCCAAAGTCTCTCTCCATCTTTCTTGTTGGCTCCTTCAGGCACTGCAAGGCCACAATTAGGTCACCCCAAAGCCTTCTCTTCTCCAGCCTGAACAATCCTAATTCTCTCAGCCTTTCCTCACAGCAGAGCTGCTCCATCCCTCTGATCCTCTTGCTGGTCCCCTCTGGACTCACTCCAACAGGTCCATGTCCTTCCTGTGCTGGAGCCCAGAGCTGGAGGCAGCTCTGCAGGGGTGACAACATTACAGCCCTGTGTGTTCCAGCAAGGACACTGTGGAACCTCCTGGAGTAAAGGGGCCATTGTGACACTGTAGGGCCTTCTGGAGCCAAAGGAACCCTGGGACACTGTGGAATCTCATGGAATCAAGGGAGCATTGTGACAATGTGAAAACTCATGGAATTAAGAGGCCATTGTGATACTGCAAGGCCTCATGGAACCAAAGTAACCCTGGGAGACTGTGGAAACTCATGGAATCAAGGGGCCATTGTGATGCTCCAGGGCCTCATGAAATCAAAGGAATCCTGGGACACTGTGGAACCTCATGGAACCAAGGATTCATTGTGCCATGAAGGGCCTCATGGAACCAAGGGAGCCCTGAGACATTTCAGGACCTCATAGAATCAAGAGGCCATTGTGACACTGCAGAGCATCATAGAGACAAAGGGACCCCGGGACACTGTGGACCTCAAGAAATCAAGAGCCCATATTGGCACTGTGGAACCTCATGGAATCAAGGGGCCATTGTGACACTGCAGGGCTCATGGAACCAAAGGATTCCTGGGACACTGTGGAATCTCATGGAACCAAGG
The DNA here is from genome assembly GCF_036250125.1 of Pseudopipra pipra. Lineage (NCBI taxonomy): Eukaryota > Metazoa > Chordata > Aves > Passeriformes > Pipridae > Pseudopipra > Pseudopipra pipra. Next base: position 42,625,080 of record NC_087580.1, read on the forward strand.
GGCCACTGTGATATGTGGGGCCTCCTAGAACCAAAGGAGTCCTAAGACATTTTGCAAACCCATGGAATCAAGGGTCCATTATCACACTACAGAGCCTTATGAAGCCAAATGGACCCTGTGACTCTGTGGAACCTCATGGAATCTAGTGGCCATTCCCACACTGTAAAACCTCAAGGATACTCTCAGGTTCCCATTATTAAAAGACGCCTCTGCCCAAATTCAGCTGCAAAGGAGACCATGTGCCAAAGTCAGCAGTCCAGCTTTGATTTAACAGTAAATAGGAGGGAGAGAAAGAAAGAAATAGAAAGAGAGAGAAAGAGAAGAAGGGGGCAGTGGGAAGCCAGTGAGAGAGAGACAGAGATTAAGTAAATGTATCACACCATGGAGATCCCTGAGGCTCCCACTGGTCCTTCTTCACCCTGCTCTGCTCGGTGGAGGGTCCCCAAGTTGTGCTTCTGGGCTATCACTTTTATACAGCCCAAGCCCCGGGTATTCAGGGGGGTAGATGCTGTTCCCACAGCTTGGGCTGGCACGTCTACAAGGACTTGCTTCCTTTCCCACAGCTTGCCATGGTGGGAGTTTTGCCTGTTGTACTTCCAGTCTACAGGTGGGAATGTTTGCCTGGATGGGTTCCCCAGACCTGCCTTACCAGCCCTGGCTTCCTGTTGGGGCTGTCTGCTCTTTCCCACAGTCTGCACAGTGCAATTCTGTCCTGGGGGCTACTTCCAAAGCTTCACCTCCCTTTAGGCCTTGGAATTAAATGCCTTCCTGTTTGCCACCAGTGCTTATGTGTTGTGGTGCCTTATGGCATTTTCCTGCTTTGACAGTGTTTTGAGACTGTGCCCTTCAAGTCCTCCCATGTGCACACACACACTACTCTCACCAGTGTCTGGCCCTCCAAAGAACACAAGACCTGATGATTTGTAGCTCCCACTCCAGTGGTTGGCACTTGGACCTCCCTCCGTACCCAGAGCTCGGAGCTCCCTTGTCCCAGAAAGTTTAAAGAGATTGTGCCTCATTCTGCCAAGACAACCCTTGGAAAAAAGTGTCCCTCTGTGTTTCCTGGGATAAAAGCACTCTTTTGTCATCTTCCAAAACCTGGAGAGGTCCCAGAGATCTCCCAGGAAGGAATTTGGGGCCTCAAGCACATGACCCATATATAGAGGCTGAGGACTCAGGGGTCAGTGGTGTGAAGATTGAGGACAGTAGAGGAGTAGCCTGAGAGATCTGGAAGGGGGGTGTGAGAGCTGGTGGAACTTTTCTTCCTGTCAGAAAACAGCCTAAGAAAGAACTAGTGCCACCAAGGGTAGTTGGGGTGGCCTAGACTGGGGACAAGAAGTCAGAAATTTCCCTCCAAGGTCAGTGTTGTGGTGCAATATGTCACAAAGAAGGAGTCTGGATGAGCCCAAGGCTTTGTGTGTGCAGGAAGAGCCAGGGAGGACGCAGAGATGTCAGTGCAGGAAGGTGCCAGCCAGGTGGGGCAGCCGGGGGGATGACGACAGCCTGCAGGGAAAGGGGCAGGGCATGGACACCGTAGGACAGCCTGGGCTGGAGAGGAGACAGGGATGGGGAGAAGCTGAAAGGCCCTGACACAGCCACCTTCTGCAGGCCTTTGGCCATGGCTGCTGTCTGTGCCCCTGATGCCAGGAGGAGGGGAGTGGCCCTTGCAGCCCTGGGGCCTCATGGCCTCCTTGTCCCTGCTCAGCAGCCTGGCAGGTGCCACCCCATGGTCCTGCCCTTGGCATTGCACATCCCACATCCCAGTGCCCCAGGAAGAGCCCTGAGGAATGAGGCAGGGACAGGATCTGCCTTCCCAAGGGCTGGTGGTAAGGCCTTGCCCCTTCAGATTAATGAAACACATCCAGGTTTCCTCAGCATCAGAGCCACCTTTCCCTTGCTTGTCCATCCTTGTCATCACTGCCATTTTCTGCTCTAACTGGAACCTGGGGACACTTTCTCAGTTGTGTCCCTCAGTGAGACTCATTAGCACTATGACAAACTTTAGTGTTTCCATCTCACTTTGACTTCTTGAAAAGTTGTTTGAACTTCCTCTCAGGGACTGAGTGTCATGTAAACAACATCAAACCCCCTGAGGGTCATGAAATGCCTGGGGCTGTTGCTGTGCTGCTGAGCTGGGCCGGGCTCCTGGCACACAGGTTGCTCCTGGCAAGCAAGAAGAGTTTCAAAGAGACAGCTCTGCTGGTGAGCAGTTCCTCTGCACAGCCCAGCAGGGCTGAGGGCACTGCCTGCAGCACCCAGGGCACAGGAGAGAAGGCAGAGAGATGAGAGGCAGCCTGGGCTGGGAGGTCACTGAGCTCTCACTACAGGAGAAACCTTCCCAGGATTTGAAGGAAGAATTCTCTGGCTGTGGGAAAGTTCAACTTGCCTTCCTAGAGGCATCTCCTAAAGCTGCCACATCCCACAGCTTCCAGGATCTTTCAGCAGGACTCTCCCAGTTGCTGCAGTGCAGAGTAAGTGGCCATATGGCAGAGCAGGGCAGGAGCTGCAGGCAGCAAGGGCAGAGAGGAGAAGGGAGCAGGAGGTTCAAGGGATCCTGGGGTGGGAGGACAGGGCAGAGCTGCTCAGGGGAGGAACCTTGCCAGCCCTTTGCCACGGTCAGGCTGTGGCTGCAGAGCAGTGCAGGTGAGTTCCTGCAAGTGCCTCTCCCAGCTGCCAAATGGCAGCAGTGGCAGGAGGTGTCAGGATGGCTCTGCTGGATTTCCTGGGGTGCAGCAGGAGAAGCTGCTGCAGAGCAGGACTTGCTGCTGCCCCATCAGAGGCCCAGGGCCAGAAGGTTCCCTGTGGCAGGGCTGGCTGTGGGGTGGGAAGGTGGGGGTGCAGCCAGGGGTGCCCAGGGCTGTGGTGCAGAGCAGGGTCCTGCCCCCAGGGCTCTGTGTGCTGGGGCAGGGACTCTGCTGCCTGCCAGGGTCAGCTCTCAGCCCGGCCAAGGAGCTGCCACGGCCCTGCAGGGAGAAGAGGTTGGTGGAAGGAATGAAGGAGTGACCCCTCAGGGCATGGCAGGGCTGGGCAGGGCCCTTCAGCTGCAGGCTCAGGGCTCCTCACAGCTTTCGCTCCACCTCCTGCCATTTCCAGGGGCCCTTCTCAGGAAGCACATCCCCCCAGAACACCTCCCCCTTCCCAACCACCACAGGCTGTCTGGGATCTGCTCTGCAGCCCCTGCCCAGGCAGAGCTGCCCCTGGGCACTGGGCTGGGGATGGCTCTGGCAGCACTGGCAGGGAGCTGAGCTGGGCACAGGCAGGGGCTGCTGGCAGGAACAGCTCCTCACCCAGAGACAGGCAGGCAGGGAGAGGCAGCTGCTGCCACAAGGGCTGGGCAGGGGGATGTGGGCCCCTCCCTGCTGTCCCTGTGGCACAGACCCCTTCCCTGAGCAGCTCCTCCCCGGGTTCCTTTCCCAGCCTAAGCAGAGCCTGTGCCCTCAGGCCCACGGGGGCTGGGCTGTGCATTGCCCTGCAGCAGCCAGAGCCCAGGCAAGGACAAGGCCCTGATTTCCAGCTGTCTCTCTGTGTCCCTCCTCCCTTGGCAGCAGCACTGTGGCATTTCACTGCCATCCCCTGCTGCCTGGGCTCTCCTTGTTCTCACCAGTGGCTTTTCTGAGCCACTGTGGGGTTTTGGGGGGGGCAGATTCCTGTCCAGACACAAACCCTTTGGGTGCTGCTGTGGGGATGTGTCTGTGGGAGCCAAGTGCCCTCCAGGCACCTTCAGGTTATTCAGCTGTTTGCCTGGGTGTCCTGCAGGGCTGCAGGTGCCCTCCAGAAGGGCACAGCTCAGCCACAGTATCTCTGTGCTGCACAGGATCCCCATGGAGAAAACTCCTCAGTGCTAAATCCATGGAAATGCTCTGGGCAGCTGCAATGAGTGTTTTGTGTCTGAGTCTGGGAGGGGAGAGATGAAAAGGTGAGGAGTGTGTCAATCTGTTCTTTGGACATGGATTCCTGGATCTCTGTGCAGTTTCTCTGTAGGGGAACAGTTGAGTGTGATGCTCCTCCAGCTCCAAGCTGCCAACACAGCGCACCTGAGCCCAGGACTGATGGGCAGAGCAGCTCTTCTCTCTGCACTAAGGGACTATCCCTGTGCCCCTCAGAACCCACAAGACTTGACCTGCAGTGCAATAGAAATGTCAGGGATTTCAAAATTCCACATCCACTCTGAACTGTAGCAGGTGCAAGTAAGTGAACAAATACAAAGTATTCTTTCAGCTCAGTCCTTCATTTGGGCAAATTGCAAACAGCAAAGCTGAGAAGTTCTTTAATGTATCACGAGTACATTTAATTTGAGGTCACCCTGCATTCCAAGTTCCCTCTGTCAGCAGAGCAAGAAGGAGTCTTTGGGAGCCCAACACGGATTTACTGCTTCCAATGCTGCCCTCAGCCAGCAAAAGCCAGAGAGCTCAGGGGAGGGAGCTGCAGGGAGGTCTGAGTGAGTAGAGAGAGCCTGAGAGTGGGGTGGCTGTGAGATGTGTAATGTTTGGCTGCAGAAGCCTGGTCTAACTCAGCAGTGACTTTTTCCTCCTCAACAGATTGAAATACTCTTAGGAAGGAGCAAATGCCCAACAGCAGCTCCATGCCCCAGTTCCTCCTCCTGGCACTCGCAGACAGGAGGGAGCTGCAGCTCCTGCACTTCTGGCTCTTCCTGGCCATCTCCCTGGCTGCCCTCCTGGCCAACGGCCTCATCCTCAGCGCCGTAGCCTGTGACCACCACCTGCACACCCCCATGGGCTTCTTCCTGCTCAACCTCTCCCTCACAGACCTGGGCTGCATCTGCACCACTGTCCCCAAAGCCATGCACAATTCCCTCTGGGACACCAGAACCATCTCCTACAAGGGATGTGCTGCCCAGGTCTTTTTGCTGCTCTTCTTCCTTGCAACAGAGTTTTCCCTCCTCACCATCATGTGCTACGACCGCTACGTTGCCATCTGCAAACCCCTGCACTACGGGACCCTCCTGGGCAGCAGAGCTTGTGCCCACATGGCAGCAGCTGCCTGGGCCACTGGCTTTCTCTATTCTCTGCTGCACACAGCCAATACATTTTCCCTGCCCCTGTGCCAGGGCAATGCCCTGGGCCAGTTCTTCTGTGAAATCCCACACATCCTCAAGCTCTCCTGCTCACACTCAGGCTACCTCAGGGAAATTGGGCTCATGGTGGTTAGTGCCTGTTCAGGGTTTGGTTGTTTTGTTTTCATTGTGTTCTCTTATGTGCAGATCTTCAGGGCTGTGCTGAGGATCCCCTCTCAGCAGGGAAGGCACAAAGCCTTTTCCACCTGCCTCCCTCACCTGGCTGTTCTCTCCCTGTTCCTCAGCACTGGCATATTTTCCCACCTGAAACTCCCCTCCATCTCCTCCCTATCCCTTGACCTTGCCCTGTCAATTCTATACTCAGTGGTTCCTCCAGTACTGAACCCCCTCATCTACAGCCTCAGGAATCAGGAGCTCAAGGATGCTCTGAGAAAAATGATGACTGGATTCTTTTCAGGAGCAGTAAAGTGCCGGTTGTCTGGTGCATAGCATTCAGAATGCGACTCACTAATGGCCCAGCCTTCCTGCTCAGGTTTTTCTTTGAGGTCAATAGATTCTTGCAAAAATTTTCTGTGCAATTAAATATTATTATGCATCTGTCTTCTAATTTAGTGTCTACCCATTGAATTTGACCCAGAGATGTATAAATGATGAATTGTGCTCTCTGACTATTTAAACAAAATAAAGAACCCTGCAGTGCCTTCTTTGTCCAAGACCCTTCTTCTTCGATGTTCCTAAAGGACAGCACACTGCAGGACAGGGGGTATTTGCAAACAGGAATGGGACAATAATCCCAGCCCAGCAGCACTGCCAGGGAGCAGCAGTGCTTGGTCTTTGCAGAGCTGCTCTCTTGCCACTTCCACACTGTCCTCCTGAGCCCCTTTCTCGCTGTAAGGCCTGAGTGCTCTCTGAGCACAGTCCTGTGGGCTGGAAGCCCTTGGAGCACAGACAGGGACAGGCCTGGGAACTTGTGAAGCAGAGCTGGGCTCCCTTACAGCACCTCCAGGATGCTGTGGGATCTTCTGAGGGCAGGGCATGGACTGGGTCACTTCTTGTGTGACCTTGCTCCAGGGCTGGAACTCTCCTGCAGTGTCCCCATGACACTCCTGCTCTCTGCTTCCAGGTTCCATTTTCACATCCAGTCTTCCCCTCCTGTTCACAGGGACATCCTGGGAGTGCTTCAGAGCTGCCATCCTGGGGCAGCTCCTGCCCAGCGTGGGCAGGCACAAGGTCTCTCCACCTGCTCCTCTCACCTCCCCAGTGCCACTGTTTTCTGCAGCCTCCTCCTCCTTGCCCAGCACAGCCCTCCTGGCACAGTTGGACACAGCCCTTGTTCTACCCCCTCCTCAGGCACCTGCCCAACCCCCTCAGCTCCAGCCTGATGGCCAGAAACCTTCAGGGCAGGGAGGCACCGGGGAAAGTGCTGAGGAAACCTTTCAGCTGCACTCAAATCCAATTGGAGGGGTTGGCCTTGAGGAATAAATCCCTTCTTATTCTCCAGAACCACCAGGACAACCTGTTTTGTGTCCTGGGCACTCCTCTGGAAGTGTGGGATGTTGAAAAGGTTTTGGTGTCAGGGCTATTGAGAAGGCTGGGCAGTGTCACTGGGAGACCTCTCCCAAACCCTTGGAAAGGCCAGAGCCAGCCCAGAGCTTCCTGGGGCCTTGGCAAAGGCAGACATGGAACCAGTCTGCAAACAGGGCAGCAAGGAGGGTTGGAAGAGTTCCCGACTGCTCAGGCTCAGCAGGAAAGGCGATATGGCAAGTCCTGCTGCAGCCATTGCCAGACATGGGAAGGACAAGGCAGGGATTGCAGAACCCCTGTGGGAGGGAATAGAAGAGGATGTTGTGTGTCCAGACTTTATCAAGGCCCCTAGCATGGTCTCCTGTGGTCTCCTTATGGCCAGACTGGTGACAGCTGGACTGAAGAAGTGGAAGATGTGGTGGGTGGGAAGTTGGCTGAATGAAGAGTGTCAAATAAAATCCATGGTACAAAGTCCTCTTGGCAGCAACTTCCTGGTGAAATCCCTCAGTGACCAGCCCTTGAACACCACTAGAGAACATCTTTATTATCTCTCTGTACAATGGGACAAAATGTATTTTCAAGTCCTTTGTGGATGATGGCAAATTTCAGGGAGCCCTTGAGCAACCTGTCCTGGTTTAAAGACACATATTGGGGTGGGAACTCCAATAAAATTAATTCACTCCTCTTTTATTCCCCACCAGTAAGTACAAGGAGACAAAATATAAGGAGGTAGAGGTGAAAACAATAAGAGTTTACTGACAAGAAATATAGCAGCAAAACCAGCAATACCAACAGAACAGTTCAAAGCAACAGCAGAGAGAAATTGCCTCCTCTCTATCCATCTGCCCCAACTCCCTTTTGTAAAGAGATAAAAACAGGGATCAACATGTGCCTCCCTTCCCCCTTTTCCCTCTGAATGAACAAAGAAAAAAAAACAAAACCAGGGGAGAGAGGGGGCAAAGCAAAATGTGGGAAACTCTCTGGTCTGAGATCAGTTGTGCTGCCCAAGAACACCCTGACTCCAGAGGTGTCCAAGCGGGGCAGAGCCGGCGACTCCGGTCCGTGCAGTGGCGGGGGGGAGGCAGCGGCTCTGCTTGATTCCATGGAGTTCTGGGGAGGCACAGTGGCCCCTTGGTTCCACGGGGTTCTGAGATGTCTCAGAGTTCCTTTTGTTCCAAAGAGTCATGGAATGGGCCCTTGTCACAATGGTCCCTTGGTTCCATGAGATTCCACAGTGTCCCTGCATTCCTTTGGTTCCATGAGGCCCTGCAGTGTCACGGTGCCACTTGATTCTGTGACGTTACAAAGAATCAGAATGGCCCCTTGATTTAAGGCCAACTGCACATGGGGCTGCCTTGGGGGGAGTGTGGGCACCCAGACAAGGGAGTTGTCACCCCCCTGGACTCAGCCCTGGGGTCACCACATCGGGACTGGTCTGTCTGGGTGTGAGGTTCCCCATTCTGGAGGAATGAGGAAGAACTGGAGAGGATCTAGAGGAGATCTGACAGAATGGAGCTTTTCTCCATATTGGAAATAGAATGAAATCTCCACAAAGAGTAGTACTGAAGGTTCATACTGAAGGTGAGGAAAAAGAAATGTCACTCAATGGGGCCCCTTGTGCTGAAAGAGGTGACCCAGAGGGAGTCAGGATCAGCCCATGGCTTTGTGTTCCAGGGAACAGGCAGAGCTGGTGCAGAGACATCAGGGAGGGTCTAGAAATGCTGCTGGGAGGGGGGTGGGAAAGCAGGAGGGGTGTGTGCAGCCTGCAAGGCCAGAGCAGCAGCAGGGCCAGGGCAGGACAGCCTGCAGGAGAGATGGCCAAGGGCTCTGGCAGGGCTGCAAGGCCCAAAGGCACCCAGGCCTTTGTCCCCTTGCCTCTGGCAGCTGCCTCTGCCACTCAGGCCACCACAACCAACTTGCCTGGCAGGTTCTGCCCTTGGTTTCTGCCTCGCCCCTCCCTCAGGAGCCTGGCAGGGGTTGCCCAGTTTTGGGCCTTTGTTGTTCCTCCCCCTCCCATCCCAGTGCCCCCCAAACAGCCCTGAGCCAGCTGGGAGGGACAGGATCTGCTGGGCCAGGGCCTGGGGCTCAGGCCTTGGCCTTTGTGCTCCACAAAACCAAGGCAGGCTTTGCTCAGCATTGCAGGGGCCTGCCCAGAGCCTTTGTCTGCCTGCACTCCTGGACTCCAAGGAGCTGCTACCAAGGAGTCCCTGGGGAGGCTTTGGCAGTGCCTGCCCTCAGTGGGGCCCAGCAATGCTTCAAGGCACTTGGAGTTTGGCTTCTGACTTCTTCAGCAGCTGCTTCAATCTTCTCTCAGTACCTCAGGATCATGGGCTGGGCTGCAAACGCACCGTGGGGCTCATTAAATTCCAGAAATCCCTCAGGATCTCTTTGTCTTCCTTTAATTGTCTTCAAGGCAATTTCAAAACAAGTTTTCAAAGTTTGTACTTTTTTTTGAAATCAAAGAATGGATATATTTTAGTTCAGAGAAGAGGTGATAGAGGTGTTCTCTGAGTGATTTTGATGCTGAGTGTCTCCTCAGGAGATCCAGACTGACCCTGTATGATCCACCTTGCTCCTCACCCCCCAACCTCACCAGTTCTGACATGGCCCATCTTGGACTGACAGCTGATGCAACTCCGAACAACTGTGGGACCCATTAAAACATTGAAAAACAAATTATTTTTCTTTCTTTAATTGTCCTCAAGACGTCAACAACTAATTGGAGTTGTTTTATGGTTTACCTAAGGAGGAAGATTTTAAAGTGGACGTCACAAAAAATATATATTTTTTTAAGAAAGAGAATGATTTACACAGAGCCTTGGGATGCAAGAGGGTCAGGGTGCAAAGGATTTTGACACAAATATAAGGGGGCAAAAGAGATTACTAGCATTTAATTATTGACCAGTTTAACAGTTATCAAGTGATTCAATAGCATTTGCTACAATTTTAACAATGACTGAATTATAGATTCACAATAACAACATTCACACCACAGTCAATTCACACCCACACCCAGGCAGAGATGTGTGGACACATCAATAGCTGGGTGTGGAAAGGTCCCTCTCCAAATTCTCCTTGTTTCAGGGAAACACTCCCCCAAATCCCTTTGTGTTTGCCACCAGACAAGGGTCCCAGCTGGAGGAGTGTTTGTTGAGGGGATCAGAATTGTCCTGGGCATCAGCGCCGGTCTTTGGAGTGTTGCAAACTGGAGGGTTCCCGAGCTGGGAGAGGCTGCCAGAGGTGTCCCACTGAGAGGGAGGTTTCTGGGGAGCTGCCAGGGCCTCCCTCAGCCCCACTGGCTGTGGGCTCCCAAGGTGACTGGCTTTAGTTATCTGCTGAATTTCCATCCTGGTGTCAGGAATGACTGGAGTTTCCAAAATATTTGGGAATTCTATCCAATCTGGTCCATTTGGGCTACAATACAGGCAGGGAATGTTCCAAGGCTTTTATGGGATGACTGATTATCCTGTGTTCCCCTGCTGTCCCACTCCGGATTGTTCCCACCTTTATCATCCAGGAATACCTGGTCCAGTCCAGGGACACTTCCCCACACCCCTGGAAGATCCAGTTCAGGGGCTCTTCATTGCTCAGCTGGTTTGGTCAAGGCTTGTCAGGAGCTCCTGAGATCATCAACCAGACCTGAGGAGAATGGGGGGAGGATGCACCACCACAGAGGCTTCTGAGAAAGATGGGGACAAACTTTTTGTAGGGACATCCCTGAGCACTCTCCAAGGTGTTTGCAGATGAAAACATTGTGCTCATAGTCTGAGATAGTCACAGTCATATGTTTTACCAAGGCCTGTATTGACAGAATATGGGGCAATGGATTTAAACTGGAATAGGGGAGCTTTATATTGGATAATAGGAGGAAATATTTGCCAATGGGGCTGGCAAGAACTGCAACAGGTTCCCAGAGAAGAGGATGTCCCATCCCTGGATTTTTCCAAGGTCAGGATCTTTGAGCAGCCTCAATTAGTGAAGATGTCACTGTCTATGTGCAGGAGTTTGGACCACATGAGCTTTTGTATCCCTTCCAAGCCAAACCATTCTGGGATTCTTTGAGTCTAATTTCCCAAACTCCTTCTCCAAAGTATTTCCATGTTGAGGACATGAATTACCATGTTTTTGAAGAAGCCATTCTAAGCTCAAAAGGTAACAAATTAATTCCAAGGAAGTTCCAAGGTATCTGTATGAAACTTTAAGCAAGTGGGTCAATGGCAGAACCTCTCAGGGTGACCTTGCAGCTGAGGAGGGGGGATTCGGCCTTGGGCTCTGAGACTCATGATGGGCAGACAGAAAGGGGATTTGGGGACTGGGCAAGACTTGTCATGGGATGTCTAGGAAAGAACCAAAGCAAGGGTAGAATTACAATGGTCACTGGAGGAACAAGCATGAGAAAACAGAGAGCAAAGAGGATGAAAAAGCTGGTCCTGTTAAACAGGAGGCTGGTCAAGACACGTCCCTGGCTGTGCCCTGCAAGTGATCCCCACAGCCTGTCCCGTTTTCTTAAGAACTCCATGGCCAAGAAGTTTCTGTGGGGAGGGACCTCTCTGCTCCTGGCACATATCGTGGCCCAAGTTCCAGCCACTGCAGCAGGAGCCACAACTAGTCAGGTCTTGTGTTCTCTGGGGGGCCAGACTCTGCCCAGACTGGGGGGTGTGTGTGTTGGAAGTACAAAGAGTGAAGCAAATGCCAAGCTTAACACCCAATGTAACCTGACTTTGTCCCTAAGTGGGGAATGAGAATTGGACACAACATGTGCAGGGACAGATGGAGGGGTTTGTCCCCCTGGCCCTGCCCAGAAGGGACACCTTTCAGGAAGGGTTGTGGCCTTGGCTGTGCTGAGGGTTGACCCAGGCAATGCAGCTTGGGATTGCAGTGGCACTGTCAGGGCTCTGCAGAGCTACATCACAGCTCCCCTGTGACATCACATCTGCCCTGTGGTGTCACATCCATCATATGACATCACACCTCTCCCGTGATATCATATAATCCCTGTGTCGTCCTGTCCTCCTGTGACATCATATTGTCCCTGTGCCATCACATCTCCCCTATGACATCACACCTCCCTGTGGGAAAGGACTGGATGGTAGGCCTTGAATTTGAGCAGTTGCAGCTCTGAAGTTGCAGAGGAATGTAAACAACTCTAAGGAAATATTTACTGCAATGCTGGATGGGACAAACATAATGCAGCCGAGACCAAAGGTCACCAATCCAAATGTGTGTAGTGTCACCATGAAAGTATGTACAGTGTCTTCTGTGTTACCAATGAAAGTATGTACAGTGTTTTATGTTTGAGACTTTTAATCAATTATGTTGTAGCACGATAGTATACAAAGAGTATAAAAGAAACACTTGAGAGCAATAAAGTAGCCGTGTGCCTTTCCCTGCTGAGTGCATTCTTGGCCGTTGTCAAACGGTGAACCCCGACGTGATTTATTGCGCAGAAGATTTACTGCAAGGAGAATTCCTTGCATAAGACAGTGCACCTTAGAGCGGTGACAGAGAAGATTTATTGCAGAGGATGTGCCACAGACCTTAGAGCAGTAGGGAGGGGATTTATTGCCGTGGATCTGAGAGCAGTGACTGTGGACCTCAGAGCAGTGAGGATGGAACCCCAATGTAGCATTTGTCGGTGGACCTTAGAGCCGAAAAGTAAGTCAAGACCTACAGACACCTGGAAAGAAGGTGAGCCACTGGGGAATAAATAATGGAAGCACAGATATCCGTGGAGGAGGAATCTGCTGGCATAGTGCTAACAGAGATACTAGAGAAGCACGGTGTGCGATATCAGAAATGTGTGCTCTGCACCTTATATAGTTGGTGTAAAAGAAATGGGGTAGATGCTCAGTCAGCATTTGGTACAGACATTTGGGACTCTGCAGGGAGAGTGCTTTTTAATGCAGCCACTGAGTCTCTTAAGCAGGCTGCCAGCATCCTGAAACTGTGGCGAACGGTCTTTAAAACTTCAAAAGATCATGCTTCTAAAAAATCACCACCCTTCAAGCCAGAAAATAAAGAAAAACCCAGCAAATCACCCTCAGAGACAGTAAAAAGAGAAAGGCCACCCCTCCTTGCCGCTGATAGGAGACTTTTCGGCCATGCAGTCGCCCTGCTGGAAGGGGTAGCACATCCCTGCCCAGCGTGCACTGCACCGATCGAACAGTGTGAGTTCCAGTCGTGGCCGCTGCCACCCCGCGCAGAGTTGTGGTGCAGACGAACACCAGAGAGCCACTCCGGCTGCTGGAGAATCCTAAGGGCGTGGTGAAGCAGAGCTGGCAGCGCCGCACGGGTAGGGCCGGAGTGCCCGGGAGCCGGCGAGAGGACAGCCCGGCAGCAGCAATGCACGAAAAAGCCAGGAACGGAGCAGCCCCAGAGGGAAACAAGAACAGAGCAACCCCGACAAAGTGCCACTTCTCCTTGACAGGAGAGGCAGGCTAGAGAACTGCCTTCCCGTATCTCTGTTAACTCTCCTGTTAATTGCGTTGTGTGTCCAATGTCGCCGTGAGCTCACAGTGTTGCTGACGGTACCGTGCTGGCGTGTGTGTGTGTTGGGGGTTGTGTGTGTGTGGAGAAGCGACCATAAGTTTGTTAGTCACTGTTAAACCCCAGAGATGAGAGTCCGGGAGGCTCTCCTCCCGTTAGAACGGCAGGAGAGGCTGCAGTCAGAAAGAGAAACCAAAGAGTCTTCTTTCCCTTTTCTGTTACTCTTGGGGAATAAGTATTTAAAACAAACAGGTACACACCTTTCCATAGTTCTCGTTTCCATCTTTAACTCCTGCCATTTGGAAATTAGGGAGAGACCGGGGATTTGCCCCGCAGAAACCAAGCATGTAAGTGGTTGAGAAAAGAAAGCAAAATCTCTCTCTTTAGTCCTTCTAAACACCTGGAGATAACTTAAAACCAAAGAATTGCGTTTAACTGCAAGCTAGTATGCAGACAGTTTTAGGGAGTTTTTCCGGGAAATGAGGCTTTGTACAAAAGTTTTAGTGAAACGCCTTCTTGATTGTATTGTACCCCTATAAAAACCTTCTGCCAAAACTTTGTATTCAGAAAAAAAAAAAAAAAAAAAACAAAAAACAAAAAAACCCACAGGGTTTTGACAAAAAGGATAAAAAGCCCTCTTGCAAAACTTGGCCTTTGCCTTAGCAGAGAAAGAGAGAAGGTGTTAGTAGCTCAAACAATAGAGATAATTTGTTGCCTAGGAACCGAGTGGGAGGCTTAAACCTCCTCTGTCCGAACTCAAAAAAGTTTAAATTACCAGTGTCTCGGGGTTGGGGGGGGGAATAGAACCCCCCTGCTTTCTAAAAACTACAGCTTTGCAAATAAGATAAATGGAAAGCCATCAGGCTGAGGATTTCCTTAACTCTTAGATAAAACATCTTTCTATCTCCCTGTTATAAACTGAGAAGTGACCGTGACAGTGGAGTGACCCTGTCAGGTTCTGTGTGTACTTTGCTCAGGGTTTCTCTAGACCCTCAGTCTGCAGGAGTGGGGGAACTGTCTTCTTGAAGCACCCCCACAGCTGGTGCTGTGAATACAAGTGGTATAAAAGGATTAAAGCCAGAGGCCTTACCCTGGGTCGGCATTATGCTGATCACATCTTTAGAACTGTGTTTAAAAAGTTTACTCAGCTGATTTTTACATGATCTTACAACGAGTTATTTGCTCTCCTTTGTGCTGCTTATGTTGTGAATTTTGTTCTCTTACCAGAATTTCATAGACAAAAAAACCCTAAAAATACAAGCAGATAATATAGATCACATCTAATGAACCAGCTGCAAGCTGGAATCTGGCCTTCTCCATCCTTGATTAGAATTTTGGAAAAAGAGAGAAAACAAAACTAAATCTTTAATTTGATCCCAAGTGCAAAAAATGTATAGTCTGTATTGAAAAGACCTGAGATGCACCCGATGTTGTAATTAATATGACTAGCAATACCTTTAATATGCCTTCAAGTGATCCTTATTTGTTTAGTTATATCACAAATCCAAAAGTATTCACTCTCAATCTATCATTAGTAATTCTCATGAATAAGAGGAGCCAATCTGTGGCTCTGGTGAGCCAAGCCCGAGACTGAGAAGATGATGCAGAACACAGTAAATGAGAGAAACTGTTCTAATTGCTTTTGTCATCTTTGTATTAATCAGAACAATAACTACAGCCATGCATTAGCCATTCAATGCAGGCCATGCATCTTGAAGAACAAAATGCATTGGTTTTTTCTTTCTTATATAGCAGGCCTCTTGCCCTAATAGATCCCTGAATCTACTATTACAGAGTTAAGAAAGTCTCTGTCACCAACAATGTGTTTTAACTTATTCTTTCTGTATGTGGTGTTGTATTGCTGGTGGGCGAGGATCAGAGTTAGAGTCAAAACTTGCATTTTTCTCCAGTATAGAGGGTTATAATATAATTGAATTTGTATTATGAATTAGCTAAAATTTGAAAAACAAACTCAAACTTCTGTATCATATCCAGACTGGAAAGGCTTTGAAAGGGTGGATTGCTTGTATAGTTTGAATACTGCTGTCAGGTTGCCAGGCAATACTATAGTTATTGATATTATGTTTTATTGTCTTTCATGAAGATGGGTGTTGTTTATATATGTTTTGTCCCAGTGGCTTTATAGCAAGTGGCAAGGATTGTTTTGAATCTCTCTCTCTCCTCTCTAACTACTGCAACATATGAAGGAAACCTCTTAGTTTAGGAGTCCACACAAGATTATAAATAACAGTGCAAGGGGGGCTGGGCCTCACGGAAGAAGGGGCCTGTGCTGAAAAGCAAAGAAAGTGTCTAGTCCCCCCATAGGCCCCAGCTCGCATCATGCCTGCAATCTTTATTAGACTGCTAACTTCATAGCATGATGGTTGGTTTAAGTTGTTTGAATGTTTTGTCTAACTTGTGCATTGCTTTACTGAATGCCTTCGTTGAGTGAATTTTGATCATGCCCTGGATATTTTTCTTCATGCTCTTCATGCTCTTGGGTTCTTCACAGCACACAGGCCTTGACCATTTAACACAAGCAGTGACAGTGCCTGGTGCCTGATTGTATTGCACTACCTGCTTTGTCCTACATGATTCTCTACAGCCTTTTATTAGTAACTGACAGCCAACCACTTCGTGCTATAGAACCTAAATTCCTCTCATACAGCCAAGTTACAAAAATTCTGAAATTTGAAATTCTTTTGTGAAAATTGTTTAATAGTCCAGGCTCTACTTTGCAGAAATTCTACAAGTTCATTCTGTGCTCTGGACCTGTGAGATTGAGCACTCCTATTCATCTGTTCCAACTTGGAAACTAAGTTTACGTTCAAAAGTAGGATGCTGACCCCCTGTATGCTGACTGCAAAGAGATTATGATTACTTACAGCCACAGCATAGCATGCAAGTGACCCTGGCTGACCCAATGATGCAGGAACAGCTGGAACCTATTCCAATCTCTTCACTAAAGATGGATATGGTTACAAAGAGATTATTGTCTACGCTTTTACTATGAGTCCTTTGTTGTGGATATTTTATGTTGTTTTCCTTGTTTTTCATCAATACACTGTTTAAGTTGTTCAACAATGGCATGGTCCAACCACAGACCATGCGGTGGGAATGTATTTGTGCTTAACTGGATGATGCAAGCGCTGATAGACGGGAACTTTGTCCCTGACACAATCATCTTGTATAACTTGAGATTAATTGGTATTTTGTGCCTAGTTGACAACCCTCCAAAAACATTTGACAGAAACAGTGAAAAAGAAGATGATGTTAAGACAGACCCCTGAGATACAGCACGCCACAGGCAACTTATATAAAAACCTGTCCTTACACAGGACACTAAGCTCAAAGTCAACAAAGCAAGGCTTTTTATTCATGTAACAACTAACCTAACAGTTTAATTTAGGTACAAAAAAAAAAAAAAAAAAAGGGATGGGGAGGGAGTGAGGAAACACAGGTTCATGAGATGGTCCTACTAACTGTTTTTTTGAAGTTGTTTATGTAAACAGTCAAAATTGTTTTAAGATGCATACATGAAAGTGGTGGAGAAGTAGAGCTTTTGAAGTTTTTGTAATAACTACTGACAAGTTCTCTTTGAAGTCCAAAAGCCCATTTGCATAGAAAAGTGTGTGTTTTGCTTTAAAAATAGAAGGAGTATATATTTATCTTTAAACTATAAGAATGTTTGTATGTATTTGGGTTTTGAATTGAACGTGAAGCAGAAATATGTTTATGTTTTCCAAGTTATACTTTCATAAAAACAAGAAATACATAATTAGATCTTACTCACCTGAGGGCAAAACACAAGAATGATAATTTTTCAGCTCACAACCAGAAAACACAGTAAAATACAACTCAAAAATATGTTTGTGTGAGAGCATGAAGTGATGGCCATCACGCATGAAAGTTGTGTGAATGTATGCATGTGAATGTGTGAATATATGATTATTAATATATTCTGGTTTTGCTCACAAATGCATAAACTATATTACCTCACATATGCATAAGCACCTTTAGACAAAAAATAAGAGACACATAACCCTGAGTTAAATGAAGTTTCATTTGCAGAAGAAGTTTTGTGTATTTTATTATGTGTCCCCTGTTTGATATCTTGTGTTCAACGAGTAATTGGTCAGAATTTCTCCCAAGCCTTATTTTTCAATTTAAAAACAAAAAGGAGGAATTGTGGGAAACGACTGGATGGTAGGCCTTGAATTTGAGCAGTTGCAGCTCTGAAGTTGCAGAGGAATGTAAACAACTCTAAGGAAATATTTACTGCAATGCTGGACGGAACAAACGTAATGCAGCTGAGACCCAATCTGAGTGCATTCTTGGCCCTTGTCACCTCCCCATGACATCACAGCTGCCCTGTGACATCACATCCTTCCTGTGACATCACATCTCTCCTGAGATCTCATATCATCCCTGTAACATCCCGTGCTCGACTGTGACATCACAGCTGCCCTGTGACTTCACATCTCCCCTATGGTGACACATCCATCATATGACATCATACCATTTCTGTGACATCACACTTCCCATGTGACATCACAGCTCCCCTGTGACATCACATCTTTGTTGTGACATCAAGGATTCTCTATGACATCACATCCATCATATGACATCACATCATATCATCCCTGTGAAATCACATCCTCCCCATGACATCACAGCTCTCCTGCGACATCACAGCTCCCCTGTGACATCACATCTTTCCTGTGTCATCACAGCTCCCTCATGACGTCACAGTCATCATATGACATCACATCTCTCCTGTGATATCATATAATCCCTGTGATGTCACATCCTCCCCTGTGACATCACAGCTCTCATGTGACATCACATCTCCCCATGACATCACATCTTCCCCGTGACATCACAGCTCCCCTCTGACATCACACCTCCACAGTGACATCACATCTCCCCTATGACGTCACAATCATCATATTACATCAAACCTCTTCTGTGAAATCATAACATCTCTGTGATGTCACATCCTCCCCTGTGACATCACAACTCCCCTATGACATCACAACCATCATATGACATCAAACCTCTTCTGTGAAATCATAACATCTCTGTGACATCACATCCTCCCCTCTGACATCACATCCTTCCTGTGACATCACATCCTTCCTGTGACATCACATCATCCCTATGATGTCACATCATTCCTATGACGTCACATCCTTTCTGTGACATCACATCTCTATGACTTCACATCCATATATGACATCACACCTCTCCTGTGATATCACATCCTCCCCTGTGACATCACATCGTCCCTGTGACATCACATCTCCCCGTGATATCACAGCTCCCCTGTGACATCACATCCAGTCACATCCAGATCCATCCCAAGGTTGGGGGTGTGTGTGAGACAGGCAGAACCACAAATGCCTGCACAGCCCAGAGCAGTCAGTGTGGGGCTGTGCTTGCTGCTGCAGAGACCCCCAAGGAACAAACCCAGGCAGTAGGTTGGGGAGGGTGGTGTCCCTAAGGAGGACACTTGCCTTATTATTGCTTATTAGTTGTAATATCTTACAGATCTATCATACAACACCTAAGGATGGATTCTATAGAATATGTGCAGAGATATTTGGGTTGGGTCTGGCTGAGTTGCAGTTCAGTTCCCCACAGCAGCCCTCCCAGGGCTGGGCTTGGCATTGGCAGCTGGAAGGGTGTTGAGAACACACCAGTGTTTTGGCCACTGCTGAGTGATGCCTTAAGCCTCTAATGGTTTTTATTTTTCTAAGCCTTGTAAGTTTCATAAGTAGATTTTAAAAGCAGCAACCCTCCCTCCCTTGGCCCTTTCCCTGTAGCACCCTTGTTTACACATTCCTTAACCCTCTTACCCCATTCTATGCTCCCTATATCACTCCTACCCCTGACTACAGCAGAAATGTTTAGTCTTTTGTCAAGGCAAGGCCTAGATTGTTGGCAGAACAGCATATCAGGGCCTAAACCACAGAACATGGTCAAAAACTGGGTGACTATGTACCCTTTGTGCTCTGATGCTGGTGAAGATGGGATGAACAGAGGGTCTCAAAATGCACCCCAGACCCCTTTTCAGGGGGTAGACCTGGGGTGGTCCAGAGTAAAGGCCACAGGGTGGACACATTTGGGATTGGATGGATGGTGTTATAAAATGTAACCTCTTGGGCACAGGGGCGCACGTCTTGTACCATCTTCTGCCTTCACAAAATAAACCCTTTCTTATCTCACCCCTAATTAACTGCTCCGGGAGATTTTTTCAGCACCTAAATTCTACAGCAACATGAGCACAGCACCAACACTGGGACATTCCTTCCTTAGCTGAGGGCAAGAGCCTGGCAGGGGACCCAAGTAGGCCAGCTGAGCCCAACTGACCCAAGGGACATTGCAGACCATGGGAGGTCAGCTCAGCTCTAAAAGCTGAGGCAGGGAGCAGGAGGGGGGCATTCATTGTCTGATGGCTGCCTGCTGAGGAACCGTCCCGCGGACCCAAGCCCTGCTCCTCGGGAGTGG
This sequence comes from Pseudopipra pipra, assembly GCF_036250125.1. Taxonomy (NCBI): domain Eukaryota; kingdom Metazoa; phylum Chordata; class Aves; order Passeriformes; family Pipridae; genus Pseudopipra; species Pseudopipra pipra. Next base: position 42,644,635 of record NC_087580.1, read on the forward strand.
CCGACCATGGCTGCTCATGGGAAGCAGAGAACAAACCCTGCTGTCTTTTGCTTTAAATAAACTGCCTTATCTCAACCCACAAGCTGGTTTTTTTTCCACCTTACTCTCTCCCCTGTCCTGCTGGGAAGGGGAGTGATAGAGCGGCTGGGAGGGCACCTGGTGTCCAGCCAAGGTCAACCCACCACACACCTGAACACTTCCAGAGACTCCACCACCTCCCTGGGCTGCTTGTTCCAATGCCTGAACACTCTCTGTGGAAAAAGGTTACTTTAACATCTAATATGAACCTTGCCAATGCAATTTAAGGCCGTTTCCTCTCTTCCTGTCACTAAAGGCTTTGACGAAGAGACCAACCCCCACCCCACTAAAAACCTCCTTTCAGGTCATTGCAGAGAGCAATGAGGTCCCCCCTGAGCCTCCCCTTCTCCACACTCAACCAGCCCAGTTCCCTCAGCCGTCCCTCAGCAGACATGTTTTCCAGACCCTTCCCCAGCTCCGTTCCCTTCTCTGGACACGCTCCAGCCCCTCAAGGGCCTTTTGGCACTGAGGGGCCACAACTGGACACAGCACTCAAGGGGGGCCTCCCCAGTGCCCAGCACAGAGGGGCAATCAGTTCTCTGCTCCTGCTGGCCACACTCTTCTCCACAAAGGCCACAATGCCCTTGGTCTTCCTGCCCCCCTGGGCACACTCTGCCTCATATCCAGCCCCTGTCAAGCAGCACCCCCAAGTCCCTTCCTGCTGAGCAGCTCTCCAGCCCCTCTGCCCCCAGCCTGGATTGTTCCAGGGCGTTGTTGGGACCCAAGGGCAGGCCCTGACACTTGGCCTTATTGATCCAGCCTGTCCAGAGCCCTCTGCAGAGCCTTCCTGCCCTCCAGCACATCCACACTCAAACCCAATGTGGTGTTGTCCATGAATTTCCCGAGGGGGCACTCGATCCCCTGGCCCAGATCATCAAGAATGATGTGAAACAGGAGCAGTCCCAACCCTGAGCCCTTGGGAACCCCACTAGTGACCACCCCACCTGGATTTCCTTCCATTCCCCACCACTCCCTGGGCCATCAGACACTTTGTCACCCAGCAAACAGTTCCCTGGGCAAGCCATGAGCAGCCAGTTTGTGCAGGAGATGCTGGGGGAGATGGTGCCAAAGGCCTTCTGGAATTCCACAGAGACACATCCCCAGCCTTTCCCTCAGCTGCTGAGCGGGTCCTTTGTCAGAGAAGGAGATGAGGTTGGTCAGGCAGGACCTGCCTTTCCCAACCCCACACTGGCTGGGCCTGATCCCCTGGTTGTCCTGCCCCTGCCATGGGATGGCACTGAGGAGGATCTGCTACATGGACTTCCCCGGTCCTGAGGTCAATGGGACAGGCCAGGAGTTCCCCAGATGCTCCTTTGGGCCCTTCCTGTGCATGGGCATCCCATGTGCTTGTTGCCAGTCAGCTGGGATTTGTGCAGTTGTGCAGCACTGCTGGGGAATGAGTGAGAGTGGCTTGGCCAGCTCTTTCTCCAGTTCCCTCAGGACTCTTGGCTGCATCCCGTGTGGGCCCAGGCACTTGGGGGGGTCTCGTTGGCAGAGCAGGTCACTGACCATTTCCTCCTGCATTGTGGGGGCTTCACTCAGCTCCCCATCACCAGCTTCCAGCCAAAGCCTGCCTGCCAGGTGTCAAAGGGGTCAGTTCTGCTGCCCCCTCCTTCCTTCCCCCACAATGGAAAACTCCCTCATTTTGGGTCCCTGTGCCCCAGACGGCTCCAACCACCACCTCACCCACCAGTCCCACAATCATGGAATGCTTTGGCTTCGGAGGGGCCTTCAAGAGCATCTCAACACTCTCATAAGAATTCATTCCTATCTCCTCCAACCCTTCCCTCGATCCGTGTGAAGCCACTGCCCCTTGTCCTGTCTCTCCAGGCCCTTGTCCAAAGTCTCTCTCCATCTTTCTTGTTGGCTCCCTTCAGACACTGGAAGGCCACAATTAGATCACCCCAGAGCCTGCTCTTCTCCAGCCTGAACAATGCCAGTTTTCTCAGCCCTGAGATATTTCTGAACCTCCCAGAATCCAGGGGCCATTAGGACCCTGCAGAACCTCCTGCATTCAAGTGGTCCTTGTGAAACTGCAGGCTCTCCTGGAACCCAAGGATTCCTGGAACACTGCAGAGCTCACGGAACCAAGGGGCCACTGTCCCACTGCAGCTCCTTCTGAAGCACAAGGGACCCTGGGACAGTGGGAAATGTCTGAGAATCCAAAAAGCATTTTGGGACTGCAGGGCCTCGTGGAACTAAAGGAACCTTTGGAGACTGTGGAAGCTCATGGAATCCAGCGGCCATTGGGACATGTGGGGCCTCCTGGAAGCAAAGGAACCCTGAGAATTTCTGTGGGAACAAGTTAAGGCAGCAGCAGCTGCATTTAGTTAATCAGGATCCAAAAGGAGTGTTTTGGCCTTGACTGGTGTTTTCCATCCAGAGAGTGCTGTTTGCCAAAGTGGAAACCACTTGGAACGCTCTGCATGGCAGCCTGTGTTTTTGTCTGGTGGCTGAACACAGCCAGCACATGAGGGGAGGGGAATGTGTGGGATCAGGGCACTGCTTTGGGGCCATGCTGGGAATTCTGGTGGACTAAAAGACAAAGCCCAGGTGCTGTTTCCAAAGGAACCCCAATGAAAGGGGGACGCCGCAAAGATGGGAGGACAAGTCTCGTAATGGAACTCTGTGTATGCAGTCTCATTTTCTCCTTCAGCACCCACAGGAGAGAGGGGGGAAAAAGTGGGGGTTGGGACCCCAAAGCTGTTTGGGGGGGAAACTGGGGATTGAGGGGACAATGGGAAAGTGGGAGGAACAGGGAGAAGGGTGGAAAAGGGGAAATGGTCTGGCCAGTCCAATGGTCCCATGGGGATCTCTGGGCAGAGGGGCTGGGAAAGGAGTGAGGCCCCCCTGAGCTCCCAACTTCCTGTGGGGTGCTGGGGGCTGCTGGATCCAATCTCAACCTTGGATTATGCCAACAGTTTTTATTTAGAGGGATTACAGAGGTGTGACTGAACCACTTCTGTCGCCCAGGTTTTAATGATGGCAAAACAGACCTATTGATAGAAACAAATTATTTAGGGCTACAAATGATTAGACAGAAGATATACATCAGAATTATTTACTGCACACTATATACACTAAAACTACCAGGAGTAAAGGATAAGATAGGACAGTGCTCTACACTAAAGCAATTGTTGAAGCAACTCTACTGAAGCTGGCACCAAAGCAATCATTCTTAATTAGAGATGGATGGAACTCCCCCAGACCAACGCTCGTGGGGAGATCTCTGCTCTCAACCTCCAGCAGTGACCTTGGGGGGTCCCCAGCCAGGGCAGGAATCTCCACAATCCCCCCCCAAGAAGGGTTCTGTTGGAAGAAGCTGCCCCTGAGAAAGCGGACTGGCTCTTTCTGGTAGAAAAGGATGGACTGACAGTCACTGGACTCCAGGGGTTGCCTCACCATCAAGGGCATCTTTCGGGGTGGAAGCAAGGGCCAAAGCTCTTCCCGCAGTCAGGGCACTGGTAGGGCTTTTCTTATTGGTGAGTCCATTGGTGTCTCGTCAAGGCAAAGCTGTGGGTGAAGCTCTTCCCACACTCTCCACACTTGTAGGGCCTCTCCCCTGTGTGGATGCGCTGATGCCTGACAAGGTGGGAGTTCTGCTTGAAGCCCTTCCCGCAGTCGGTGCAGCGGAAGGGCCTCTCATCCGTGTGCGTCCGCTGGTGCTCGAGGAGATGTGAGCTGGTCTGAAACCTCTTCTCACATTCCAAGCACTTGTAGGACCGTTCCCCGGTGTGGATGCGCTGGTGTTTGCGGAGGGTGGAGCTGTCACTGAAGCTCTTCCCACATTCCCCACATGCGTAAGGCCGTTCTCCAGTGTGGATGTGCTGGTGTTGGATCAAGTGGGAGCTCTTCCCAAAGCTCTTCCCACATTCCCCACACGGGTAGGGCAGTTCCACAGTGTGGATGCGCTGGTGTTTGATCAGGCTAGAGTACTGGGTGAAGCTTTTCCCACATTCCCTACACATGTAGGGTCGTTCCCGAGTGTGGATGTGCTGGTGGGTGAGGAGGTTTGAGCTCTTCCTGAAGCTCTTCCCACATTCCAAGCACCTGAAGGGCTTCTCCCTGCTGGGAGGCTGCTCAGGGACCACCAGGTCAGAGCTCCCCCTCAAGCTCCAGCTGCCTTCCTGGCACAGGCTGGCTCTTTCCTCCTCAGAGCACCCTGGGATGGCTTTGGAGCCCCTCCTGCGGGGGGATCTCCGGCCCTTTTCCTCCCCGCTGCCTTCCTGCGCTGGGGAGCCCTTCAAAACGGCCTCTCCCACCAGGGTCTCACAGGGGGATTTGTCCTCCGGGCTCTCCGTCCTCAGCTCGGGGCCTGGGGCAGGAAGCAAGAAGGACAGGCAGGGGATTTGCCTCCAGCCCACAGGGAAGGCCAAGGACATCCCCCCAACTCCGGCCCCGGCAGGACGGCGGCGCCAGCGGGGTTGTCCTGCAGCCGGGGCCATGCTCGGCTGACAGAGCCAGCACAACACCCGCCCAAAGGGACACTGACTTCCTCCTCACCTGCCTGGGGGGCCCAAGGCATCTTCCTCTTCCTCGCAGCCTCCTCCTCCATCCGCCCAAGCTTTGGGAAGGACAAATCCTGATGAGGGGAAAACAAGGGCTGAGCGCGTTGGCTTGGGGGTTCCTCCTGCCCAAGTCCATCTCTAGAACTCACCGGGCATCCTGTGTCCATAAAAACCTCCAAAACACCAAAATTCAGCCCAGAAAAACTCAAACCTCCGAGATTCAGGCAAAAACCCTCTCAAAAATAGCAAGAAGACCCTCGCCCACACAAACCGCAAAAAGTTGAGATTCAGCTAAAAAACTACTCCAAAATATGAAGGTTAACCCAAAGAAATTCTCCCAGGAATTACCCCTCTCTGGTCTGTCCCCTCTGCGGTTGGGAACAGCTTCCCTTTCTGAGATGCTGGGGGTCCCACTCAGGGATGCTGGGAGTGTTGGGGGTCCCAAGGGTCCCTTCTCCTCTGACTCTCGCTTTCAGGATGCCGAGTTCCCAGATATTCCCCTTCTCCAGGTTTTCTACTTTGTTGTCCCAGGGATCCCAGGGGTCCCCACTGTCCAGGTTTCCCCTTCTCCGTGCTCCCCCCTCCAGGCTGCCGGGGGTCCCCCAGCTCCGGCATCGCCCCGCTCCGCCCTCCACACTCGGCAGCTCCCGGGCTCCACACCCACCCCCGGCACTCCCAGGGGGCCCCAAACCCGCTGTGTCCCCCCCGCTGGCACCGGGCTGACAATGGAGCCGGCGGGGCCTGACCCAGAAACACCAACCCCCACCGTGGGGGGGGACCCACATCCCCCCACCCACCGCCGCGGATCTGCTTCCAACCCAGCCCAGCCCCCCCAAAAAACACCTCCTGTCCACCCACAAGAGCCCCCAGTGGTGGAGCAAAAACAGCAACAGGAGGAGAACAATCACCCCCCCATCCCACAGGTGCCCGGGAAGGGGGAACTCGTCCCAAATATCCTGGGTGTAGCGCAGGGGGTCATGACATACTCAGGCTGCCAGCACAGATTTCCCTGCAAAGTCTGCAGTGAGTCAAGCTCTGCAGAGGAGATTGTGCCCCATGGATGGGATTGAAGAGGCTCCCTCAGGTCCCCAGCAGGAATCAGCAACAAGGAATACACACAAAAGGCGCCCACAAAGATTTCAGAGGGAGTGACCTGTAGGGATGGGACAGTGTCACCCCACCAGGCCAGGGCTGGCAACTGGGAGGTTGCTCCCAGGGTCTGCAAGAGGCCTCGTGCTCTGCTCGGCCCCACCACTGCCTGGTACCAACACCCCCGGCTGCCCCCGGCCCTGGGCAGCTCTGCTGCCACAGGCTGTGCCCTCACCACCGCCCTGCAATGGCCATGCCTGTCCCTCACCCGTGGTCCTGTCCCTTGGCTCTCTCTCTGCCAGCTCAGTGTGGGGCACACGGGCTGGGGGTCCCTCCCAAGCCCCCCGGGCAGCCGGCGTTGGCTGGGGGGATGTGAGGGCTGGGCCTGCTCAGCACAGCCCCGGCCTCGTGCCCAGCGCCTCTTTCCTGACCCACACAAGAGCTTCCCGGACCCCCAGGGCTCCCCTGCTGCTGCCTCTGCTCCTGGCCCTGCCTTTGCTGCTCCCTTGGCTGGGGCAGCGGCTGCAGGGGGGGGATGGCAGCAGCTTCAGCTCCACGGCACTTCCTGGGGGGAGCTCAGCCCGGGGGGGGACGGGCAGGGACCTGATGGGGATGGACAGGGGCCCAGCAGGGACAGACAGGGCCTGCAGGGAAGGCACAGGGACAACCTGGCCCCCCACACTGCCAGGGCTGTCTCTGCTCCTCCTTGCAGGCTCCGTGGCCAGGCACAGTTTGTGTTCCTGGGTGCCCACCATCTCAGCACTTGGAGACGCTCAAATCAGCGCCCGCAGCTCTGCAGCAAAGCCCCAGCTCACCTGGCACACAGGGGATGGACACAGCACCTTCTCGGGGATGGGCACTCACAGCTTTGTCCCTTCCCCACCTCGGGGATGGGCACTCACAGCTTTGTCCCTTCCCCACCACGGGGCTCTCCTTCCTCAGCAGCACCTCTGCCTTGCACTTATTCTCAGCCTCACCTCAGGGACAGCTCTGGGCTCACCTCCACGCCACTTCTCAGCCTCACCTCAGGGCCTGGGCTCAAGGACAGGAACCTGCAGGGAGGGGACATCAGGTGCAAGCTGAGGGCTGCCTGCTTGCACTGGCCTCTGGGCTTCTTTCTCCTTCTACAACCAGCCCACAACTTAGCCTGCTTTGCTAACACCACACATTTACAGACTAACTTTGGAGATAGATATGGACAGACATCTCTATCACCCTGGGGATAGAGCCTCAAGCATGTGCTCCCATAGGAATGGCAATCACAGAATCACAGAATCAGCTGGGTTGGAAAACACCTCCGAGATCATCAAGTCCAACCCTTGATCCAACCCTGCTGTGCTTCCCAGACCATGGCACTGAGGCCACATCCACTCTCACCTTCAACATCTCCAGGGACGCTGACTCCACCCCCTCCCTGCCCAGCCCATTCCAAGGCCTGATTACTCTCTCTGTAAAAAATTGCTTCCTAATATCCAACCTAAACCTCCCCTGGCACAGCTCAAGACCCAGCCCTCTTGTCCTACTGCTGCTTCCTGGCAGAACAGCCCCACCCCCACCTGGCTCCAACCTCCTGGCAGGGACTTGCAGACAGTCAGGAGGTCTCCCCTGAGCCTCGTCTTCTCCAGCCTCAACACCCCCAGCTCCCTCAGCCTCTCCTCACACCACTTGTGCTCCACTCCCTTCCCCAGCCTCGCTGCTCTTCTCTGCACCTGCTCCAGCCCCTCCAGGGCCTTCCTCAACTCAGGGGCCCAGAGCTGGACACAGCACTCCAGGGGTGGCCTCACCAGCGCTCAGTCCAGCCCAACAATCACTTCCCTGCTCCTGCTGACACACTCTTCCTCAGCCAGGTCCCTCTGCAGAGCCCTCCTGCCTTCCAGCACATCAACACACCCCCAGCTTGGGGTCACCTGCACATTTGCTGATGAAATGCCTGGTTCTGCAGCAGCTGCAGATGCTCAAGGGGCAGCAGGACCAAGTCAGGGGCCTGGGGGGACCTGGAGGGCTTTGGGGTCCAGGAGGGTCCTGGGGGAGCTGGGGAGGGGCTTTGGGGATTGGGGGTACAAACCAGGACAGACCAGTACAGACCAGAACAGACCAGTACCTCCTCACTGTTCCCCGGATCCTTCCTGGAGCTGGGCCACGTTGTCCTGGGACACCTGAGCCCCCCCCCCCCCGTGCCCTCTCAGTACAGCCCACTGTGTTCCTGTCCCAGGGTGCCCCCCTCTTTGGGGGGGGTTGGAAGGGATTTGAGGGGGGGGCTGGGGGAGATTTGGGGGGATCTAGGGGGGGTTGGATGGGGATTTGGGGGGTTTTGGGGGGCTTTGGGTGCATTTAGGGGAGTTAAAAGGGGTCTTGGGAGGTCAAAGGGATCTGTAGGGGGAGGGGATTAAAGGGAAAATGGGGGTTGGGAGACATTTGAGAGGTGTTAATGATGTCTGGGGGTAAAGAGGAGGGGCACCACCAAGAGCAGGTGAGTCCTGAGACCCCTCTGGTGTCCCCAAGACTTTCTTGGTGTCCTTAATTCCCCCCTTAACACCCCGAGACCCCCCTGGTATCTCCAATGTCCCCAGGGCCTCTCCATGGCCATAATTCCCCCCAGTTCCACTGTCCCCATACCCCTCCCCATTGTCTGCAATGTCCCAAAACCCCATCCCTGATGTCCCCAACCCTCCATCTTACCCCAGAAGCCCCCCCAGACCCTCTGACACCAAAAATGCCCCCCCCTCTCCCCCTAGAAAGGCCAAGGGCACTTGGGGACACACTGGGGACTTTGGGGGGCACTGGGTGATTACTGGGGGATACTGGGACACAGTGGGGGAACCAGGGGGCACTGGGAGGGACCTGGGGGGAACTGGGGAACACTGGGGGACACTGGCAGAGAACTGGGGTGTCACGGGTGACAGTGGGTCTGTCAGCACCTTGGCACATACTGACGAAGCAATAGATGTTGACCAGATCAAAGTATACCCCTGAGATGGACTGAAAGAGAGGACTGAAAATGGAGGCCCTGATCCTGACAACATACTGATGCATCCTGAAGAAGCTGTCCTGTGGGAACAGAGAACACTGTCTCATGAGAACAAGGACCTGTTTTGAATGAGAGTAGTTGGGAAGAACATCAACATGAGAGAAAAATAAGAGCAGGTGCTCGGGACTGTTGTGGGAAAGAACTGGGCTGTTTTGAGAAAGAGCAAAGTTGTTGTGAGAAAGTAGAGTTTAGAAAATGCACCTATTAGCTGTAAGAATTCTGGTGTGAAAGTTTGAACTGTCCTATCCGTGTGCATTACGTGTGTTCAAAAACTGTACTTAAGGGGCTGCGCAGCAGCCCCGGCTGTCCCTGCTTTTTTCTTGGAATAAACTTTGCTGGAACCTTTTTTCGTGTCGCTTTGGCCGTTCCGACACTTTCAGCGACACTGGGGAGTAACTGGGGGATTATCAGGAAATATGGGGAGACACTCGGAGATTACTGAGCCATACTGGGGGTTACTGGGTGCTCACTGGGATACACTGGATGGTCACTGGGCTATACTGAGGGTCAGTGGGAGGTTATTGGGATATACTGGGGGCACTGGCATCCCCTTACCCAGATGGAGTATATCTCCCCCCCTGGATTCTGGGGGGCATTCCTAGGACCCCTCCCCTGGGGGCTGGGCTACCCCCCAAACCCAGTGCTGGGCTTTAGAGGACTCCACAAAATCCCCTCAAACTCCATGTAATCCCTTCAGAAATCCACCCCAGGACCCATCGAAACCTCCTCAAGGCCCCCCCAGCTCCCCGAGGAAACCTTATCCCCCCCCCCCCCGGACCCTCTAAACCCTTTAGTGACCCGCAAAACACACCTGGGACCCCCCAAGCCCATTCAGGGATCCCCCCAGTCCCTCTAAGGGAGCCTCAAAGCCGTCTGGAACCACCTAGAGACCACAAAAACTGCTGCAAACGTCCCCGCAAAACCCACCCAGGACCCCCAAACCCCTCAGAGATCCCCCAAGCCCACCTGTGACCCCCTAGTCTCCTCAGAAACCAAAACTACCTCAGGGACTCCCAAACCCCTTCAGCGACCTTCAACCTCCCCCCCCCCGAGTCCCCTCAGGACACCGAACGCCCTCAGGGACCCCTCAAAATCTCCTCAGGAACCCCTGAACTCCTCTGCTAAACCCTCCCGAGCCCTCCAGCCTTTCCACCCCCAGCCGCGCTCCCCGCAGCCCCCGAGGGGATCCCCAGACCCCGCTCCCCCCGCAGACCCCCCCAGCTCACACACCCAAGCGCAACTATTCCCAGAGCCGCCGCCCCCGAATCCTCCACGCGCCAAAGATGGCGCCCTTCGCGCGCTGCGGATGGAGACACCCCCGCCGCAGCCAATCAGCGCGCGGCCACGCCCCCTGCCCGCCCTCCGCCCCGCCCCCGCCTGGCGCGGGGCACCCCGGGAGATTCCCCAGTCAGTGCCCGGGAACAGCCCCGGCAGCGCAGCCCCCAAGGGCACACGATGGGCTGTGGGCTGGAGAGGACCCTCCTCAGCCTGGGCAGCAGGGCTGCAGGGGGGGATTCCCTGACCCTCCCCAGATGGGCCCTTCCTGCCCACCAGCTCCTGCTCCAAAGGGCTCCCACACACCCTGGGCCACTTGTCCCACTTGGGCACTGGAGCTGCCCCAGGGCATCTCTGGAGAGTGGCCAGCTCTGGCACTGCTCTGGCAAGTCATGGCCTGAAGCCACGAGTGTGGAATTTAGGAGACACTTGAAACCTCTGCAGAACAGGACTCTTGATAATTGCTGAAGGCTTCCTGGCCAGCATTGCCAGACCTTTGATTTTTATTTTTTTTTTTAATCTCAACAATTTTTCTCCATTTGTTTCCACTGACAACACCTTCTATATATTCTATTAAGCTGATTCTTTCATTGTGTACATGAATAGTTTTGTTCAGCTACTTATCAAAGTAAATATCCCATCAGTGATTCAGTTATGGAAACCTGGCTCAGAGGAAGCTGCTGATTTTTGGGGCACCTTTCATCTCTCTAATTTTGCCTCTTTTCTTCTTCCTCTCCCTATTTTTGTCTTGAGAAAGCTCTCCAGGATGTGTGTGCCTGGGAGTGTTTTTGCACTCTGAGCTGTGCCCTGTGCCATGGGACAGGGGACAAATGCACCTTCCAGAGAAATCTGCCACTGCTGCTCACAGAAGCCCTCTGAGTGCCCAGGTGAGATGGTGCCCAGGCTGCTTTGCTGGTGTGGAATGAAAGGGCCAGGCCAGAAAGGCAGAGGAGGGTGATGGAGGAGACAGGGCCATTTGCAGGGGATGTGTGCAAGGCTGGGGAGATGAATGTCCCTGGGCCAGTGAAGGCCATTCCTGGAGTCACCCCAGAAGTGTCAGGGCTCTGACAGGGCTCCAGAGGGCATCCTCAGTGCCCCTCCTCCCTCCACTTTTGGGGGGTGCCACTCCCCTCCCACTCAGTTTGGGGTCCCACCACCCCTTCTGTCCCCTCTGACCCCCCTTTTCCCACTGACCGCCCCCTTCCCACCACCCGCTCACCCGAGAGCTCCTCGCCCGCAGCCGGGAGGGCTCCCAGCACCACCAGTGCCCAGAGAAGTCCCCCCAGAGAAGGGGTTGGGTGGGATCCTGACTGGGCTTTGAGTATGTTTAGGCAGTCCTCCAGAGCCTGTGTGGAGGTTTAGGGGGTTCCCAGCACCTTTCAAAGTGTGCTGGGTGCCTTATTGAGGGGTTAGTTCCCTCCCAGAGCCCCCCCAGAGCGGGCTGACAGGGGGGAACACAGGGGGGTCCCCATTCCTGATCCATCCCGGGGCCTGTTCTGCCCCCCCCAAACTCGGCTGCACCCCTTGGGATTCCCCCAAGCCCCTTCCCCACTGCCCCCCAATAACCGGGACTGGGGAGAACTGGGAAGCTTTCCTGGGATCAGGAGTGGCAGCAGGGGAGGGGGGGACACACGAACCCCCCCAAAATCCTCACAGGGACAGGAGGGGTCCAGGCTGGGCCCGAGGCCCCAGGGAGGGGCTGTGGCCGCCGCCGGCTCAGGAGCTCTGTGGGGAGAGAAAAGGGGGTGACACCGGGGTGGGGGGTCCCCGGGGGGGCACAGACGCTCTGGGGGGGACACACGACCCCCTGGGACCCCCCTCACCTTCTGGCGCAGGTAGAAGCCGAGCCCCAGCGCCAGGGAGACGAAGGCCAAGAGGAAGCCCCCGGCCCCTCCTTGGCAGCAATTGCTCAGGCTGATGGAGCCCGGCAGGGCCGGGGCCGCCGGCGGTGTCCGATCCCGGCAGGAAGCGGGGAGGGCCCCGGGGAGCGGCGGCGGCGGGCGGGGCCCTGGGGGAGCCGCCCCGAGGGGTCCCCGCCGCCCGTGACACTGAAGGAGCCGCCCCGGGACGGGCCCTGGCGGGGGTCGCCAGAGAGGGGGGGCGAGCTCGGAACGGAATCAGCTCCGGAGAATAAACCAAGGAAAACCAAAGGGCCGCGCCGGGGGAGTCTCCGCCGCCCCGGAGCTAAAAGAGCTGCCCCGCGGGACGGGCGAGGAGGGGCGGCGGTGAAACAGTCGCCCGGGGTGTGGCGAGATAGGCGGGAATGGGATAAAAGAGAGATAATAGAGGGAGAAATCGCTTTGTTTCCCCCACCCCAACTCCCTTTTGTATACAGATAAAATCAGGGATCAACTTGTGCTTCCGTTCCCCCTTTTCCCGACAGGGGAACTGAAAACAAAAAGGAAAACCATGACAAAGAGAGAGAAAAGCCAACTCTGCAAAACTATCTCGTCTGAGATAAGTTGTGCTGCCAAAGGAAACGCTGACTCCAGAGGTGCCCCAGCGGTGGCAGAGCCCCCACCCTGCCCACTCACACACTTCAGCTCCACATTGGGGTTTTCCCCTCCCTGGCACTGCCCAGTCCAGCCCCTCCCTGGTCCCCCCATCTCCCTGCCCCTGCCCCAGCCCAGCAGAGCAGCACACTCAGGTCTGGCCCTGCAGCAGGACATGGAGGCCATGGAGCTCAGGGACAGGCCCTCTGGGTCTGCAATGCTCAGCACATCCTCAGCTCAGGCAGCTCCTGCAGCCCCAGGGCCAGCCCCGCTCCCCAGCACAGCAGCAGAGAATCGGCCCCGGGCTCCTCAGGCCCCATTTGCCATCTCCAGGGGCACTGGCCACCACCAGCACCAGCTGGAGCAGCCTCACCCCCACAGCCCCCCCAGTGGGACCCTGAGGGCAGCACATGGACTCCAGGGAGAAACCAGCAAGGCAAGGACCCTCTGGAGAGTCTGCTCCTTGGCCTTCTTCTTGAGAGCCCTGGAGAAGAAGAGCTGAGGCTTCAGGCTGTGCCCGGAGCAAATGGAGCCCCTTGTGTGGTGGAAAGAGTGCAGTGGAGCCCAGCTCATGCCAGCAGTGCCATGGCCACAGGACTGACCCAGCCCAGCCCAGGGACCAAGGGCCAGAGCACTGAGGCCTCAGCCAAGGCCCAGAAGGGGAGGGTGGCAGGAGAAAAAGAGCAGCTCTCAACAGGCCACATGCTGCTGCTCCCTGGCACTGCTGCTGTGCTGGGACTCTCTTTCCCTGCCCCTCTGCACACAGGCACTGCCCTGCCAGACTCATCAGAGGTCTCAGAAGGCTGAACTCAGAGAAACAAGTCACTGAAGGATCCTTGGCTTTGTTTCAATGCATTCCTCATTTACACAGATTCTGGGTCAAATTCAAGACATGGGATGGATAACCAATATTCGCTGTAAACAACTTTATCCCAGGAGAAAAACCCCATGAAACCCCTAACCCAGCACCACAAAACCCTGAGCAGGCAGGCTGGAACAAGGAGTCCCATTCTGAATGCTATGGAAGAGAAAACAGGCAGTTTGTGCCTTTAGAAAAGCATCCAGTCATCATTTTCCTCAGGGCATCTTTGAAGCAAAAGATTTCCTAAGACAGATGCCAGAGTTTGGCAGCAGGCTGTCCTTCTTAGCTTGGAAAATCTCTGCTAACTTACCTAACAATGGTACAAACCCCCTATTGAAATGTTGTCAAACAGCTGCATCTGCAGGATTCATGTTCCAGCATTACCTAATGCACAGTTATCACACCTCTTTTTAAAATTAAAGGGGAGGGGAAAAAAAGCAGGGGGTGGGGGGAGAGTCCCCACCCCAGTCATCCATCAAGTGAACATCCTGGCCACTGCTCCTAAGAAATTGAATATATGGTAAAAAGATATAAAAAGACATCAAAAGCTTTCAGAAATAAAAGTGCTTCAGAAGCTAGAATTTAATATTGCCAAGTGGGTTTTTGCCAGATTATAAAGTTGACTGAAATGCCAGGATACTGCATTTTGGAAGTGGCAGCATCTCACATATTGCCTTGTATTAGTGGCTGAAGTGTGTTGCTGATTCCAAAGCTGGACTATCATCATCTGTGAGGGAGAGTAGATAAATAAATAAATAAAAATTGGCATTTCCTACCAACTCTGCTGCCTTGAAGCACTCTTTTCAAGTGAGGCCTCCAAAGGAAAAAAAAAAGTGAAGACCACTTTATTTTGATTATAGTGCTTTCCCAGGCGGGAATTTTTATTTCAGTTAGAATCTTTGAACCATTACATTTTCAGTGAGGCATTTTTATATTTACAGTTGACATCTTCAGAGAAGAATGAAACCTTTGAGCAACAGCTCTAAAGCATGAAGGCTGCCTGCAGGAAATACTTAAATTATTTTACACCCAAATGGAGCCTGTTGTTTTTAGCTAAAATTTAATCAACCTTAAATCAATGACCTTTCTTTTACTGAAAGCCTGCACTTTGGAAAACTAACTTTCCCAAGAAACATATTTGGGTGAATAAATGCCAAACAAAGGGCTATTGAAATCTAAACATTGTCTCCATTTATAGCTTGTGAACATTTAGTTCCTAAATTCCCGACTGCTACCTAATGTACAGAACAGTGGTGCCTTGGTTGAATCACATAACATTGATTTCAGAGTGTCACAGGGATCTCATTGACAGGAATCAATTAGAATCCAAAATTAATCAAATATGTTCGTGCACTATCAGTCATCGAATTTGAATATCCCCAAATTAATTGTAAGCATGTGAAAGAACCTAGAAATCAATTTTGAAAAGGTACAGATATAAAAATCAGTCAACTTTGAGAAGATAATAGTGCATCTGAGCATGTTTCATGCCTGCTGGGGTAAGTAAATGGTGAATCACACCTTCCCAGCACAGGCTGAGATATATTCTTTTCGGAACATGAAAATACCCAGGGACTGAAGGCAGAGGACACACCAGTCAATGATCCAGCATTATTTTATGAACAGCCTGTTACACCCCCAATATCAAACATGCTGCCAGGATATCACAAAATGCACAAGTGTGTGACACTCTGAAAAACTGCACATTGTAAGTGAGCCACTGCACTTCAGGGAGAAAGAAAGGAGAGAATTCTGAATCTCTACCAAAAGCATGAATAGATGTGGCCACTTATCCAAAGAGCTGTTATTGTTGCTGAGGACTCCTCTCTGAACACATTCACCTGTCATTCTGTCAAGGTAATAAATCCTTCCAGTCCTTACAGCACACTCAAAAGCACCCTGCTATTTAATTTCAAGGGAAAAATGGCCAAAAATGTCTAAAACATTTCCTTTTGCTCATGTAAAAGTGCTGGCATTTTACTTCCTTCCTGATAAGCCAGTGCCAATGGACCTGATTATTCTTTTCTTATTCAAAGCACATCAGTAGTTCCAAAGCACTCTCCATCTTATCAGGTGTCTGAACAGCACAGTTACTGAAACCAGTTTGTCCTGCTCCTCTCTCTTTCTGCCAGGCTATCAGATAAACCCAACTAACTCTCTGTATTTACACACCATCAAACATAAGCTGTGTCTTCAACCCACTGTAGCCTGTTTCTGGCATGTTACAGGTTTGCTGCTTGACATTAGTTGTACCCAAAACAGCAGCAGTGAATTAGCTTAGAACAAAAGTATTGTCACTCCATAGCACGGAACACAAAAGGGACACAGGATAGGAAAAAAAAAAGAGAAACATTTTGTGAAGTAAGAATGATCACTCTCATCTCAGTAGTTCACAGGTACTTATCTGGTGCTACCTGAAAAAGAGCATGGAAGCAGTAGGATTCAAATGCATTCAAAACAGACCTGACACAGGCCTCAAGAGTAGAAAAATAATTTCTTTTTTTGTTTATTTTATTCTCCTGTCCTCTAGGAACTGTCTCTGATTTGCAAGGGGTGAGAAAGTGAAAGGAAGGAAAATGGTTGCAGCATCTGAAAGCATTTAAATGCCTTTACAATTTTTGGTCTGTAAAAAGACTGATTTTCATGATCCAACCTTCATTTGGCACTAAAAGACCCACACAAAAACAAACCAAAAAACCACTCTCCCCCAAACAAGCCTCTCAGCAACTCTCCTTTTCATTCAGTGTCTCAGATACAGAATTTTCAGTGCTGACTACTGAGGAATAACACAAGATCAACTCCTTCAGAAGGGCCACGGCTTTGAAGGTTTTGCTTCCTGCCCAGCCCTAGGGAACAGGCACAGCATCTCCCTTCCTCCTTCTCAGGATGACAGGATATCCTCGGGATGAGCCCAGTGTTGGAAGAGTTAAACATTAACCTGGCTGTGCCCTGGGCACTCTCAGCTGGCTAAATGGAAAGTTCTGGAACGCCGGGAGAAATCCTGAGTTGCAGCTCTTTGATTAAGTACAGCCTTCTTTAGAAGCTGAAGCTCCAGCCCCTGAGTGGAGGATCCTTCCCACCACCCCCTCCCACTGACAGTCCCCCTAAGTAATAAAATATTAAACATAAAAAGACAGTGGCATTCATCCTCCACAAAGACAGGACCAAATCCTGCAGCCAATTTGATGACAGAAAAATATTTAAAAGTAAATAAAGAATACACAGAAAATTTCTTGATCCTTAGTTACATTTCCAGTATATGGAGAACTACACAAACTGCCAGTAGCAGAGTGCTCAGAGTACATAAAGGAGTGTGATTTCACCATTTTGTTAAATATTGGTTTTACTAGATTTTCGTGTTTTGTATTTCTTTGAAAGTATTCACGTGTGAGATTGAAAAAAGTGTTTCTTTCAAAAACAGCTCTAGAAACCAACCCAGAAACAGGGGGAGAGGGGTGAAAGAGCAGCAGTCACACGTACAAGAATGGTCTGAACAAAGCAAGTCACCTCCTGCCCACCCATCCTGGCACCTGACGGGAAGGAATTTTGGAAATGCTTAGGAACAAGCTAGCACTACATTTTAGATATGACTTTTTCATCTCTACATCTACAGGACTTTAAACTGTTTCATGTCTGTAAGGGGGGTACTTTTGAATTAGATGATCAATGGAGCATAGAGGCGTGAGAAAGAACTCATATTAGGATATGAAACCAGCTAGAGTATGGTACAATGTAACTTATGGCACAAGCGAATTGTAAGGTCCATTGTACTTTTTAGCAAGTCAGCTTGATATCCCCTGTTATCAGAGCTGAGTTCTTCCTTGGTTTTGCTACATATTGCAAGATAGATACATCTACCCTTGAAACACAATGGTAGAGGTCATACATAGGGGTGAGAAAGATGAGGATGGGAGGAAGATTCTGTGGGCAGGGGTCACTCGCCCCTTGCCCTACAGCAGGGCATGCACAGACTGTTGCTATCAGGTGATGAACAGGCAGGGTTTGGCTGCCACTCAGGAATCACCTTATACTGTGTACTGGTCCTACGTGGTGTAATGTAGAGCCTTTAAAATGGGGTGTCAGGACTGCTGGGGTGAGCGATCCTCATCCTGCCATGGAGACTGTGTTGTTCCACCGGGACGCCCGCTAAGCACGGGCACCGACCAGCTGCTGCAGATCCTGACAGCCCTGGCCAGTTTGTGTGGGTAAGCACAGTTTATTGAGAGGAAGTAATTGAGAAAGCCACTGTTTTATATCCTTTTTTGATATCCTTTTAATTCCCTTTTTAGTAGTTAATATTGTATTAAAAGCCACTCGTAGTATTGTTTTAATATCCTTTAAATGTTCCTTTAATTCCCTTTTTACTAGTTAATACTATAATAAAAGCTGTTCATAGTATTGTATGAATGCCAACTGATAAAGCAGTTATTTTGTATTCTTTTTTAGCTTTTGATTCTCTTTGCTAGTTTTTTATTCTTACTGCAATAAAAGATTTTTTGTACTGTTGGAATGTCTGTTGCACTTGTCTTTATTCCGGGCATGTATTCAAATGAACTAATACACAGGGGCACAGCTCTTTGGGGCAGGAGACGGGCAGCAGCCTTGCCAGGACTCGGGGCAGTGGCAGGTCTCCTCCGGCCAGGACTTGCCAAAACTGCTGATTTGGGTGCAGCCCTGGCCAAAGGGCTCCCAACAGCATTGGTGCCCTTGCCCACACCTTCCTTCTCGGTGTCAGCCCCCCTGTTTAGGATGGCCACCAGCCAGCACTTCTCCCAAGGAGGCCGTGCCAGCTTGTGTGGAAGGCCCCGTGCCCTTCCTGCTGCGACTGAGTCGGCAGCCGAGGGGGCTCCTTGTGCTGCCGTGAGCAGGCACAGGAGGGGAGTGTTTACTCATTTCTTGAGCCGTTCCTACAGTTCAGGTCCAGCCAGATTAGATACTTCAGAGAGTGGATTCCCTCCAAGGTGGGGCAGGTTGGCGGGGCTGGGGGAGGCCCCAGGCCACGTGGCACTGTGTCCCAGGGCCCTTTGTGACACGCTGGGCACGGCCGGTGGGATGGAAGGGGGCAGGGTGTCCAAGGGCCCTTTATGACCCGCGGTGACAGAGGTGCTGCTGGTGACACGGCCACAGTGTCAACAGTGCTCCTCGGAGCAGGCGACGGGACAGGACGGGACAGAGCGGTGCTGTGCGGAGCCCCCGCGCAGCCAACTCGTGCCTTGCTGACCTGGAGCGTTTTGGAGGATTTTCTCTCTTTCAGGTGACCTCGAGGCATTTCCACAGGATTTGGAGACCCAAGAGTTTCTCCGAGGTGTCTCTAATCCCTGTGGCAGGTGCTCTTAAGACCCTTTTGCAGGACTTGGAGACCCGGAGCTTCTCCGAGGTGTCTCCAATCCCTGCGGCAGGTGGCCTCAAGGCCATTCTGCAGGACTTAGGGCCCGGAGTTTCTCCGAGGTTCTCTTTCTCTCTTGCAGGTGCCCTGGACACCAGACTGTGGCATGGCAGGGAGACGCTTCAGCCTGCTCAGGCTGTTCCGGAGGAAGAAGGAGGAGGAAAGCCCTGGGGCTGCTCCAGCACAGCAGCCTGAAGAGGTGCAGCAGGTGCAGCCCCCGCAGGAGGGTGAGTGCTGGAACTGGGCCACAGGGCTGGTGGCTGCAGTCCCCTTGACCTCATCCTGTCCCATCCCCTCTGGACATGCCCAGGGAAAGGGAGGGGGGCAGAGGGGCTGAACTCCTGGCAGCCGGGCTCCATCCACTGGGCATCCCGGGGCTGGCCCTGCCTGTGGAGCCCAGGCCTGGGCTGTGTTCTCCGGCCTCTCCCGCACACCCTCAGCTCTGAGCACGCTCGCTCTTTGCCAGATGCAGGCCAGGAGCGGACAGAAGAGCAGCTCCGTGCCCGTGGCCGCTTCCGCAGGGCAGCACAGGTACCTGCAGCCATCCCCGCCTGGGCTGGGCCTGCTCTCACTGCTCAGCCCAGCACCGCTGTCGCGGCCCTCCAGGGGACATCCCTCTCTTCCCTGCCCTTCTTTCTCCTGCAGACATTTATGAAATTCATGGGCAGTCGGCGTAGAAAGGCCAGGATCACACCAGCTGATGTCCAGGCCCAGCCTGACACCATCCCGACCCAGCTGACAAAGCCTGATGTCAGCACCGCGTCGACTGCTGTCCCAGCAAAGTGTGACACCGCAACCAGTGATCACACAACCCACTGGGACACCACATCCACCGATGATGAGTCAAACTGTGACTCTGTGCTGCCTGGTCTCACGGAGGAGGCCGACGCCACAACGACGGAGGGCGTGGCGAGCACTGACGCCGCGCCTGTTCAGCGCCTGGCCGATACCCCCAGCCTGGAGTTTCTTGAGGAGAGAGCTGTCTCTGCTGAAGTAAGCAGCCTGTGGCCCCCCAAGCTGGGTGCGCTGGGCCCCCTCAGCCTTTGCGGCTGGCACAGTGTGCTGGGAAGGGAAGCATTTCTCGGGGGAAGCTGGGCAAGTTGCTCACTCTGGCAGCTCTCCACCTCTCCCCTGTGCATCCTCCAGGCCAGACTGTGGGACCTGGGGACCTGGGGCTGCTCAAGGCATCTCCAGTCCCTGGGGCAGGTGCCCTCGAGGCCAGACAGTGGGACTGGATGAGGCGAGGCATTTCCCAGGCTTCTCTCTTGCAGCTGCCTTCAAGGCACGACTGCAGGACTTGAGGAGCCAAAGCTTTTCCATGGCATCTCTGCTGCAGGTAGCCATAACGCCAGACGGAGACATGCAGCAGAGACCCCCCACGGTGCCCAAGCTGGCCTGGGTGAAGGAGGAGGAAGAAGGAGGAAAGCCCTAGGGCTGGTCCAACACAGCAGCCTGAAGAGGTGCAGCAGGTGCAGCCCCCGCAGGAGGGTGAGTGCTGGAGCTGGGCCACAGGGCTGGTGGCTGCAACCCCCTTGGCCTCATCCTGTCCCATCCCCTCTGGACATGCCCAGGGAAACGAAGGGGGCAGAGGGGCCGGGGCTGATCTCCTGGCAGCCGTGCTCCATCCACTGGGCATCCCAGAGCTGGTCCTGCCTGCTCCTGGAGCCCAGGCCTGGGCTGTGTTCTCCGGCCTCTCCCGCACACCCTCAGCTCTGAGCGCGGTCGCTCTTTGCCAGATGCAGGCCAGGAGCGGACAGAAGAGCAGCTCCGTGCCCGTGGCCGCTTCCGCAGGGCAGCACAGGTACCTGCAGCCATCCCCGCCTGGGCTGGGCCTGCTCTCACTGCTCAGCCCAGCACCGCTGTCGCAGCCCTCCAGGGGACATCCCTCTCTCTTCCTTGCCTTTCTCCTGTAGCTGGTTTGCAGATTCATCAGGTGCATTTGGCATGAAGAGGCCACTTTCATGGCCACTGGGGACACGGCAAACTCGGACCTCTTCAATGCCCAGACCAGCGCTGCCCTGCTGGATATGCTGGTGGAGAACGGTGTCTACAAAGCAAAGCAAGTAAGCAGCCTGTGGCCAGGGCTCGAGTCCCCCAGGGATGCTGTGGCCCCTCACGTCGGCTGCGCTGGGCCCCCTCAGCCTTTGAGACCAGCAGAGATTGGTGGCAAGGGGAGCACTTCTTGGGGGAAGCTGGGCGAGTTACTGGCTCTGGCAGCTCTCCAACTGTCCCTCGTGTCCCCTCCAGGTGCCGGCCATAGTCAGGTGCATCCACCAGTGGCTCACGTCCAATGTGTCTGCTGAGCACAGGCTGGACAAGACTCTTGTCCTGCTGACCGAGACACACCCCACGGATGTTGCAGTGACCCTGCTGCGCTCTGCCCCAGCCTGTGACAGGTATGGGGCCCACCTGTCTTGAAGGCTCACCTGCCTTTAGACCTCATCCCCCTGGACAGCCTGTCCCAAATGGGGTGCCAGAGACATGGAGACTTCCAGGACACTCCAGCTCCTCTCTTTGCCAGCTTTGGCATGTCAGCCTCCAATCCTGAGGCCAGCCTGCCTCCCTGCCCCACAAGGCACCGTGGCTCTGTCACCTGGGCCCCGCAGCTGCCCAGGCCGCAGAGCTGTGTCCCAGACCCCCCTGAGCCAGAGTTGTGACTCCACAGAGCTGCTCGCACCATGTGGAAGACGCTCATCTCCTCCAGATGGACTAAGGAGCCGGTGCTGCAGATCCTCTTCCGTGTGCTGGAATACTGGCCAGCGCACAGGAGACGCACCTCTGATGGGGATGAGAGGGATGTCTTTGCCCTGGCTGTGAGTTTCTTGAGCTGGCCTCTGCTCGCCCCCAGGTTGCCTCTGGGACGCCTTTCCATCCTCCCTCACCACTGCTTCTCCCTGCCCCAGGCACTGGGCTGCAAGCCTGCCTTAGGGGCAGGTTCAGGGACACCAGACTGGGGGATCCCCCTGTGTCTCCTCTGGCCTGTCCCTGCCACACTTGGGCCCTGCCACATGGACATCTGGGCCCTGAGAGCTGTCTCTGGGTGCTTTGTCTTTGGCAGGCAACTGTGGCACTCTGGGAGATCATCCAGCTGTCCCACTCCTGGTGCCCAAGTGCAGTGAAGGACAATTTCCCGCGCCTCCTTCTGACTCTGCTCTTTCAAGTTTTCATCAGCACAGAGGAGATGTCAGAGGAGGTTGAGACCTTTTGGAGGCGATGCCGGGAGCAGCGCAGCCTTCCCCCCAACCCCAACAGGTGCTCCATCCCAGTCCCCTCTCCCTGCCACGCCCTTGGGGCTGGGGCCAGGGCTCTGTGCCTGACCTGGGCTGTGCTCTGCACACAGGTTTGCAGTGCAGACTGTTAAAGCCCTGCTGCGCCAGCTGCTGGATGAGGACGTGTTGATGGCGATCGGTCGCAAGTGTGGCTGGGACATGCTCCTCAAGGCTGACAGCCACCACTATGCAGTGGGTCTGCTGGCCAGGTGAGAGCCCTTTCTCCCCACTGCCCCACACCCCCACAGGTCATTTCTGCCCTGTGCACAGGCCACCCCTCACAGTGCCCGTGTGCTGGGCCAGAGGGCCTTGGCAGCCAGGGATGGCTGAGCTGAGTGGAAAAGGCGGAGAGGGGCGGCTGCACAGGAGGAGCCACCTCCCAAAGTGCCCACGTCCTCTCCTGGGCTGGTGGCCAAAGACCAGGCCTGTGTGAGTCAGTCCCAGGAGAGCTTTGCCCACCTGGCTCAGGGTCTCTGTCACCTTTATTCCCCCTTGCAGGGAGCTGTGCCGTGTATCCCGCTCCTTCGGTCACCGCATCGCCGTCAGCCTGCTCCCGCGGCTCAGCAGGGGAGAGCCCCTGTGGGAACTGCCTGCCCTGGCGTTCCTGGTGGAGGTGAGCCTGATGGCGAGCGCTGCCTGGCCCAGCTGCCTCCCCCTCTCTGCCCTCTCACAGCCGCAGCCGCCCGGGACGGTGCCTGCACCCTGTGCTGCTGCCTGGGCCCAGCCCCAGGTGGGTCCGGGCTCCTGCCGGCCGGGCACCCCATCACTGCTCCCTGCCTTTCAGGTCCTGCACTGCCTGAACCCCAGACAATGTGGGCCCAGCGTCCTGCAGATTATTTCCAGGCACCTGCGCAGTCAGTGCCCGGAGAGGCGTCGCCTGGCGCTCCAAGGCCTGGTGGTGCTCAGCAGGGATCCCGCAATGGTGAGCAGGGGGCAGGGGCTGAAGCTGGGCCGGCAGCATGTGGCTGTGCAAGGCAGTAGCTTGGCCTTGGCTGGCCTTTGGCAGCTGTGGCAGCTGCTCCCAGCTCTCCTCCTCCCCGTTCAGCTGCCCGACTCCTTTGGGACGCACCTTTGGCCTCTGGGCCCCGCGGCAGCAGCGTGGGGCTGCACCACAGCATTGTGTTCCACACAGGCTAAGAGCATGCGGAGCCTGAGTGAAAGCCTCCTGGAGCTACTGCAGGATGCAGACATGGACGCAGTTCAGATGACCCTCTCCGCGTTCATCAACATTCTGCGCTTCCAAATCGTCAAAATATCCAGCCCAATAGCCCTGAAGTTGCTTGAGGCGCTGCGGCCACTCTTTGACAACGTAAGGCTCTGTACCCCTCATCGTGGGCACTGAGTGCTGCCAGGAAACTTTGGGCCCAGTGTCTTTTCAGGCCTGTGCCCCGGTGGGCCTGGAGAAGCCAGTGCTGAGGTCTTTTCCTCTTCCTTTGCACCAGGAGCACAGCCAGCTGCAGCAGCTCTCCATGCTCCTCTTCCAGGAGCTGATGGAGGCGACAGAGAGGAGCAGGAGCCTAAAGCCACACGTGTACCTGAGTCTGGTGCCATTCTACTTCAACTGGCACGATGAGAACCGGCGTGTGGCAGAGGTGAGGACTCGTGGGCTCTGTTGTCCCCATGGCAGGAGGCTGCTGTGCCTCCTGCCCTGGCCCATGGTCGCCTGCAGCCTCCTCCTGGCCTTGGTGCAGGGATGCGGGTGCTGTGCCCTGGGCTGCGGTGCCATGGCCCGCTCTCTGTTGCTGTGCAGGCCTCTTGGAGAGCACTGTTTGGTGCAGCCAGGTTCCTGAAGTGGAGGGATCTTGAGGACTTGGTGACCATGGAGCAGCCATGGAGGTTTCCCGAGTGCCTGGTAAGGACGGCCCCAAAGCCCCAGCCCCTGATGCCCAATGTGTGGGGCTGGCAGGGTGCCTGTGTCCACTGCTGCACCCACAGACACCAGCCTGTGCCCCACACACTGCTCCCTTCCCTGGGGCATGCGGGCTCTTTTCCAGGCTCCCTTGCCCCCGCAGCCAGGCTGCCATGGAGCTCCGGCCCAGCTGGGCTGTGGGGCAGGGCCGCCCCACGGCTCCCCAGGAGCACCCAGCCCTCTGCTCCCCCCAGAGCCCGGCCCCAGCAGCTGCTGGCCAGGCCTCAGGGCTCTGTGGGCAGGGGAGCCCCGTGCTGGGGGCAGGGAGTGCCTGGCCAAGGGGCAGAGCCTGAGCCGAGCCTTCCCTCCGTGCCCTGGCGCTCTTTGCAGCTGGAAAAGGACAGGAGCCGAGTGGGCCAGTACGTGCGCCAGGCCCTGCCGTTCCTGGAGAGCCCAGAGGAGCCCCTGCGAAAGCTGGCCATCAGGTTTCTGGGTGAGCCACAAGGCCGGGGTCCCTCCCCACCCCGCTGCAGCTTGGCCCCAGCCCCGGCTGCTGCAGCGGCAGCAGGATGCGGCCCAGGGCATGTGGAGCCCCGAGCGGCCCCGAGCGCCTGCTGCCGCCTTGTGCCAGCCCAGCCCTGGGGCATCCCCATGCGGGAAGGCCCCGGGCTCAGCCCTGCCAGGGCAGGAGGCCGTGTGGCCGGGCTGGCAGCACCGCTGCGGGGGACCTGTGCCTCTGGGGCCTGACAAGCTCTGTGTTCCCAGGGATCGCCGCCAGATCCGTGAAGCAGGAGGAGCCAGAGCTGCAGCTCATCTGCCAAGGTGAGCGAGGGCACCTTCCAGCTGATCCCCTTGGGCCCTGCTCCCTCCTGCCCATGGCAAGAGCTGGCTGGGATGGCCCTGGCAGGAGGGGCTCCTCGCGTCCCCACACCCCTGGCCTCTCACCTTGGCTCTCTTCCTTTCTCTTTCAGCCCTTCAAGACATCACTGATGACAGCCCTGCCATCTCAGACCTGGCCCGTCAAACGCTCCACATCATCAGAGCTGTACGGAGAACTTCATTCTTCCCATTCTGGTAGTCTCCGTTGCTGCCTCTTCCAGCCCATAGAGGCGTGACAGAAGACATCAGACTCGCCATGGCAGGCCTGGCAATTCAACACTGCTACGTGCTGAGAGCTGTACAGATGGCTCCCTACTGCAGATTCCAGCAGCTCCAAGACTGGCTGTGCAGGGCGTGGAAGATCCGGCCTTTTCCGCAGGGCAGTGTCTGCCTGTGCTGCTGCAGCTCTGTGGAGAACTGATGCGGAAAGCTCCATCTCCTGGAGCCACCTGAGACTGTGGGGAAGATGCCTCTTCCCTGCAATCACCTCCTTTGAGCTCAGCATGGGAATATTACATCCATGTTATCACATACAGAAGCCCAGGAGGTTTTTTTGGTGCCCAGTGTGCACAGGGCCTTGGGGAAGAGGGGAAAAGGGCTCCTTGTGCTCAGCAACACTTGCCCCACTGTGCAGTGTGCCAGCAAAAGTGGGCAGAAGCCCCTTGGCCTTTGGTGGCTCTGCTGGAGCCTCAACGTTTCCAGCAAAATGGAGGGGCAGAGGCTGGAGCTGTGGGGAACCCTGAGCACCTTGTCCTTGGAGATGGCCACAAGCCCTCCCCAGCCAGGAGGCAGCATCTGTGTCCTGCCTGTGTGTTACTGCCTGGATTGCTCCACGCTCCCAAGTGCCTCTGGAGCTCCTCTGGAGCTCCTTCAGGGCTGCGCCACTGCCGGGCAGGTTGGCGGGGCTGGGGGAGACCCGCAGGGGAGGGGGCGCTGGGAGGCCAGGAAGGGGTGAGGTGCTGCAGAGGCCCTGATGGGACAAGGGAGCGGGAAGCCTTGAGGGGAATCTGGGAGTGGATGGGTGGCAGAAGGCTGCGAGGGGACAGACTGGGCGCAGGCCCCAAAGGGCAGGGTGGAGGGAAAGGCCCCCAGGACTTGGGGGGGCAGAGGCCATAAGCAGCCCCCAGGCAGCCACCTCCTTCCCTGCCAGCCGGCTGCTCTGGTGCTTTCCTGAGGCATCTCCCAGCCCTGTGGCAGAAGCCCTGGAGGCCAGGCCTCAGCAGCAGGGTGGGCACACCCCCAAGGGGGCCAGGCTGGCCTGGCTGGGGACAAGGAGGGCAAGGGGTCCCTGCCAGGGCACGTCCGCCGGGTGCTGCCGGCGAGGGGCAGTGGCACAGGCAGGGTTGGCGGCCAGCCCGGGCCCCCGTGGCTGCCTAGGCCATGGGGCTGTGGCCAACACGCCCCTGAGCCAGAGCTCTGGGCCCACAGAGCTGCTGCCACCACGGGCAGGGCGCTGGGCTCCTCGGGCAGGGCTGCACACTCACTGCTGCCCAAGCAGCTCCGCCCCACAGACAACAGCACCAGAGGCTGCCCAGGAGCAGCAGCACCCACAATGCCTGGGCCTCCTCACCCAGGCACCCACACCCGCCAGGACACCAAAAGTGGGCAGACTGTGGGCACAGTTGCACCCACTTTGGCAAAAGGCTTCAGGGCAAGTGGCCACCACAGCTTTCCAGTGACTCCCCAGCCTCACAGCAACCCTTGGCAGCTCCAACTGCAGCCTGACATCCTGACTCACTTCAGTGGCCCTGCTTGAGGCTGGGCACGCCTTCTACACTCAGCTGTCCCCAGCCAGCACCACTGGTGCCATCCTTAGAGACTCTGCTGGGACACCAGCCTTGGGCTGCAGCTGCTCAACCTCTCCTCCACGCAGGCACCTTAAAAACATGGGCATGGGCTTCTAAGCTCTAAGTCCAGCACTTGAGGGCAACAAAGGAAGAAGCAGCAGAAGCTGAAGCAAAGCAGGGCCTCCTGTGGTGGAGCTTCAGGGATGGAGGCAAGTAAGCACTGTGGTGTCTGCTGAAGAGATGGCCCAGTTCACCAGCTCACACTTTGCTGCTGGACGTTCCTCCTTTGGTCCTACTGGAGCCCATTCCCTACCAGTGCACGGCCCTGCCTTGTTCCCGGATCCAATCTCTGGGAGCCCTGGCAACAAGTGGGCCCTGTGTCCACCTGAGAGCAGAAACTGGCAGAATGTCTCTGTTTCCAGCACTTCTCTTGGCTGCTCCTTCAGGCGGGTGGCACCTTCATGGCAGACACAGAACAGCTTCTCCTCCCAGACTTCTCCCTGTCCCCTGCACTTCCCCAATGGACTGGACATCAGCTGCTGGCCACAGCTGAGCACACAGACACTGGAGTGTTGAACATGCGAAACTGGGCTGATTTTTTTTCCAGAAGGCAAGAAAACAAGCAAAAAGAACACAAGGAAGCTTGAGAGTCTCTCTGTCCAATCTAATTGTCCTGTGAAACTCAGCAGCTGATGGTGGTTTTGTGCTGCTGCTAATCACTTCCACCCAAAAATCATGCCAGGAAGGAGCAACAGCTTCTGACAGATGACAAGTCTTGGCACTAATTGCTCCAGCTGCCGCTCCCAACAGCCACCTGCAAGAGGGCAGACCTCAGTGCCCCTTGGCTTTGGCTGCCCTCTGGTAGAGAAGTCCCCCGGGGGCACAGCTCTTTGGGGCAGGAGACAGGCAGCAGCCCTGAATCCAAAAAATCAGTCTGAAAAACTGCTCAGAGACTTTTTTATCTTTAAGCAGCAAGGTATTTGTTTATTCAACGTTGGGAGCAAGCCAGCTCGCGCTGGACAAACTTGCTCGCTGGCTCCTCAGAAAATCAACACTTTTATACAATTTTCAGATATGATTAAATGCATATTCAAGTGATTACAACATCTATCAATGCATATTAATAATAGGTGGAGTATAGGTGGAGCTCAGGCGGGGCTTGGGGCGGTGCTTCTCTTGGCTCCCCATTTCGGAGGGTAGTTCCCATCTTCCTCCATAGGGGAAGGGGCTTCAACTCATCTTCCTCAGCTTGACCCTTCTTCCTTTCCATTGTTCTTGACCCGCTCACTGAAGCTTGGAAAAAGCCCTGGCTCCAGGCCTATTTCTCCTATTCAAATGTCTACCTGATCCTGTTATATTTCTAATTTATTCCTTCTAGGCCTATTACATGTTCTTGTACTATTCTCTGAAGCTTTGGTCCAATAAGTAGAACAGAATGAGCACAGATCATTTTGGATGTTGGTAACTTGTTAGCAGGCCCAAATTTCTTAGTTAACTCTTTTGGGCCTGGCCTCCTGTTTCAGCCTTGCCAGGACTTGGGGTGGTGGCAGGTCTCCTTGGGCCAGGACTTGCCAGAGGCTTTCCCTCAAGAATCCCAAGAGGAGGCAGGGAATGCTGAGCAGAGCAAGCCCTGCCCGGATGTCCCATCAGGATGACACTGTTCTAGGGGGAATTCACTGTATCTGCTAACTCTTCCTGACTGGCTTAATGACTCAGCCATGGTGTGTCCCTGTCACTCAGATCCCTTCTTGGCCGCACCTGATGTTGTGATTCGTGTGACTGACCATACCTTTACCATCCCTGTAAGTAATCCTTCTTATTTTAGTTGTCATGGCTGAGCTTCGTGAACGAAGATTTGGGGAGGGCTCTACCCAAGTTTGTTGCAAGCGCGTTGGTGGCTAAAAAGGCCAATACAAGATAGGCATGTCCGGTTGCAAAAGGTACAGCAGAAAGACTCCTTAGGTGGTATATTCTGCAAGGCACGATTCTTTCTGCGTTGTCTTTTCTCCTCAAGGGTGATCCGGCGTGCTTTCTCGAAAGCATCAGCAGCGTTATAGATGGTGTGTCTCCAGGCCTCCCAACTGGAGGTCAGAGTAGACCAGTTATGGTGATCAATATGGCCAAGGCTGAGATGTTGTTTCAGGGAGTCCTTGTATCTTTTCTTCGGGGCTCCTCTCTTGCGGCAGCCGGTGGCAAGTTCACCATAAAGCAGGATCTTAGGGAGGCGGTGGTTGGTCCTTCATCCTGGAGACGTGCCCTGCCCATTGCAGCTGTGTTCTCAGCAACATGGCCTCAATACTTGTGACTGCTGCTTGTTCAAGAACAGATGTGTTGGTCCTACAAACTGATTTACATGTGCACATGAGCAAAACATGAAAATGCAAATATATTGTTTGTACTGAGTATCTCTCCAAGTGTCTATTTATAGATTTGGCTCTTTTTCAATATTTTTTATTCCAAATGCTTTCAAATCTTTGCATGTGTATGTGTTCTCTCATATAAAAATCACCCATAAGGAATCCCTATGCATGTGTCATTTGATGGGGTCACTTTTCTGTGTTAAGTTCCCTGGAATACACCCTCCTTAAAATATGACAGCTGATCCATTTGGAAACTCACCAAAGGACATTTCTACTTTCCTTCATTATCTCCTGAAATTTGATATTCAGGGGCTGAAACATGATGGTCTCTCCTTCTGTCCTGATCTGTCTCCTCTAAGCCCTCCTTTTCCTGTTCACATGCCTTCCACTACCTTGTTAGCTTCTCATCCCCCCCCCCCCCGCTTTACAGCCCCAAATAACACGTTTTTCCTCTCCCCCTGTGAGCCATCACTACTTTTCTCTCAACCATCTTCCATCCAAGCCAGCAGTTCTCTTCCCTGCCAGTGCTGCTGCTTGGAGAACCAGAAATCCTGGGCTGTCCTTTGCATGTTGATAAACAAAGCAATTGGCTTCTACCCCTGGGGACTGAAAGTGTCACCTCCCCCAGACTGGGGCCTGGAATTCCAACCACATTCCTGAGCTTGGGTTTCAGTTTGGGGGAGGGGAAAAGAAAAAAAGGTCAAGAGATTACAGCAGCAAGGAAACTGGGGCTAAGTGTACCTTCATTTTCTCAAGCTGTTCTGTAGAAATAAATAAAAATAGTACTATGGAGGAAAAAAAAAAGCTCAAGCCAGCTATCAGTTTCCTGAATTTGATCAGGGAATGCAGAAGAAGAACATGCCTGCAAACACACATCTGCACTAACTTATCAAACTGTACAGTGCAAAATCTGACCCCAAGGAGTCTGTACAAAACAGTGGGAATGGAATCAGAGAGGGGAAGGAAAAAATCATCAGCAGTGCCTGTCCCAGTCAAGGGGCATTACTGAGCAGCACCTACATTCCCATGGCTCTCTGGGCAGGTCATTTTTCATGTGTGCCAAACAGCACATCTTGAAGCTTCTTCCCTTTGAAATACTAGAGACATTTCAGGGCATCTGAACAGCCAGATTCTTAAAGCACAATGACCTCAAGGCAAGGGAAGAAGTGAGATTCAGTGGCACTTGGCAGAAGCTGCCCAGTGCATTGTGTCAAATGGGTATTTACCAAAAGGAGCAACAAGCTCAAGCCATCAGTGAAAGAGCCAGATGATGGAAGGGTGTTAGCTGCTGAGAATTTCTTTGGGAAGAAGTAGACTTTTAACTTGAGATAGAAATTTGCAATATACCATGGAACCTTATTCAAAGTCCAGCTGCAAAATACCTTGTTGTTAAGAGTGTGAAATAAATCCTAAAGTGTCATCAACTATGTGATTTCCTCTTTATTCCCAATCACTGATTAAAGAAACATAACTTAGATGTGATCTCACTCTGTGCTCCAGTGACATTAACATTAGAACAATATTGTCACTGTCTACTGGTCTCTTGTGCTCCTCACTGGAAGGCACTTGGTGCACCCCTGGATATCCTGCTAATGAGGTAAAAAACTAACCCTTCTAAAGTTCCAGATTTTCCTCACCTGTTTGGACACAGTTGGACAAACTGGACCAAGTTATTCCTTGAAAGCCACCTGCTGGATTTAGCATTAATTACTCCTTGTTTTGATCTGAGGGAAAAAAGCTCACACAACACAATCTCTGAATGCTCCTTTGAACTTACCCACAGTGTGTTCACAAAGACACAGAGCAAGGCTTTTAGCTTTTGCTGCTACCCTCAGTTCCAGCATACAAAGAAATGTCTCTGTGAAATAACAGCAATTGCCTTTCCATGTTACTGAACTACATTCAGTTTATCTGGTCTCAAATAAATACTCCATATTTTCTCCTTGTTTTATTTTCAAGGGCATGGGTATGGGTATTTAGATGACTGCTTTCACTGATACATGATAGAAACTGTTCACATTGCTATAAATGAATATTATTCTCCTGACAAAACACCTTTTCCAAAGCCTCTGACAAAAAGAAAGGGAAAAAAACTCCAGAGAGGAGTGACCCACCAAAAAAGTCTCCTCCCTAAAGATAATTCAGGCACACCCTTCAATATGGATCTCTCACTATCACCCCAATCTCTTTTTTAGTGGAAGTTTCTGTAGGGAAGCTGAAGTGCATCACTGTCTCAGACAGCCAAGGATAAGATGACTGAGGGAATTCAGGTGCTCTCTTTAATTAATACAGGATTATTTCCCTTTCATTTGGTGAAGCTAATAATATGACTGGTGGAATGTCAGTAACAATTAAATCATAAACTAGTGCAGCACCAAAGGGAAAATTTACTTTAGTTATGGAGTACTACCAGCAGAAACCTTGAAAATCTTATGCATATTTAGACTGATAAAATACCACATGTACTTCATGGGATACTGCAAGCTTTCTACAATCCTTGTGACATGTCTTTACAGAGCGAGAGTGAACATTTTGAGATGATACCTTTATAAATGTGTTGCAGTTCTATTGTTTCTTGAATGTTAAGCACCACATCCTAAATGCAGGAACACATTCAAGGTCAATGTCCTATTTTAGACCTTTTCATCACCTGTGATATTGTGATAATCACACTTAAAACATTCCTCTAGAAAGAGTAAATTAGCCCTTTTCACTAGAAGGATTCTTATGATCAAAAACAAATCTGAAAGGGAACCAATTCAGATTTCTTTGTTTGTTTGTTGGTTGTTTTGGTTTTTTTTCAGCAATGCAATAAATTGCTGTCCCGAACTGGGATGGCTTTTCTACCCAAGAATTAACAACAAAACCCCAAAGTTCTGCACTTTATTCTGCACTTATATTACCTTTTGGGTTTTGGGGGGTTTTTTTGAGGCCTCACTTATGTAAAAATACCTTCCTTAAAATGCATTTATGCTTTCTGTAAGAACCAAACCATTCCAGCTGACAAACCATTCTATCACCAATACTGCAGGGAAATGTAATATCCCGCTGAAGCAGAAGGGAAAGAAGACAACTGAGCATCAGCAGCTATTCCTAAGCAAGATTAGGGGTTTAGCTCCATCTAACTGAAGGATGAGATGTGCCCCTCATGGGTCTCTTCCCACTCCCCCACCAGCCCTTCTACCCGACTGCAAGCTTAAAGTTCTAAAAAGAGAAGAAGAAGCTGGAGCGTCTATTTCCCCAGTGCAAACCCCAATAATCTTTGCTGGGAGCTGACAGGAATTGCTGTTCCACTGCCCTGGGATATCCTGGCTTGAGGCGAGAGCGCAGCCCCGCCCAGAGCCCCCAACCCCTCTGAGAGCTTTTGTAGCGTCTGTTTGTCCATGTCCCTGTGGCAGAGGCTCCCCCGACATCTGCCGTGGAGCTGGTCCAGCTGCTGGACCAAACAAGGCATTGTCCAGCCTGCCTTCCCCCAGCCCCGACCGCCCCAGCCCATCTTCCATCGCTCTGCTTCCTTTTCCTGCCCCTGCTCCCCCTCCGCTCCCTTCCCTCTGGTATTTTTATGAGGAACGTTCTGGCTGTTCTCACTGTCCAAGCATAAGCTGATCCCCAGGGGAGCCTGTGGAATGTAACCCCTCAAGCACTAAATTCCTTCCCCTGTGCCAAAGACCCAGGTTTGTTGTTGCTGCCCCTCCCGCCGAGCACCAGCTCCATCTCCTGCTCCTGCCCAGCGGCTTTGCAGAAATCCAGGGCTGGGTGTGGATTGAAGGCTGTGGCAAGGGACAGGATAAAGTTGTTTGGCTTCCACCCTTGGTGTCTCAGTGTTTGTGATCTTGGGAATCCTCACAAACCTGAAACAATGGCAGATAATCTGTTGTTGTAAGATTTTTGAAAAAAAAAGAACAAAGAAAAAAAGAAGAACGACAAAGAAAAAAAAAGAGAAAAAGGAAAGAAGAAAGAAAAAAGAAAGAAAAGAAAGAAATAAAAAAGAGAAAATAAAAGAAGACAGAAAAACTAAACCCCAACAAGTCCGGTCCTCCCCCACCGCAGGGAATACAACTCCCACAATGCACCGCGCAGGTGGGGGCGTGGCGAAGGGCGGGCAGGGGCCGTGACCGCGCGCTGATTGGCTGCGGGGCGGGTCTGTAAAGGCGGAGGGCGCGCGGAGCGAGCGCCATTTTGGCCTCGTGGTCGGGAGTGAGGAGGACTCGCCTGCGGCCGCTGCACTTCGCTGGGTGAGTTGGCGGGGGGGCGGCGAGAGCGGGGTCTGGGGATCCCCTCGGGGGCTGCGGGGAGCGCGGCTGTGGGTGGAAAGGCTGGAGGGCTCGGGAGGGTTTAGCGGGGGGGTTCGGGGGTTCCCGGGGACGTTTTGAGGGGTCCCTTCAGGACTCAGGGGGGAGGTTGAAGGTCCCTGAAGAGCTTTGGGGGGCTCTGATGCGGGTTTTGTTTTCTGAGAAGATTTGGGGTGTCCCAGGTGGGCTTTGGGGGTCTCTGGGGAGGTTTGGGGTTCCTGGGAGGCTTTGCGGGGACCTTCGAGGCAGTTTTGGGGTCTCTAGGGGGTTTAAGGTGTCCCAGACGGTTTGCAGGGCCCGTGGGGGGGATTGGGGGTCCCTGAATGGGCTTGGGGAGTCTCAGGTGGGTTTTGTGGGTCACTGAGAGGGTTTAGAGGGTGCTGGGGAGGGATGAGGGGTTCTTGAGGAGGTTTCGATGGGTCGAGGGGGGGATTTCGGGGGTTTTTAGTGGATTTTAGGGGGTCCCCTAAAGCCCAGCAGTGGGGTTCAAGGGGTCCCTCAGCCCCCAGGGGAGGGAGCCTAGGGATGCCCCCCAAAATCCAGGGGGGGAGATTTACCACATCCGGGTAAGGGGATCCCAGTGCCCCCAGTATATCCCAGTGACCTCCCAGTTACCCTCAGTATGGCCCAGTAACCCCCTCAGTGACCAGCCAGTGTGTCCCAGTGACCTCCCACTGCCCCCCAGTATGGCCCAGTGATCCTGCAGTGAGCACCCAATAACCCCCAGTATGGCCCAGTAACCTGCCAGTATCCCCCCCGTTGTCCGGGTATCCCCCACTAACTCCCCAGTTCAATGCCAGTGCCCCCCAGTGTGCCCCAGTTCCCCCCCAGGCCCTCCCAGTGCCCTCCCAGTGTCCCTCACTAACCCCCCAGTCCTCCCAATGCTCTCTGGTTCCCCCCAGTGTGTCCCAGTATCCCCCTGTAATCATCCAGTCCCCCACAAAGCCCCCCAACTGTCCCCAGATGCCCTTGGCCTTTCTATGGGAGGGGGAGCATTTTTGGGGTCAGAGGATCCAGAGAAGAGCAGCGAGGCTGGGGAAGGGAGTGGAGCACAAGTGGTGTGAGGAGAGGCTGAGGGAGCTGGGGGTGTTGAGGCTGGAGAAGACGAGGCTCAGGGGAGACCTCCTGACTGTCTGCAAGTCCCTGCCAGGAGGTTGGAGCCAGGTGGGGGTGGGGCTGTTCTGGCTGGAAGCAGCAGTAGGACAAGAGGGCTGGGTCTTGAGCTGTGCCAGGGGAGGTTTAGGTTGGATATTAGGAAGCAATTTTTTCCTGGGAGAGTAGTCAGGCCTTGGACTGGGCTGGGCAGGGAGGGGGTGGAGTCAGTGTCCCTGACAGAGCTCCCTGAAGAGCCCCCTGAGAGGCTGCCATGACCCCTTGTAAAAGGTCTCAGTGGGTACTGGCACGTGCTTGCCATGGAATCACCACCAAAGGAGCCAAAGCCCCGGAGGGGACTCCAAAGGGGTCCTGACACACAGCCCAGCCCTGACACACACCCCAAAGACATGGAGTCTTTGGCAGTGAGAGCAGGGACTACTGAATGCCCCCTTTTGCCTCTGGGGTTTGGGTCTCGCTCCATAACTCCAAACCACTCTGTGACAGCCTGACCCCAGCCCTGACATGGTCCATTGAACCCAATCTTCCTATGTCTACCTTCCCAGTGACCCAAAGCTTTTCCCATGGACTCGTGTCTCACTATGATGCCCATTCCCACTGTGCTTTTCTCCTGCTAAAAGGTGACTGGGATTTTCCTGCCTGAGGGGCTGCTGGGAGAGAACACAGCTGTAAGACCTGCTCCTCCCTACCAGGATGGCTTCCATTGCCCTGTCAATCTTCTTGTGCTGGGGCTCACTCTTCATGCTCATGGCCAGAGTCAGGTGCTCCTCAGCCTTCCCCCAGTTCTCTACTGTGGCAAACACCAGCGCGATGTTGCAGAGAATCTGCCGGAGGGATGGGGGCAAGGAAACGAGCTATGGGAGCAGCCAGACCAGGAGGGCAGCACAGGAGAGGACAAGCAGGGTGGTGGCATTGCACCAGCTTGCTTGTTTTTTGCAAAGCACAAAGAGAGCCTGGCTATCTTCTTAGATTTCTTGTGCTGGAGAACAGACTTTTGGGATCAAAACTCACCTCACAAGCAAAGAGCCTGTAGCACAGCCCCAGGATCTTGTAGTCAATGAGCTGGTTGCCTCGCAGCTGGGCCAGTGCCTCTTTGAAATCTTCAATGGCCTTTTCATTGCTGTGGAGGAGAGGACAAGGGTGTCACCAGGTTGTGGTGGCAACCTGCCTGCCTCCAAGCCTATGCCTAAACTTGTGGGAGTTCAGTTGGCTCTCTCCTTGCAGTGTTTCAGACACACCAGGGAAGGAGAGATGATCCAAGGCTGGTGTTAATCCCAGGACTGCAGTGCTGAAGAACAGGAGCCTGTTTGACCTCAAGGGGTTCCAGTTTGGTCCTTGAGGTACCAATCTGCCTGGGGGCATCCTGAGCTGAAGGCGACTGTCTCCACAAGCAGCAAAAGTTAAACTTTAAACCCTTCCACTCACTTCCGCCTCCGGTAAAACAGGGCCAGGCAGTGGGCCTGCCACCTCACCGAGGAGGAGTTAGACTCCAGCAGGAAGCAGTGCAGGAACTGGATGAGGGTTTCCTTGTCAGCAAACTTGTTCAACTGGTTCACCAGAGCTGTGCACAGCTGATCTTCCTGACTGCCTGAACCCTCCCCTGTGGGCACAAGGAACACTTCAGAAACAAGATAAACGCAGTATCTCACAGTCAGGCCACTTTCCTATTTTATACATCACAGAGAGAGGATAATGGGGACAAATTGCTGTGTTTCGGGTATCAAGCAAGTTTAACATTCCCATCTTTTTCAAAAATATAGCCTAGTTCTCCCAACTAACAGAAAAAAATGCTGGAAAACTTGCCACTAAAAACGTGAGAAATGTGCTACACATCCTGATAAAAAGAAAAGGATTGACCATGAGGCACTAAAACGACTCACAGAGAACCATCTGATAGTGAAAGCCAAAATGGTTCCTTGAAGGAAAGCCAAGGCAGAATTTATGCCCATGACTTTTATAGGAAAGCTTAATTACTTTCCCAGGACTGTGGATATTCATTAAGTAGCAGCCCTGGCTCCAACAGAGCTTCCGAGGCAGCCAGAGGAAACAAGTCTGAACACAATCGTTGAAGAGCAGAACTAACTGGGTGTGCATCTCCAGGACTTGTTTTAATCCTCATGAGCATTTCAGCCTCCTACAACCCAGGACAGGCAGGTTAAGTGGGAGCTACTTCATTATTAGATGAAGTAACTTCCATTAGACAACTTCAAGCCCATTCAAGTTAATAAACACGGGGGGGTTGGGAAGTCCTCGCCACTCAATTTCAGCCCAACTCTTAGGGCACAGAGCTTCATCTTTGCCACACACGGATGAGAGGCCCTTCCGCTGCACCGACTGTTGGAAGGGCTTCAACCGGAACTCCCACCTTGTCACCCACCGGCGCATCCACACCGGGGAGAGGCCCTACAAGTGTGGGGAGTGTGGGAAGAGCTTCAGTGACAGGTCTACCTTGACCAAACACCAACGGACCCACCAGTAAGGGAAGCCCTACCAGTGCCCCGACTGTGGGAAGAGCTTTGGCCGCTGCTTCCACCTTGAATGAATCCCCTGATGGTGAGGCAACCCCTGGAGTCCAGTGACTGTCAGTCCATCCCTTTCGACCACAAAGGGCCAGTCCCCTTTCCCAGGGGCAGCTTCTTCCAACAGAACCCTTAGGGGGGTGTGTGGAGATTCCTGCCTTGGCTGGGGACCCCCCCAAGGTCTCTCCTGGAGGTTCAGAGCAGAGATCTCCCCACAAGCATTGGTCTGGGGGAGATCCATCCATCCTTAATTAACAATTATTGCTTTTGTGCCAGCTTGAGTAGAATTGTTTCAACAATTGTTTTAGGGTAGAGCACTGTCCTGTCTTATCCTGTACTCGTGGTAGTTTTAGTGTTTCAATTGTGCAGTAAATAATTCTGATGACGATCTTCTGTCTGATCATTTCTATCAAAAGATCTGGTTTGCCATCATGAAGACCTAGGGGACAAAAGTGTTTCAGTCACACCTCTGTAATTCCTCTAAATTTAAAATGTTGGCAAGATTCAAGGCTGAGATTGGATCCAGCAGCCCACAGCAACCCACAGGAAGTTGGGAGCTCAGGGGAACCACTCCCTTTCCCAAAACCTGGTGCCCAAAGACCACCATGGCACCACCGAACCCAGCAGACCACCCCTCATTTTCCACCCTTCTCCCAGTTCCTCCCACTTTTCTGTGGTGCCTTCAATCCCCAGCCCAACCAGGATCACTTTTGGGGTCCCAACCCCTACTTTTTGCCCCCCCCCACGCCTTCGACATCATCCCCCCACTCCCCAGCCCCCCCATGCTCAGTTTGGGGGTCCCAACCTCCCCTTTTCCTTACTCTTCTGACTTCTCCCACACGTTTCCCATCATCTCCAAACCTCAGAGCCCCTCCTCACTCCACTTTTGGGGGGTCCCACTCCCCTCCCACTCAGTTTGGGGTCCCACCACCCCTTCTGTCCCCTCTGACCCCCCTTTTCCCACTGACCGCCCCCTTCCCACCCCCCGCTCACCCGAGAGCTCCTCGCCCGCAGCCGAGGGGGCTCCCAGCACCACCAGTGCCCAGAGAAGTCCCCCCAGAGAAGGGGTTGGGTGGGGTCCTGAGTGGGCTTTGAGTGTGTTTGGGGGTCCTTGAAAGGCTGTGTGGAGGTTTTGGGGGGGTTCCAGCATTTTTTGGCTTGAGCTGGGTGCCCACTGAGGGGCAGGTGCCCTCCCAGAGCCCCCCCAGAGCGGGCTGACAGGGGGGAACACAGGGGGGTCCCCATTCCCGATCCATCCCGAGGCCTGTTCTGCCTCCCCCAAACTCAGCTCCATCCCTTGGGATTCCCCCAAGCCCCTTCCCCACTGCCCCACAATACCCGGGACTGGGGAGAACTGGGAAGCTTTCCTGGGATCAGGAGTGGCAGCAGGGGAGGGGGGGACACACGAACCCCCCCAAAATCCTCACAGGGACAGGAGGGGTCCAGGCTGGGCCCGAGGCCCCAGGGAGGGGCTGTGGCCGCCGCCGGCTCAGGAGCTCTGTGGGGAGAGAAAAGGGGGTGACACCGGGGTGGGGGGTCCCCGGGGGGGCACAGACGCTCTGGGGGGGACACACGACCCCCTGGGACCCCCCTCACCTTCTGGCGCAGGTAGAAGCCGAGCCCCAGCGCCAGGGAGACGAAGGCCAAGAGGAAGCCCCCGGCCCCTCCTTGGCAGCAATTGCTCAGGCTGATGGAGCCCGGCAGGGCCGGGGCCGCCGGCGGTGTCCGATCCCGGCAGGAAGCGGGGAGGGCCCCGGGGAGCGGCGGCGGCGGGCGGGGCCCTGGGGGAGCCGCCCCGAGGGGTCCCCGCCGCCCGTGGCACTGAAGGAGCCGCCCCGGGACGGGCCCTGGCGGGGGTCGCCAGAGAGGGGGGGCGAGCTCGGAACGGAATCAGCTCCGGAGAATAAACCAAGGAAAACCAAAGGGCCGCGCCGGGGGAGTCTCCGCCGCCCCGGAGCTAAAAGAGCTGCCCCGCGGGACGGGCGAGGAGGGGCGGCGGTGAAACAGTCGCCCGGGGTGTGGCGAGATAGGCGGGAATGGGATAAAAGAGAGATAATAGAGGGAGAAATCGCTTTGTCTCCCCCCTCCCTCCCCACCCCAGCTCCCTTTTGTATACAGATAAAACCAGAGATCAGCATGTGATCTCTATCAGCATGTGATCTTCTATTCCCCCTTTTTCCCTCAGGGGAACAAAAAACAAAAAAGAAAACCTTGGGAAAGAGGGGGGAAAGCCAACATTGGAAAACTATCTTGTCTGAGTTAAGTTATGCTGCCAAAGGAAACACTGACTCCAGAGGTGCCCAAGCAGCAGCAGAGCCCCCACCCTGCCCACTCACACACTTCAGCTCAACATTGGGGTTTTCCCCTCCCTGGCACTGCCCAGTCCAGCCCCTCCCTGGTCCCCCCATCTCCCTGCCCCTGCCCCAGCCCAGCAGAGCAGCACACTCAGGTCTGGCCCTGCAGCAGGACATGGAGGCCATGGAGCTCAGGGACAGGCCCTCTGGGTCTGCAATGCTCAGCACATCCTCAGCTCAGGCAGCTCCTGCAGCCCCAGGGCCAGCCCCGCTCCCCAGCACAGCAGCAGAGAATCGGCCCCGGGCTCCTCAGGCCCCATTTGCCATCTCCAGGGGCACTGGCCACCACCAGCACCAGCTGGAGCAGCCTCACCCCCACAGCCCCCCCAGTGGGACCCTGAGGGCAGCACATGGACTCCAGGGAGAAACCAGCAAGGCAAGGACCCTCTGGAGAGTCTGCTCCTTGGCCTTCTTCTTGAGAGCCCTGGAGAAGAAGAGCTGAGGCTTCAGGCTGTGCCCGGAGCAAATGGAGCCCCTTGTGTGGTGGAAAGAGTGCAGTGGAGCCCAGCTCATGCCAGCAGTGCCATGGCCACAGGACTGACCCAGCCCAGCCCAGGGACCAAGGGCCAGAGCACTGAGGCCTCAGCCAAGGCCCAGAAGGGGAGGGTGGCAGGAGAAAAAGAGCAGCTCTCAACAGGCCACATGCTGCTGCTCCCTGGCACTGCTGCTGTGCTGGGACTCTCTTTCCCTGCCCCTCTGCACACAGGCACTGCCCTGCCAGACTCATCAGAGGTCTCAGAAGGCTGAACTCAGAGAAACAAGTCACTGAAGGATCCTTGGCTTTGTTTCAATGCATTCCTCATTTACACAGATTCTGGGTCAAATTCAAGACATGGGATGGATAACCAATATTCGCTGTAAACAACTTT
The DNA here is from genome assembly GCF_036250125.1 of Pseudopipra pipra. Lineage (NCBI taxonomy): Eukaryota > Metazoa > Chordata > Aves > Passeriformes > Pipridae > Pseudopipra > Pseudopipra pipra. Next base: position 42,684,644 of record NC_087580.1, read on the forward strand.
ATCCCAGGAGAAAAACCCCATGAAACCCCTAACCCAGCACCACAAAACCCTGAGCAGGCAGGCTGGAACAAGGAGTCCCATTCTGAATGCTATGGAAGAGAAAACAGGCAGTTTGTGCCTTTAGAAAAGCATCCAGTCATCATTTTCCTCAGGGCATCTTTGAAGCAAAAGATTTCCTAAGACAGATGCCAGAGTTTGGCAGCAGGCTGTCCTTCTTAGCTTGGAAAATCTCTGCTAACTTACCTAACAATGGTACAAACCCCCTATTGAAATGTTGTCAAACAGCTGCATCTGCAGGATTCATGTTCCAGCATTACCTAATGCACAGTTATCACACCTCTTTTTAAAATTAAAGGGGAGGGGAAAAAAAGCAGGGGGTGGGGGGAGAGTCCCCACCCCAGTCATCCATCAAGTGAACATCCTGGCCACTGCTCCTAAGAAATTGAATATATGGTAAAAAGATATAAAAAGACATCAAAAGCTTTCAGAAATAAAAGTGCTTCAGAAGCTAGAATTTAATATTGCCAAGTGGGTTTTTGCCAGATTATAAAGTTGACTGAAATGCCAGGATACTGCATTTTGGAAGTGGCAGCATCTCACATATTGCCTTGTATTAGTGGCTGAAGTGTGTTGCTGATTCCAAAGCTGGACTATCATCATCTGTGAGGGAGAGTAGATAAATAAATAAATAAAAATTGGCATTTCCTACCAACTCTGCTGCCTTGAAGCACTCTTTTCAAGTGAGGCCTCCAAAGGAAAAAAAAAAGTGAAGACCACTTTATTTTGATTATAGTGCTTTCCCAGGCGGGAATTTTTATTTCAGTTAGAATCTTTGAACCATTACATTTTCAGTGAGGCATTTTTATATTTACAGTTGACATCTTCAGAGAAGAATGAAACCTTTGAGCAACAGCTCTAAAGCATGAAGGCTGCCTGCAGGAAATACTTAAATTATTTTACACCCAAATGGAGCCTGTTGTTTTTAGCTAAAATTTAATCAACCTTAAATCAATGACCTTTCTTTTACTGAAAGCCTGCACTTTGGAAAACTAACTTTCCCAAGAAACATATTTGGGTGAATAAATGCCAAACAAAGGGCTATTGAAATCTAAACATTGTCTCCATTTATAGCTTGTGAACATTTAGTTCCTAAATTCCCGACTGCTACCTAATGTACAGAACAGTGGTGCCTTGGTTGAATCACATAACATTGATTTCAGAGTGTCACAGGGATCTCATTGACAGGAATCAATTAGAATCCAAAATTAATCAAATATGTTCGTGCACTATCAGTCATCGAATTTGAATATCCCCAAATTAATTGTAAGCATGTGAAAGAACCTAGAAATCAATTTTGAAAAGGTACAAAAATAAAAATCAGTCAACTTTGAGAAGATAATAGTGCATCTGAGCATGTTTCATGCCTGCTGGGGTAAGTTAATGGTGAATCACACCTTCCCTTCCCAGCACAGGCTGAGATATATTCTTTTTGGAACATGAAAATACCCAGTGACTGTAGGCAGAGGACACACCAGTCAATGATCCAGCATTATTTTATGAACAGCCTGTTACACCCCCAATATCAAACATGCTGCCAGGATATCACAAAATGCACAAGTGTGTGACACTCTGAAAAACTGCACATTGTAAGTGAGCCACTGCACTTCAGGGAGAAAGAAAGGAGAGAATTCCTGAATCTCTACCAAAAGCAGGAATAGATGTGACCACTTATCCAAAGAGCTGTTATTGTTGCTGAGGACTCCTCTCTGAACACATTCACCTGTCATTCTGTCAAGGTAATAAATCCTTCCACTCATCACAGCACACTCAAAAGCACCCTGCTATTTAATTTCAATGCAAAAATGGCCCAAAGTGTCTAAAACATTTCCTTTTGCTCGTGTAAAAGTGCTGGCATTTCACTTCCTTCCTGATAAGCCAGTGCCAATGGACCTGATTATTCTTTTCTTATTCAAAGCACATCAGTAGTTCCAAAGCACTCTCCATCTTATCAGGTGTCTGAACAGCACAGTTACTGAAAACAGTTTGTCCTGCTCCTCTCTCCTTCTGCCAGGCTATCAGATAAACCCAACTAACTCTCTGTCTTTACACACAATCAAACATAAACTGTGTCTTCAACCCACTGTAGCCTGTTTCTGGCATGTTATGGGTTTTCTGCTTGACATTAGTTGTACCCAAAACAGCAGCAGTGAATTAGCTTAGAACAAAAATATAGTCACTCCATAGCACGGAACAGAAAAGGGACACAGGATAGGGAAAAACAAAAGAAACATTTTGTGAAGTAAGAATGATCACTCTCATCTCAGCAGTTCACAAGTACTTATCTGGTGCTACTTGAAAAAGAGCCTGGAAGCAGCAGGATTCAAATGCATTCAAAACAGACTTGACACAGGCCTGACACAGTAGAAAAATAATTTCTTTTTTGTTTATTTTATTCTCCTGTCCTCTAGGAACTGTCTCTGATTTGCAAGTGGTGAGAAAGTGAAAGAAAGGAAAATGGTTACAGCATCTGAAAGCGTTTAAATGCCTTTACAGTTTTTGTCTGTAACAAGACTGATTTTCATGATCATGATCATTTGGACCTAAAAGACAAAAACAAACCAAAAAAACACTCTCCCCCAAACAAGCCTCTCAGCAACTCTCCTTTTCATTCAGTGTCTCAGATACAGAATTTTCAGTGCTAACTACTGGACTGTTCTCACATGCATAGGGGTAGCTAATTATATTTCGGCAGGTTATCATATAAATAAATGTGCACAATTCTGTACAAGGACACTCTAAATGGCTTGATTAGACCGAGAACAAGGAACTTCTATTCCATACACCCTGATATACCAACTTACCACAGCACATGGCCATCCTTCTCCAATTTCAGACTTAAGGTTCTGTGTTAGTGTCACAAACAGTAAGAATTTTTTGGTTTGTTTTGCCTCATAAATTATTTTGATCTAAATCCTTAAATTTCATCAGGATTTCATACAAATTCAGAATGGTGACCCATGGTAAAAATCAGACATTCAGTGGTACAGAAAAACAGCACATGCTTATCTTACACTGTGTGAAAGTACCTACATTGCTCTAATTTTCATTAGATACATTAATAGATATTTCTTCTAGAAAGTAGAGGAAGCTGAAGTGAAAAAAATAATTTTATTTCAATTTTAAAAGAATTGGGAAATGACGCCCTGATTAAAAAGCTACACTACTTAAAACAGGAAAATAATTGGAAATTAGACAAGATTCCCTTTAATGCAAACCTACTATATTAAGGAATAGCAAAAAGAAAAGCCCCTCTTTGAAGGAAATAAAAAATAGTTGAAAAAACATTACAAGTGTTGCCACCTCTCCGGGCAGCCCCTTCCAATGCCTGACAACCATTTTCATCAAGAAAAGCTTCCTCATGATCACACACAAAGCCTCCTGAGGCCTTCAGTGCACCCCAGGCCCCCCAGAAGAAACCACCCTGCCAGGGCTTTCCATGCCACAAGTGTAATACAGAGCTCTTCACTCATTTCCAGCTTCAAGCTCTGGAGCCCCAGCACTTCCCAGGAGCTCTGGGATCCTCTGCAGCCCACTCAGGGCTGAGTGTTCCTTCATGATTCCATCCTTCAGTGCCTAGGGAGGGTCACCGGAGACCCTTTGAGGCCACACAGCTGCAATGCAGGGCTCAGTGGGGCATTTTGTGGTACCGGAGATGGAATTTGTAGTCCACCAAGGAAACGTGTGGCTCTGCAGCTACAATTCAAGGCCGATGGGGATAGTTTGGGATACCAGGGATGAAATTTGAGGCCCCCTGCAGAAAACTAAAGGGCTCTGTGCCTGTAGTTTGGGGACAAGTGAAGCCTTTTGGGGTGTTGGAGGGGGATTTGGGCCCTGCAGCTGTGACATTCCAATCTCTGGGAGACAGCCAACCCCCGCAGCCACACTCAGCCCAAAGCCCCCCCCAGACCTGCCACCCTCCATCTCCCAGAGCTGCTGACACATCCCACTGCCTAAAATAAGCATGACTGCCCCAAAAGTGCCACCTCAGCAGGCCTGAGGGGATGGACTAAGGGAGGGGAGGGAGCCCAAGCTGCTGTGGGGGAAGTTTGAGGGCAGTGGTCATGATGTGGGACAATCTGGAGTCTGGCAATGTCTCCGGGTGAGCTCCTGGTCCTGTGGCAGCTGCAGCACAGGGCTTGCTGCTGTGCCACCTCCTGGGGTGCTGGGCCTGGGAGGACACAGGGGTCACAGAGTGGGGCACCGTGTGGGGACACAGGGATAACTTTGGCTGCCCAGGCTGGAGAAGAGAAGGTTTTGGGGTGACCTTCCAGCCCCTTCCAGTGCCTAAAAGATGCTCCAAGGGAGCTAGAGATGGATTTTGGACGAGGGCCTGGAGTGACAGGACAAGGGGGAATAGCTTCACACCGGCAGAGGGCAGGGTGACATTGGCAGTGGCCCTGAAATGGGGTGAGAAGGCTCAGGCAGCAGCTTGTCCTTTAGCCAAGGTGGCTTCTCCCAGGGAAAGCCCCAGCCAGGGCTCAGCTTGTCCCACAAGCCTGGGGCCAGGGATGCTGAGGGGGGAGCGTCCCGCTGCCTGCGGGACAGCCCAGGAAGGACACGGTCGGCTCGGCACACTCAGCACCGCGCAGCTGAAGGACACGAGGGCTTTGGGCACGTTGTTCCAGCTTTATTCAGCCCCAGTCCTTTAGCCAAGGCAAGCTGCACCTCTGCCGGGCTCACGGCCAGCAGCAGCGCAGTGCTCGCAGGAGGCCTCTTGGTCTTTGCTGCACGCAAGGACTCCTCAGAATGGAGGCTGTCCGAGCTGCCAAGGAGCTGACAGAGATGTCCCAGTCATTCTCCAAGGGCTGAAGTGCTGCGACGGAGAGAAACAGAGCCCAGATAAAACCCCCCGTCTGCAGAGAGCCTCTGGATTCCCCACAGACAACACTCCCCACTCACCGCTCAGGATGTCAGCCTGACTCTCTGTGGTCTGCTCCCTCAGGCGCCGTGTGATGAGTCCTGGGCACAGAGCTCCATTAGCCCCTGCTCCCCAGCCTGCTCCCAGCAGCAGGGCCCCCAGTCCTCCCCTCCTCCCCCTCAGCAGGGCTGAGCCCAGGAGCCCCTAGAAGCTCAGGGCAGTGGGACTGAGCAAGGCGGCCACCAAGCCGTGCTGTGTGGGCAGGGCTGGCAGAGAGAGGCAAGGCCCTGCCCGGGGTGGCCGGGGCTGGGGCAGCCCCAGGACTGCCCCTCGTTGCTGGGGTAGCCCCAGGACTGCCCCTCGTTGCTGGGGCAGCAGTGGCACAGGGGCCAGGCTGCCCCAGAGGCACCGCAGGGGCTGGCACTCACCGATGAACCTGACGGCCGCCAGGCGCACGTTGGCCTGAGGGTCCTGCAGGTAGGGCAGGCTCTGGTGGATGAAGTCTTCAGCCCTGCTCCTGCTCTTCTGCAGCTGCAGAGAGAACAAGGCATGTCTCTCCAGGGCTGTCACTGGGGCAGTTGGCTGGAGCAGTGCCTCCCACCAGCACCCCCTGGGACGGAGAGGCCTCCCCTCCTGCTGGCTACAGGGAAGGGACAGGGGCCAGCAGAAGAGCCCCTGGGGCTCTGTTCTTGAGGGCAGCAACAGGGATGCAGCTCCAGGCTCTGCCCAGCTGCAGAGCTCCCAGCCCAGACATGGGATGAGGGCAGCCCTCCCCCAGCCCGGGCCCCTCAGCTTGTCCTTACCAAGCACGCTCCAAGCTCCCACAGCCGCTCTCTCTGCAGCAGGTGCTTGAGCGTCTTCCACTTCAGCAGCTCTGCGGCAGCAAGAAGGGCTTCCCTGGAGGCCTGCAGGACAGCATGAGCTCAGGGATGGCCCGGGGGCCTGGGCAAGGAGACATCTTGGCTCTGTTCCTGGGGGATCCTGCCTTTAGGAAGCTGGGACATGCCCTAGCCCAAATGTCTGGGAGCCTTTGGGGACAGCCCTCGGGGACAGGCATGGAGGCTCAAAGGCCTGGCCTCTGACACAGCCTGTGGTGATGCCCCTGCTCAGGCCGTGGTGGCCATGGGCTGCTGCCGAGCCCTGCAGGAGCAGGCAGGGCAGGTGTTGCACAGGGCCGTGCCAGCTTCTCCGGCCCTGCTGGCGCTGGCTCCGCATGGACCTTCCCATGGGCTGTGCTGGGGAAGCGCTGCCCGCTGCCAGCTGCCCTTGCCCCGATGCCCAAGAGCCCTGGGGGTGTCAGCTCAGCCCTCTGTGTGTCAGGGCTCAGCCTTCAGCGCTGTACCTTGGCCACGCTGGGGACCTGGTCGCTCATGCGGAAGAGGAGAGGTACCAGTGCTCGCCACACCTCCTTCCTCATCCTCTTCTCATCCCTGCCGACCACCAACTGCAGCAGCTCTGTGAGCATGCAGATGGAGAGCTCTCGCAGCTCACTGCACTCCTGGCAGGAAGCAGGAAAAGGGAGTTTTGCAAACAGCAGCTCCCTGCCCACAGTGAAGAGGGCCGTGATCATGGCTGTGGGGAGGGCAGCGGCTGCGGCCTCACATCCCAGAAGAAGGAGCACTGGGCTGCACGGCCCAGAAGCCATCCCAGGAGAGCCCAGGGGAGCAGAGCTGGCTCCAAGTGCTGCTCACAGGGCTGGGCTGCAGGGTAGCTGTCATTGCCCAGCGCCCATCTGAGGGGCTCAGGCTCCACATCAGCCTTACCGAGTCAAAGAGGGGCAGGAGCCTCCCCACAAGCTGCACAGCGATGAAGCTGGCCTTGGTCTTCTTCAGCTGACGCAGAACGTTTTGCAAGGCCAGCAGGATCTTCATTTTGGCGTCTTCGCTGCCAACTTGCAGGATCTTCATCATGCCCGGCAGGAAGAGTTCAATGTTTCTTGCCTGTAGAGAGAAGAGAATGTCCATTGGGTGAAGAGGGCCGTGCCTGAAAAGCTCCCCAGGCAGCCACCCCAGGCCCTACCATGGCAGGGAGGGCGTTTGGAGCAGTCACCCCACGTTCTGAGTCCCAGGCCAGGCCAAGCCACTGCTTTCCACACAGCCCCAGCCCCCGTTTGCCGACAGGGCTGCCACTGACACCGCCCTGCTCACCATCTCGGCTCTCTGTGACAGCCCGACGAGCCCTTCCAGCAGCAGCCTGGCCGTCCTCTCGTTTGGACAGCCCTGATGGCTCTCGATGTCGGGCTCGTCAGCCAAATCCTCCCACTCAGCCTTCCTGGAGGATGACTGCAGGAGCAAACAGAGTCGTGAGAGGCCGGCAGAGCCTGCAGGGCTGGCGGGAGGGGACCAGGGCCTTTAGTGGTCACTCACAGCCATGGGCTGGGTGCGGGGGCCTTCTGCGGAGCAGCGGAAGCACTGTCTGTGCAGCAGGTTGGCAAAGTCCTCCAAGATCTTGGCCAGTGTCTCCGGCATGGAGGACATCAGCTCCCACAGCTCCGGCGCAGTGCTGGAAGGCAGAGCACTGTCAGCAGGGCTGCCTCAGCCACAGTGCTGTGGCCTGGAGCAGCCCCCCAGAACCTACCCCTTGGAGCCCTGGCTGCACGTCCCTGGGGGCCCTGCCCGTGTGGGCAGGATGGGGCTGAGGGCGTGTTCCCCGTGGGGCTGGAGCACCGTGCTGGCTCTGGGCTGGCTGGGCCAGCTTTGCCTGCTGTGAAGCCAGACCAGCCAGCAGGGCTGGAAAGCGTGGGGGGATGGAGGGCCTGACTCTGCAGGCTGTCCCGCAGCATTCCTTGGCTCTGGCAGCCAGAGAGTCTTGGGGTCCCTTTCCCCACAGGGAACAAGCCCACCCTCAAGGCCATCAGGGCCAGTACCTGTCTCCTTGAAGAGCCGCCTTGCACAGGAGGATGACCACTGTGGTGGGGTACAGGTTGGTCATCAGGCGAAGCAGTGACTCCGCTTTCTCCCACGCTGCCTGTGTGCTGCAGTATGGCAGGCTCTCAAGGATGCTGCTGACTATCTTGGGCGCCTGCAGGGGATACAGGTGAGGATGGCACTGCCCCCGGAGTGCAGCCATGTGCTCAGTTGCCCTTCCCATTCCTCTCTGCTGCCTTGAGGTGGCTTGGGGGGCCCAAGTCACCTGTGCTTGGGAGGGAGGGATGCAGGGATGAACAAGGCCCAAGAGGGCTGAAGGGCACAACAATGCAGCCACAGGCCACTTACGTCCGTCAGCCAGACGTCCGGGTCTTCCAAGGCCACATCCAGCAGGCTGCTGGGCACCTGCTGGTCGAGGATGCTGGCATCTCCCATGGCCTCGATGGCCACGAGGATGACATCCGTCCTCTCGTGGGACTGCAGGTATTTTCCAAAGGTCTATGGCAGCAAGGAAGGAAGAGATGTTGCGCTGAGTGCCCTGATGGTGCTGCTTGGCTGAGCAGCTTGAGGGGCCCTGGCCGGATGTGCCCACCACTGCTGACAGCAGTGCCCACAGCAAAGCTGGCAGCAGTGCCTGTAGTCCCTGCATGGCAGAAGATGAGCAGAGAGGGTCCTCCTGCTGGGGGAGGAGGGCTCATGGGCACAGGCTGCTGGCCCCACCGAGAACCAGGGACTTGCTGGTGGCCAGGAGCACTGGAGCTCCTGCTGGGGCTGAAGCTGCTGCTGGGCCACTGGAGTGCAGCCCTCATGCTGTCCCTGCTCAAGGATGGCAGGAACCCTCTCCCCAGGGAGCTGAGGGCACGCCAGCCCCACTGCTGCGGGGTCCTTTGGCTCACACCAGTGCCCTGCTGGTGCCACGGACAGGAGTCCCAGCAAGGGCGCAGCTCCTTACCTTGGCACAGTCCCTGGCGCTCAGAGAACACAGCGCGGAGGTGGTCACGGCTTCCCAGTGGACTTGGTCTGCTCTGTCCTTTAGCCTGGATTCGACTAAACACCGGGGCAAACACACAAGAGTCAGGAAGGCAGAGCAGCTTTGCCAGCAAGCTCACCAAACCTCCCTGGCATCTGCTGGCAAGGGGGCAGGACAGGAGCAGCCCAGGATTTCATGAGGGCATCAGGAACAGCTTCTTGCTACAGGCACTGGAGGGACCAGCCAGGGTGGGGGATCTGCTCTTCCCCACCAGGGAAGACGTGGCTTTGGGACAGGGAAGTCAAGAGGGGCTTTGGTTGTGGGGCCCACAAACCAGCGGGCTGCAAGATCCTGAAAGGAAGGGGAGGAAGGAGAGCAGCAGCAAACAGATCCTGGCCTTGAGCAGAGCACTCAGCCTCTGCAGCAAAGTGGCAGCTGGGAAGCTCTGGGAAGCAGCTGGGAGGGGCAAAGGGGGTCAGGAAGCAGATCTATCAGGAGATAGAGTAGATGAAGCCCAGCACTGCTCTGCCTTTTTTACTTACAGATGAACTCAGCCAGGGCAAAAAGAGCATGGAAAGCTGCACAGCTTGTCTGCTCCTCGGAGAACCGGAAAAGGATGAGACGCCCCAGCAGCTTTCCTAGGAGTGGGAGCTGGATCTCCCCAGAGCAGACAGGTCCAGCAGTGCCTCTTCTGATGTTGGCATTGGCCTAGATGAGGGAGGCATGAGCAGAAGGGCTGAGGGCACAAAGGTGGTGCCAAAGCCCCCCTCCCGAGAGTCTGCCCAGGGCTGGATTCCTGGAGAGACCAGACTTTGCAGAGCCCTGCGTCCCCGTCTCTCAGAGCAGCCATGTGGGCAGCAGCCCTGGCATGGAGAGCAGCAGGGATGGGGGCATGGCCTGGCTGGAGGGGGCCTGGTCCTTACCTGCAGAGTAGAATAGTCGGACAGCACACAGGTCAGCACATCGATCCTTGCCATGGCCCTCTCCCTCACAGCCTCTCTCTCGCATCTGGTGAAGTCCAGCAGCAGCTGGGACAAGAGAAGCAGCGGGTGAGCCCTGGGAGCAGACTCCAACACCAGCAGCACAGCTCCACTGCTGGGCCGCACTCGTCCCATCCCTCAAGGCTTCCTCTCCCCTCCAGCAAAGCCTGCAGTGGGGTGTCTGCCCCTGGATTCCCACCCAGGTCGGGCACACAGGCCCAGAGCCAATCTCATGGCCAGGCAGGAGGGCAGGTGCCACCCTCTGCAGCCCCTGTGCTCCACAAGAGCCTGGGGCCTGCCCCTGCTTCCCCACAGGAGGTGGGCACCCTCCCCGCAGGGCACTCTGCCTGTTCAGCACTGCTCTGGGCACCACTCAGCCAGCAGTGGGCAAACCCTCCCCTCCAGGCTGAGGAACAGCCCTGCCCCCCCCCCCTTTTTGCTTGTGCCAGACCTCCAAGATGCCCTGCAGCTCCTCGCTGACTCGAGAGGCAGGAAAGCTGAGCACCACTGTCCTCAGCATGCTGTCCATGGAGTTCAGGTGTAGCATGTGACCCTTGTATAACAAGGAATAAGTGATGCTCCTCGTGCGGTGGTGAGACAAAGAGATTTTATTCGAACTCGCGCGCCCTTTTATCCTTACATATCATGTGACTTTCTTAACCAACCAGTTTACTAACTCTGGGGCATGCTCCTTGGGCTCTGTACCTGGCACATCCTCTGTGCCACCTTTGGCCCGCCCCTACACATCCCCTCTTTTAATTATATTAAGAAGTCACAAAAACAGTATGAACAAAAATGCAAACAACAATGCAAACAACAATTTTAACAATCAAAACATTATAAAACTACCAAGCTTCGCAGTGATCCGGCACATTGCTTGCTCAGTTGCTTAACTCTAATGTAAACCTTTTAAAACCTTCTTATATTCCTATAGGGTAGTGCAACTTGGATAATTACTTTATTAACTTGGGGCTTATCTTAACTGTCTATAAACTTATAACTTTTTAATCTGAGGGTTTTTATAACTGGGGATTTCAAACTTTATTTAAGAACAGGGTAATCTTAGCAAACTACAATTTCTCAAAAGCGACCTGTGGCTGAGGTAATGTTATTTGTGAGGTGTTTGGTTTTTATTATTTGACCAATCACACAACCATTTTCATTCACACACTCATATCATACATCGGTGGCCACCGCACTGAACACACACATGAACACACACACACACACACATTCCAGAGATTGCTTTTCACCACGTTGGTCATTTCCTAATGTAAACTTGAAAACATAACATAACTCTTTTCCAAACTTCTGCGTTGCTCTGGTTCCTGTTGCTGTGGTCACATATTTGAATAGGGTTTTACACACCTGGAAGAAACTTGCTTGAGTTCTTTTCTATAACTTTTAGGCATAGCTTTCTCTCCATGTCACAAACCTAGGTATCTCATCCATCGTCCTGAAATCAAATCTTACTATGATTAGCAACTTTGGAGAAACAAACGCCTGAGGTGTGTGCTGCTTATCAGACCTGCTTCTTTCAGCACTGTCACAACTCAAAAATTGATAACATACATAGCTTTTTCCAGATGTTCTTACAGGTTACACCAGTTCTCCCCCCTTTTGTTTAAACTTAGCACGTGTTTCAATATGTGTCTTTACTGTTTTATGGATTAGTGTGAAATACTTGACGTGAGAATTTTCCTATTTCATAGGAAGTTAACAGCTTATTATTAATGTTAATCCATTTTAGAGTACCAAAGGTTTGCTAAGCAACTAACTTATGTGTTTTACACCTTTGTGTTTTGTCTAGTGAATGTAGTGGCAGTTATGTTTTGTGAATGTATATCTATTTGCATGTACAATTTCAATACGTCCAATTCAAAATGTATATCTCTGATCGCCAAGCCTCATTTGCATTTAACTCTCTAGGGTGGTTTCCTGACAGTGTGGCATACTTTGATGATGTAGCTTTATTGATTGTTATTTTGAATGGTCTCTTAGAGAACCTGTATTCTGATGGAGAATGAATGAAGCAATTGCTTGCTTTAAAACTCTGGGTATAGTGTTAAACATTGCTGCTTTAGCAGCTTTCTAGTTTCTGTCAGTCATTGGCTGTGGCAGGTCAGGATGTGATTTTGCGTGCATTTGTGTACAAATCATACCTTTTGTAACTCACAGGAACCAATCAGAACGCATTTCAAAAAACAGGTAAGGGTTAACAATATCTCAAGGAAATTAACTTTCAAAACAGATTATCAACTTCATAGCATAATAAGCACAATTATAACATCAAAGGATTGTTTTAAAATTTTCCCAAGGTAATGACAATCAGTCCAGAACTATACAGAAGCTTAGTTCATGGCTTGAAGTTTTCTCACTGTTCTGTGGCAGGATTTATTTAAGTCTATTGCAGCATATTGTGTTTTCCTAGATGCATATGTGAAGGCCCTGAGGCCTTTCATTGGTTCAGTATTGCATCTGGTGTGGCCTTTAAAGGTAAACTGTTGAATTCTGCCACAATCTGTGCTTAAGGAGATGGATTAAATATTACCACCAAAACTTGCCAGGGCATCTTGAAATCCAGCGTCCTCAGCTGTCATCCTATCCAAATTGTCCTTTCAAGGCTGGAATGTTGGTAAAGGCAGGATTTCTTCCGTCCAGATCCTCAGTCGTGCTCTGCCCTAAATGACAAGCTTACAAACTCAATAGCAACTTACACAGATTTAGGTGGTGGGGTATGACTGAAAGAGCTGTTTTAGAACTAACAGCGGCTTCTCTCAGTTTGATCCCACTGAAACAAAGCTGCAATGCTTCATACCTGCTGGAAACAAAAACTAGGCAGATTTGCCTTTCAGGATCTCCCCTGTTTTGTTTGCTCTTTGTTACCTTGGTATAATTCTCTAATTTTTGGTTTGCCTCTGTAATCAACAATTTGTCAGACTTTAAGTTGGAGTTCTCCCCTAGCAACACAAAGAGAGGTTGTAGGTTCCCTCTGTTTATGGCTAAAACCGGTTTTAAGCAACTGGTAGCCTTCTGAGGTTTCTGCAACTCGTGTAAATACAAGTGTTTTTTACCTCGAACTGTGTCACCTGTGTAGAGCTTTTTTGCTGTGTTGTCTTTTCCATGGCAAGTCCAGAATTGTGGTCGTTGGGTCCTTCCTGAAACAAACTGAAGATCTGCACCTTGGGCAGTTTCGGTTAAAACAGCAGGAACAATTAGCAGTTCATTTCTCGTGGCATTGGTTATTACTGTGTTTTCTGCATAATGATGTATTATGGCTGTCTGATACTTCATTGAGGTATTTTGCATCTCCTGAGGAGGTACAGCCCAGCAGTGAGTTTGAATAGTTTGTGCACTGCTTAAAACCATGATGGGAAAGAGGGGTTTCTGGGCATCCTCAGGGTGACAGAGAATGGTAAAAGAAAGGTTTTTTGAATCAGTTACCACTTGTGACAAATTTGCTAGAAACCCTTTAAATAGAGGCAGTCCAATCTGCAAGGCTTCTGCATGTGTTTTGACTGCGTGTTCTGCTGTTAGCATCTGTAATGTTTTCCACCTGTCACCTTTCTTTGGGGTACCGGGTACATGGTTATTTTGGGGGCTGGTTATTGGTGTGTGGCTTGCCTTAAGTAGTTTTCTCTTTTGCACATGAACAGTAGTGCTAAAAAGGAGTACAGCTAGCAATGCTATTACAAGCAATACAATACTTGTAGCACATCTTTTGTTTTGCGTATGGCACCCTTGGTACAACTGAGTCATTTCTCTGCTGCTAGGGTGTTTATGGAATGTTGCAATTAGGGGTTTCCAGGGACAATTCTCCTGATAGTGATTCACTTCTCCACAACTAAAACAACTAGTTGTGTGTCTGACTTCCTTGTGTATTCTTATCTGGGCATCTAAAGCTGCAGCTAGAGAGGCAGGTAGCTGCTTCTCAGAGCTAGCCTTTTGATAGGGTTGCACTAGCTCAGTAAAGTCACAGTTCTCTCTTGCAGGAGAGCTCTGCAAGGCTCTTGCATTTTCTCTTTCAAAAGCCAAATGCTTGTACAGCATCTCTCTGGCTTCATTGTATTCAATTTGCTTATTTAAAGTCAACTGTAGCTGGTCCAAACATCTTAAATTCAACTCAGTATAACTTTGTAACTCTTCACTATTGGATAGATAATCATTTTGATCTGCAGTGATAATGTTTTTCATAGCTTTTAGGGCTTGCCTGGCTATCTCTTTATGGTATTTTGATTGTGAATCTAAATTATAATTTGCTTTTCCGCCTGATTGATGTGCCGTGGTGTCTGTCTGTAGGTATTTAATATGAATAGAGCAATTTTTCTGGAAATCAGCTAACCAGACTGTATATTGGGTGTCACTGAGAACTAGTTTTATCAGTTCTTTCCAGTCAGATGTAGTGAGTGGGTAGGTGTAACTCAATGCCTCCAAATATTTAAATATATTGGTTAAGGACAGACCAGAACCACTTATCAATTGCCTCAGGAATTCTGCGGCCTCATACAAGGCCTGACTCTGAGGGGGCTGGCTTAGGCTCATATCGCCTGGGCAAGCCTGAATAATATTCAGGTTTTCCTTTCGTATTGCCTCGTCCAGACATTGTTCCCACATGTTAGCTGAAATTTTCCCCTGTGCTCTATTGATCCCTCCCGTTGGAACTATGTTTGGCTCTTTCTCCCCCTCCTTCTCCCCTTCCTTCTCTCCCTCCCTCCATTCGTCCCATTCCTCCCATCCCTCCCCCCTTTTGGTTTCGGCAAACCCGGTTCCCTGTGGGGGGATGGTGGTCAGTGCAGGTGGCGAGTGGGGGGCGGGGCTGGGCTCTCGGCCGGAAAAGAAAGGTTGGAGTACAGTTTGTGTGGGGGAGGAAAATGGCTGCGGCCATGGCTGGCCATGTGGTCGCGGTGCATTTGCAGCGAAAGGGGATGAATACATTAAATTACTCTCCCCATCACTGTAACAGGACTGCCTTGTGTGGACCCGGGGGTCAGAAGTTCGCATGGCAGTGTCTGTCTCTTCCCAGCGACTCGTTTTGCGTGGCTCACGTGTCTCCCGGTATGATCCCTGAGTTTGTGTTATCATGTTGTGCTGTGCTTACTTTCAGCAGTGTGTGCGGGGGGGGGTGTGGTGTGGGTTGTTTGTCTTTCTCTGTGTGCCTCGTGCAGGCAGAGTTTATCAGAGTAAAACTGCTTTATGTTGCAAAGTTTAGCAAAGCTCTAGAGTCTGAGTTTTGTTTCAATGTATCAGAGGTTTCTATGGAAACAGGTGTCTTATGTTACCTTATTTCTAGCGGCTGGGAGCACACGTTTTGAGTCCCTTTGTAGCAGATTGGGCTAACTGCAGTCTTTTTTCTGCGGCTTTTGGGAGGTCCGGGCTGTGTCGGCTGCGGCGAGGGGGGTGCTGCTCCGGCGGCGTGGGCGGTTCTGCGCACGGCTGGAGGCGGCTGCAGCTCGGGGCAGGTCCCGGTGCGGGGGCAGGCTCGGCAGATGCTGGTTCGGCGATGGCAAACCGTGGGGCTCCGGCGCTGGCGGCTGGTGTCCCGGCGCAGACTGCAAGCTCGGGACAGCGGCGGCGGCGGCGGCGGCGGCGGCGGGGGGGCTAGGACCCGCGGGGGCGGCTCCGGCGGCGTGCTCGGGGCCGCGCGGTCCTAGCGCCCGGGCCGGGGCCGCGCGGGGCGGTCCTAGCGCCGGGCCGGCGGCGAAAGGCGGCGAAAAGCGGCAGAAAGTTCTTTTGGGGTTTCCGCGGTTTCTGAAAGGTTTTTCCTCAACTTGAAGGGTCTACACTATCGTCACTAACAGGCAGGGGCCGGCAGGAGTTTGGCCAAGTCTCCTCCGGTGCGCAAGACAGCGCAGGGGGCGGCCAGCACACGTGCTTGGCTCGGCCGCTTCTTGGGTACTTTCAAACTATGGGTTTAGTAGTTGCTAGGCAACAGGCACTAGGTGCCGGCCGGCGGTGCAGCGGGCACGGAGTTCTGCGCTTTCCGCTAGGCAGAAAGGCAATGCGGGGGTCGCGCGGTGGGGCTGGGATGGTACGGGCGGCAGCGAAAGCTTCTCGCACGTGATCCAGCAGCAGTCGGTAGCGGAATACCGCTTTTACCAAACGACCGACACTTAGGGAATCAACAGGCTTTTCCCTGACGATCTTAAGGTGCTCCGCAGCTCGGGGCTCCGAGCTGCAGCCACGTCTCGCCCAGGGATCAGTCTTAGACGTGCGGTACGTCCCAGACAGACTCACCGCCTTTGATGTTGCATGGACCCTCTCCGCACTCTCCGGCTGCCTGCTCTGACCTCTCGGCTTCTTCCTTAACTCTTTCTTCTCTTCTTCCGTGCACTACCTAATCTTTTTTGAGCTCGCTAACTAACTATCCGTCTCTTAGATGCCACTAAGACCACGGGGTTTACTGACGTCAAAGTTTTTTGCGGTAAAGACTCCCATCTCCGAAAAATCGAGACGATCCCGGAGTCACCGGCTAATCTCCTGATTCAGGATATTTATCTCACTTAATATAAGCTAAATTTGTCCCGTTCGAGCGCCATATGTAGCATGTGACCCTTGTATAACAAGGAATAAGTGATGCTCCTCGTGCGGTGGTGAGACAAAGAGATTTTATTCGAACTCGCGCGCCCTTTTATCCTTACATATCATGTGACTTTCTTAACCAACCAGTTTACTAACTCTGGGGCATGCTCCTTGGGCTCTGTACCTGGCACATCCTCTGTGCCACCTTTGGCCCGCCCCTACATTCAGGGTCTGCAAGGAACACAGAGAGCAGTGGCAGTCATTCTGCTGTTCCTCCCAGCCCCAGGAGAGCCATCTGAACCCCCTATGCCACAGGAGGAGGATGCCCACACTTCCTGGGAGAAACATGGGCATAGACAGTCTTAGGGGGTAGAGCAGCCTGTGGCACGGGATGCGGCCAGGCCCATGGGAAAAGGACAGAGGCATGAGGGTGGGAAAGACCCTGCCCTGCCTGGGATCCCTGCTCCTGTGGCAGCATGGGGTAGCCAGGGAGCAGGCCAGAGGGGCTGGAGGCCCCTGGAGCTTAGCCAGCACTTACCTTGATATAGAGGGCAAGGTCTGCTTTTGGCATTTCCTTCTCTGCAGGCAGCCAGAAGACACTTGAGAAACACGTGCGGAGGAGGCTTTTGGCTTTGCCCTCCAGCGCTGTGTCCACCAAGCTGCAGGGAGAGGGCAGGACACGGGTTGCACACGGGTGCTGGAAGCAGCCCCTCGACGACTCGTGTGGGTGGCATCGGACCTCTGGGCCAGGGGGCCCACGACAGATGGGCAGGTACCTCAATTTCTCCAGAGCCAGCATGGAAAGATGCCGAAGGTCTGTGCACAGCTGGTCCCTTGGCTCTTCTTCCAGCAGCGCCTGCAGAGCACAACCGGGATGGCACCTGGCAGCTGCCAGCAGCCAGGGCCTCCAGTCCCTGACCCGCCCAAGCGCTGTCCACACAGGCTGCCTGTGCCAGGGGGCTTTGCTCCCTTCACCACATTGCCCAGAGTGCCCTCACCTTGATGTTCTCTGCCAGCTGGTACATGTCACAGAACAGATCCAGGCCCTGGGTCAGGCCGTGGTTCAAGGCGCTTCTGCACAGCACGGAGATGCTCTGAAGAAATGTGGCCTTGTCTCTCTCCTCCTGCCAGCCAGGGGACAGAGACACAAACACGGATTGTGAGTGGGCAGACACAGCCAGCGGGACTGCAGCACAGGGGGTGCAGTGCCCTGTGGGAGAAGCAGCCCTGCCCTGCCAGCACCCCTCCAGCAGCCTGGCAGCAGAGCCCCTGCCAGCAGACAGCAGCACAGCCGCCCTCCAGCTGGCCACAGTTACCTTGTTGGGGCTGGTGACAAAGGCCAGGATGGAATCAACAGCTTCCTGCTCCTCCTTGTAGATGGGCAACCAGCTGGCATCTAAGGGGGGAAGGAGCAGGGAGAGCTGCAGAGGGTCCAGTGAGAGGAGGGGACAGAGGATATCTGCCCTCCACCCAGCTCTCTGCCCACTGCCTTGGCACAGCCTTTCCTTGCAGCTCCTGGCTGGAGGGTGCCCGGCAGAGGAGCTGCCATGCCTGGGAAAGCCCCAGTGCCCCGGGCTGAGGAAAGCAATGGCAGACAGGCAGGAAAGGCCCAGGCTCCCACAGCACGGCTGCCTCCTGCCAGCCCAGCTGGCCCTCGCTGCCCACAGCCCAGAGCCCCTCTGCCCTGTCCTTCTTTGGGAGAGGCTGTGCTGGGGCCACGCTCCAGCCCTGAGCAGTCCCAGCTTTCAGGCAACATCATGGCTGACCCCCGAAACCCTCATTGTCAGCTGGCCAGGAAAGTGGGATCCCGGTGTGCTACAGGGTGTGCTGGTGGGCCCCAGCCCTGCCCAGCCCCACAGGGCCCCTCACTCACCGAGCTTGAGGGGCTGCATGGTGGTCACCTCGTAGGAGGACAGAAGCTGCAGACCTGGAGAGCGGCTCTCCTGGGAAGAGCTATCTTCCATCCAGGCCTGCCAGGGGCAGGCGGGAGGTCTCTTCTCCATCCTGTGAATCAAAGAACACAGGGGAGCCTGCCTACGGAGGGCGTCCGAATGGTGGAGTCGAACACCCTCGGGAAAAATGCCGCGGCCAAATCGCCTCAGGCAAAGTGCCTCAGGCAAAAGGCCTCAGCAAAAGGCCTCAGCCAAAAAACCAAGGCAAAGTCCCTCAGCCCAAAGGCCAAGGCAAAGTGCCTCAGCCAAAAGGCCAAGGCAAAGTGCCTCAGCCCAAAGGCCAAGGCAAAAGGCCACAGCCAAAGGCCAAGGCAAAGCACCTCGGCCAAAAGGCCAAGGCAAAAGGTCTCAGCCAAAAGGCCAAGGCAAAGTGCCTCAGGCAAAGCGCCTCAGCCAAAAGGCCTCGGCCCAAATGCCTCAGGCAAAAATGCTTCGGCAAAACGCCTCAGCAAAACGCCAAGTTCCCACGGGGCCACCAAGGGTCGTGGACAAGATGTGGACTGCAGTCGGGGGCTTCTCGCCAGCACCGCACTCCTCTCCTGTCCGGTCGCCGTCCTGACGGACACTGACCCACCGTGGGCCACGGCCGCGCTGAGCACACCTGCTGCAGTGGGTGTCACAAAGGGCCCCTCTGTGACCCGCTACCGGCCGCTAGCAATGGGTCCCAGTGCTTGTTGACATGGCACCTGCCCCCAGCAACGGGTCCCAGGGAGCCACCACGCAGGCTGGCACAGGCAGGGTGTCCCTGGGGACACAGGCCTGCCTCAGCCCTTGGCACTCAGCTGCCCTCAGAGTGTCTCCAGGCCCCACTTTGCTCTCATGTCTCCTTGGGACATCCCAAGGATCCCCATGTTCAGACAGCCCTGCGTGCCCCCAGGACATTCCTTTCCTGTCCCCACACTGCAGAGCCTGGCCTCAGAGCCCTTCAGTCACATTAAATGCATAACGTTTGCTCAAGCTTAACTGAAACCATGGCTTTTGTTGCATCTTCTCTTTCTCCCACTGACCAGCAAGAGTTTTTCCCCACTCAACAGCTCTTCCAGCACCAGGCCGCTCAGGAGCCCTCCCAAGGCCTTTGCCGCACCCCAGACCCCTGCGCGTCACCCTGAGCTGCCCCAGGGGTGGCTGAGTGGCCCTGCCAGGCTGGCGGAGTCTTGAGGGAGGCTTAGGGATGAAGGGGGGAGGATGGCACCCAGGGGGATTCCTTGGATTCACCAAGGAAGGCCTAGACTAAACTACCCCAGGGATCCAGTTGGAAGGGCCAGGCTCCTCAGCATGCTGGGAGCTGTCATCTGCTGGCACAGCCCAGCTGAGCGGCCGCATTGGTCCATCTGAGGGGCCAGGAGCTGTAGTCCTGCTGCTCTTGCCTCAGTTCTGTGTCTCTTCTACAGAATCAGACCAAAGAAGCCCCCAGAAGCCCAAAGGGCCCTGGAACAGCCCCTCTCTGACAGCCCCAGAGGTGCCCGGAGCTGCCAGCCAGCCCAGCTGGCCCTCGCTGCCCACAGCCCAGAGCCCCTCTGCCCTGTCCTTCTTTGAGAGAGGCTGTGCTGGGGCCGCGCTCCAGCCCTGAGCAGTCCCAGCTTTCAGGCAACATCATGGCTGACCCCCGGGATTCCTACAATAAATAACTCAAGTGGCCGTTGTTTTTCTACTTTGCTCGATCCCGGAAGTTGCTGCTGCAGCAGGCCTGTGTCTAAAGCTGCTCTTTCCAAGTCTCATAGTCCTGGTGTTCGCCTACAAAAAATTGATGAATTTAAAAAAAAGAAAAGATGTGGCAGTGCTGTTCATGAAGCCTTCAGCAGTCACCAAGAGTTCTTTTCTGCAGAGATTTCAACTATTTCCTAAATTCCACACTCGTGGCTTCAGGCCATGACTTGCCAGAGCAGTCCCAGAGCTGGCCACTGCCCAGAGATGCCCTGGGGCAGCTCAAGGGCCCAAGTGGGACAAGTGGTCCAGGGTGTGTGGGAGCCCTTTGGAGCAGGAGCTGGTGGGCAGGAAGGGCCCATCTGGGGAGGGTCAGGGAATCCCCCCCTGCAGCCCTGCTGCCCAGGCTGAGGAGGGTCCTCTCCAGCACAGCAGCACATTGTGTGCCCTTGGGGGCTGGGCTGCCAGGGCTGTTCCCAGGAACTGACTGGCCAAGGTGAGGAGTCAGAGACTGAAATGGTTCATGACTGTCATGGGTTAAAAAGGGTTTTCCCCTGGAGTTGGAAAGTGGTTAACCCCAGGAGGTGGTATTCTTGGTGTTGACCCAATCAGCACCCCTGCAAAATTAAACATATCACAACAGGCCAGAAAAGAAGAGATTACGTAGCTGAAACAAGAGCAGCAGCCATGGTCTGAGACCACGAGGAGAGAGGGGGGCCAGGGAGCCCTGCTGGGGGCCAAGACCCCCCAGCCCCCCGGCTGGGGCTGTAGAAACTCGGAACAGTGTTAAACTGGGCTGAGTACTGTGGCCAAGAGCCGAGGGAGTTTTTCTCCACTGTGAGTGGGCAGCAGGAGCGGCGGCAGAGACAGCACCAAACAGAGAGCTGTGGCTGAGAGCCAAGAAGACAGTCAGCAGGAACGAGGTGGCACAGAGCCAAGCTGAGAGACACAGAGATGCCCGACGGAGAGACAGAGCACCAGGCTCAGCAGAGACTGTTTGGGGTGAGCCTGGCTTTATTTCTCCAAACCCTTTGAGACCCCTCTTGGAAGGAGGGGGTGGACTTCCACTTGAAGGGAGTCCTGAAATGCAGCAGCAACTAGAGAGAGAGAGAGAGAGAAAAGCTGAGAAGCTCAGAGATGTCCTGGAGCTGGACCAGGACAGCCAGGAGGAATGTGGAGGGGGGAAGAGGCCTTCCTGCCCCCCTTTGCCATGCTGACAGTTTGAGACGGAGCAAAGGAGCTCTGCTAGAACGCGTGGGGCAAAAACTGAACTGAAAGCCCTAAACGTTCTGACTCAGGAGGAACTTGAATCCCCTGAGGAAGGGACTGTCAGGGGTGCCCAGTACCCCTGTGATATGACTGTGGAGAGGTGAGCCTTGTCCCTGCTTTTGCAGTCCACGGGAGAGAGACCTTCGGCTGGAGCCAAAGGGCCAAGGGGTGAGAGAAGACCCCTGTGTTGTAATGGAGACAGAGATTTTCCAGCTACGACAAATCCAGCTGCGACTGCTGCCTTGAACAGGAGAGACAGTGCTGCCCTGAAAGTGGAAAGGATCTTTTCATCTTCCTTTCAGAACTTTTATTGGAGGGAAAGGAGGGATTTGATCTAATGTAAATATATTGCTTTTCCATAGGAGAGATAGTTAGAATTGTGTATATATTGTATTATAGTATTTATTTGTGTAAGTAATAAACTGTAATATAATTCCTTTCCCCCCATACTGAGCTGTGTTTTGTCTGAAAACCCTCTCACACTGAAACAAATTGGGGGGTGGGGGGCTAGGACATGGAAATTGGATTTGTGAGGGTCTCAAACTCCCACAATGATTTATGCATTCTAGGATTGCCAGGGCACTTTTGCAGGCTGGGAAGAGGCAGCTGGACCCATCCCCCCTGCCAGTGTTGCTGAAGGTGTCAAGCCCTGAAAAGGCGAGAAGAGACGTGTTCACCAGGCCCCTCACGGGAACTCTGCACAGGCCCAGCAGACCTTGGAGGCTCAAGGCACGGCCCGGGACACCATCCATGGATATAATAACTCATAACTTCTTGGAGTGTGGGGGCTTCCCTCCCTTACCCCAAACGCATCAAGGCCACCACTTCAACTGACAGACATGGAAGCTGCAACTCCCAAGTTCCATCGCTGGACTCCGTGAGTGGTGACTATGGACATCTTTTCACTCTCATCTCTGCTTTCCCTTACTCTCCCTTACCCTTATCCTGCCTTTCCCATATGCATTTTCCCTAAAGGTTCTCTTTATGCCATATTGCTGAAGATGAGAGATATAGATGATAACACCCAAAATGGCAACATACCTGTTTACCTTTGAAACAAAAGTGTTCTAAAATAAACCCTACATATATATGTTTTCAAACACTGATTATTTAGTTTCATTTCACTCTAATCCACCCCAAGGGATTTATTAATAAGAACCTGGTTACCCCCCCTTTCTGGGGTGGGTGGTAACAGACCCCTTGTAGCAGGATGTTCTACCTGGAAAAGAATCTCATCAGAGAATGCAAGCACTGCCAGCTCTCTGTGGGGAGTTACTGCTGGTGCCAAGGGGTTGGTTTAGTGTTGAATTGTGCCAAACCCAGCCTGGTTCCCCAACCTTCCAACACACATGCTGCTTTTGGAAGCAGAGTTTGACAGATCAGCTGCTCACTGGCCTGGGAATATGTGACTGGCCATCCATCACTGGATAAGCATAAAAGCCCAGGGCCAACTTTGACAGAGCAGATTCTTCCACAGACTTTGTTGAAGTGTGTGGAGCTTCTGCTGTGAAGCAGGGACAGCTCTTGATGGTCACTGCTTGGGCAGTAAAAGATAGAGAGAGATCTGCTTTGATTTATTTCTATCAGACCCCGCCGGGCCCTCCCCGCTTCCTGCCGGGATCGGACACCGCCGGCGGCCCCGGCCCTGCCGGGCTCCATCAGCCTGAGGAATTGCTGCCAAGGAGGGGCCGGGGGCTTCCTCTTGGCCTTCGTCTCCCTGGCGCTGGGGCTCGGCTTCTACCTGCGCCAGAAGGTGAGGGGGGTCCCAGGGGGTCGTGTGTCCCCCCAGAGCGTCTGTGCCCCCCCGTGGACCCCCTACCCCGGTGTCACCCCCTTTTCTCTCCCCACAGAGCTCCTGAGCCGCCGGCGGCCGCAGCCCCTCCCCGGGGCCTCGGGCCCAGCCTGGACCCCTCCTGTCCCCGTGAGGATTTTGGGGGGTCGTGTGTCCCCCCCTCCCCTGCTGTCACTCTGCATCTGCCCGGCTGCTCCCAGTGATCCCAGTAAAGCTTCCCAGTTCTCCCCAGTCCCAAGTATTAGGAGGGTACTGGGGTAGGAGCTTGGGGGAATCCCAAGGGAGCTGAGCTTGGGGGGTGCAGAACCAGCCCCGGGATGGATCGGGAGTGGGGACCCTCCTCTGTCCCCCCGTGTCAACCCGCTCTGGGAGGGCTTTGAGAGGGCACCTGCCCCTCAATAGGCACCCAGCTCACCCCAAAAGGGCTGGGAATCCTCAAAGCTTCCCCAGAGCTCCCCAAGGACCCCCAAACATACTCAAAGCCCACCCAGGACCCCACCTAACCTTGTTTTTGGGGGGACTTCTCTGGGCACTGGTGGGGCTGGGAGCCCTCCCAGCTCCAGGCGAGGAGCTCTCAGGTGAGTAGGGGGTGGGAAGGGGGCAGTCAGAGGGAAAAGGGGGGTCAGAGGTGATAAAAGAGGTGGTGGGACCCCAAAATGAGTGGGATGGGCATGGGACCCCCCAGAAGTGGTGAGGGATGGGCACTGAGGTTTGGGGGATGATGGGAAGTGCGTGGGAGAGATCAGAAGAGTGGGGAAATGGGAGGGTGGGACCCCCAACCTGAGCAGGAGGGGGCTGGGGAGTGGGGGGATGATGTCCTCCAGGTTTTAATGATGGCAAATCAGATCTATTGATAGAAAGGAATTATTTAGGGATACAAATGATCAGACAAAACATCTTCATCAGATTTATTTACTGCACAATAGAAACACTAAAACTATCAGGAGTACAGGATAAGATAGGACAGTGCTCTACACTAAAGCAATTGTAGAAGCAATTCTACTCAAGCTGGCACAAAAGCAATAATTCTTATTTAGAGATGGATGGAACTCCCCCAGACCAACGCTCGTGGGGAGATCTCTGCTCTCATCCTCCAGCAGTGACCTTGGGGGGTCCCCAACCAAGGCAGGAATCTCCACACACCCCTCCAAGAAGGGTTCTGTTGGAAGAAGCTGCCCTTGTGAAAGGAGATAGGCCCTTTCTAGTCAAAAGGGATGGACCTCCAGTCACTGGACACCAGGGGTTGCCTCACCATCAGGGGGTTCATTTGGGGTGGAAGCCGCGGCCGAAGCTCCTCCTGCAGTCGGGGCACTGGTAGGACTTCACTTACCGGTGGGTCCGTTGGTGTCTGGTCAAGTTAGAGCTCTTGGTGAAGCTCTTTCCACATTCCAAGCATTTGTAAGGCCGTTCCCCAGTGTGGAGGCGCTGGTGACTGCTTAGGGTAGACCTGTCGGTGAAGCTCTTCCCACACTCCCCACACTTGTGGGGCCTCTCCCCGGTGTGGATGCGCCGGTGGGGTGACGAGGGTGGAGTTGTGCTTGAAGCCCTTCCCGCAGTCGTTGCAGCGGAACGGCCTCTCATCTGTGTGCGTCCACTCATGACTGAGGAGATGTGAGTTGGTGTGAAACCTCTTCCCACATTCTTCACAGAGGTAGAGACGTTCTCCACTGTGGATGTGCTGGTGTTGGATCAGTCTGGAGCTGTTCCTAAAGCTCTTCCCACATTCCGCACAGAG
Source organism: Pseudopipra pipra (assembly GCF_036250125.1). Lineage (NCBI taxonomy): Eukaryota > Metazoa > Chordata > Aves > Passeriformes > Pipridae > Pseudopipra > Pseudopipra pipra. Next base: position 42,709,290 of record NC_087580.1, read on the forward strand.
GTAGGGACGTTCCCCAGTGTGGATGTGCTGGTGTTGGATCAGTCTGGAGATGTTCCTAAAGCTCTTCCCACATTCCTCACAGAGGTAGGTATGTTCCCCAGTGTGGATGTGCAGGTGTTGGATCAGGCTGGAGCTGCTCCTGAAGCTCTTCCCACATTCCCCACATGTGTAGGGCCGTTCCCCAGTGTGGATGTGCTGGTGTCGGATCAGGTGGGAGCTCCGGCTGAAGCTCTTCCCACATTCCCCACACTTGTAGGGCTGTTCTCCAGTGTGGATGTGCAGGTGTCGGATCAGGCTGCAGCTGTCACTGAAACTCTTTCCACAATCATTACACACGTAGGGCCGTTCCCCAGTGTGGACGCGCTGGTGTTTGAACAGGTGGGAGCTCTGGTTGAAGCTCTTCCCACATTCCCCACACATGTAGCGACGTGCCCCAGTGTGCATCTGCTGGTGTCGGATCAGGTGGGAGCTGTTCTTGAAGCTCTTCCCACATTCCAAGCACCTGAAGGGCTTCTCCCTGCTGGGAGGCTGCTCAGGGTCCACCAGGTCACAGCTCTGGCTCAAGCTCCGGTTGCCTTCCCGGCACACGCTGGCTCTTTCCTCCTCAGAGCACCCTGGGATGGCTTTGGAGCCCCTCCTGCGGGGGGATCTCCGGCCCTTTTCCTCCCCGCTGCCTTCCTGCGCCATGGAGCCCTTCAAAACGGCCTCTCCCACCAGGGTCTCAAGGGGGGATTTGTCCTCCGGGCTCTCCGTCCTCAGCTCGGGGCCTGGGGCAGGAAGCAAGAAGGACAGGCAGGGGATTTGCCTCCGGCCCACAGGGAAGGCCAAAGACATCCCCCCAACTCCGGCCCCGGCAGGACGGCGGCGCCAGCGGGGTTGTCCTGCAGCCGGGGCCATGCTCGGCTGACAGAGCCAGCACAACACCCGCCCAAAGGACACTGACTTCCTCCTCACCTGCCTGGGGGGCCCAAGGCATCTTCCTCTTCCTCGCAGCCTCCTCCTCCATCCACCCAAGCTTTGGGAAGGACAAATCCTGATGGGGGGAAAACAAGGGCTGAGCGCGTTGGCTTGGGGGTTCCTCCTGCCCAAGTCCATCTCTAGAACTCACCGGGCATCCTGTGTCCATAAAAACCTCCAAAACACCAAGATTCAGCTCAGAAAAACCCAAACCACTGCCATTCAGGCAAAAAATTTTCAGAAATAGCAAGATCCTTAGTCCCTCAAACTGCAAAAAGTTGAAATTCAGCTAAAAATACTCCAAAATATGAAGATTAGCCAAAACATTTCTCCCAGAAGTTCCCCCTCTCTTGTCTCTACCCTCTGGGGTTCAGAGGGTCTCCCCTGTCTGAGACGCTGGGGGTCCCACTTAGGGATGCTGGGAGTGTTGGGGGTCCAAAGGGTTCCTTCTCCTGTGACTCTCGCCTTATGGGTGCCGTTTTCCCAGACATTCCCCCTCTCCACGTTCTCCACTGTGTTGTCCCAGGGATCCCAGAGGTCCCCAATGTCCAGGCTTCCCCTTCTCCGCTCCCCCATTTCAGGCTCCTGGGTCACTTCTCTCGCCCCTTTCCCATCGTGGCCGCTCCGCTCACCCAACAGCGGCAGGAAGGGCAGGGACAGGGGCGGAGCAGAAACACGAACAGCAGCAAAACCAGCACCTCCCCCCCATCTCGTGGGTGCTCTGGAAGGGGAACTCATCCCAAATATCCTGGGGAGTGTGCGGGTGGTCGTGACATACTCGGGCTGCCAGCACAGATTTCCCTGCAAAGTCTGCAGTGAGTCAAGCTCTGCAGAGGGGATTGTGCCCCATGGATGGGATTGCAGAGGCTCCCTCAGGTCCCCAGCAGGAATCAGCAACCAGCAATACACACAAAAGGCCCCCACGAAGATTTCGGGGGGAGTGTCCTGTAGGGAAGGGACAGTGTCACTCTGCCAGGGCGGGGCTGGCAAGTGGGAGGCTGCTCCAGGGGTCTGCAAGAGGCCTCGTGCTCTGCTCAGCCCCAGCACTGCCTGGTACCAACACCCCCGGCTGCCCCCGGCCCTGGGCAGCTCTGCTGCCACAGGCTGTGCCCTCACCGTGGCCCTGCAATGGCCCTGCCTGTCCCTCACCCGTGGCCCTGCCCGTGGCCCTGTCCCTTGGCTCTCTCTCTGCCAGCTCAGTGTGGGTCACACGGGCTGGGGGTCCCTCCCAAGCCCCCCGGGCAGCCGGCGTTGGCTGGGGGGATGTGAGGGCTGGGCCTGCTCAGCACAGCCCCGGCCTCGTGCCCAGCGCCTCTTTCCTGACCCACACAAGAGCTTCCCGGCCCCCCAGGGCTCCCCTGCTGCTGCCTCTGCTCCTGGCCCTGCCTTTGCTGCTCCCTTGGCTGGGGCAGCGGCTGCAGGGGGGGGATGGCAGCAGCTTCAGCTCCACGGCACTTCCTGGGGGGAGCTCAGCCCGGGGGGGACAGGCAGGGACCTGATGGGGATGGACAGGGGCCCAGCAGGGACAGACAGGGCCTGCAGGGGAAGGCACAGGGACAACCTGAACCCCCACACTGCCACCGCTGTCTCTGCTCCTCCTTGCAGGCTCCGTGGCCAGGCACAGTTTGTGTTCCTGGGTGCCCACCATCTCAGCACTTGGAGACGCTCAAATCAGCGCCCGCAGCTCTGCAGCAAAGCCCCAGCTCACCTGGCACACAGGGGATGGACACAGCACCTTCTCGGGGATGGGCATTCACAGCTTTGTCTCTTCCCCACCACGGGGCTCTCCTTGCTCAGCAGCACCTCTGCCTTGCACTTATTCTCAGCCTCACCTCAGGGACAGCTCTGGGCTCACCTCCGCGCCACTTCTCAGCCTCACCTCAGGGCCTGGGCTCAAGGACAGGAACCTGCAGGGAGGGGACATCATGTGCAAGCTCAGGGCTGCCTGCTTGCACTGGCCTCTGGGCTTCTTTCTCCTTCTACAACCAGCCCACAACTTAGCCTGCTTTTCTAACACCACACATTTACAGACTAACCTTGGAGATAGATATGGACAGACATCTCTATCACCCTGGGGATAGAGCCTCAAGTATGTGCTGCCATAGGAATGGTAACCACAGAATCACAGAATCAGCCAGGTTGGAAAAGACCTCCGAGATCATCAAGTCCAACCCTTGATCCAACCCTGCAGTGCTTCCCAGACCATGGCACTGATGCCACATCCACTCTCACCTTCAACACCTCCAGGGACGCTGACTCCACCCCCTCCCTGCCCAGCCCATTCCAAGGCCTGATTACTCTCTCTGCAAAAAATTGCTTCCTAATATCCAACCTAAACCTCCCCTGGCACAGCTCAAGACCCAGCCCTCTTGTCCTACTGCTGTTTCCTGGCAGAACAGCCCCACCCCCACCTGGCTCCAATCTCCTGGCAGGGACTTGCAGACAGTCAGGAGGTCTCCCCTGAGCCTCGTCTTCTCCAGCCTCAACACCCCCAGCTCCCTCAGCCTCTCCTCACACCACTTGTGCTCCACTCCCTTCCCCAGCTTCGCTGCTCTTCTCTGCACCTGCTCCAGCCCCTCCAGGGCCTTCCTCAACTCAGGGGCCCAGAGCTGGACACAGCACTCCAGGGGTGGCCTCACCAGCGCTCACTCCAGCCCAACAGTCACTTCCCTGCTCCTGCTGACACACTCTTCCTCACACAGGCCACCATCCATTGGCCCTCTTGGCCACCTGGCCACACTCTGCCTCCTCTTCAGCTTCCTGTCCATCCACACTCCCAGCTCCCTTTCTGCCTGCCTGCTCTCCAGACACTCTGGCCCCAGCCCGGGGGGCTGACGGGGCTTCTTGTGGCCAAAGGGCAGGACCCGGCCCTTGGCCTGCTTGAACCTCATCCCCTTGCAATCAGCCCATGGAACCAGCTTGGCCAGGTCCCTCTGCAGAGCCCTCCTGCCTTCCAGCACATCAACACACCCCCAGCTTGGTGTCACCTGCACATTTGCTGATGAAATGCCTGGTTCTGCAGCAGCTGCAGATGCTCAAGGGGCAGCAGGACCAAGTCAGGGGCCTGGGGGGACCTGGGGGGCTTTGTGGTGTGGGAGGGTCCTGGGGGAGCTGGGGAGGGGCTTTGGGGATTGGGGGTACAGACCAGGATAGACCAGGACAGACCAGTACCTCCTCACTGCTCCCCAGATCTCTCCTGGAGCTGGGCCACGTTGTCCTGGGACACCTGAGCCCCCCCAGTGCCCTCCCAGTACAGCCCAGTGCCCCCAGTACAGCCCACTGTGTTCCTGTCCCAGGGTGCCGGGTGATCCCTCTTTGTGGAATGGGGGTTGGGAGGGATTTGGAGGAGGAGCTGGGGGAGATTTGGGGGGATCTGGAGGGGTTGGATGGGGATTTGGTGGGTTTTGGGGGCCTTTGGGTGCATTTGGGGAAGTTAAAAGAATCTTGTGGGCATCGGTGGGTCAAAGGTATCTGGGGGGGAGGGGATTAAAGGAAAAAAAGGAGAGTTGGGGGATGTTTGAGGAGGTTAATGGGGCCTAGAGGGGGAGAGGAGGGGCTTCCCTACAAGCAAGTCAGTCCTGAGACTCCCCTCATGTCCCCAAGGCCTTTTTTGGTGTTTCCAATTCCCCCCTTGACATACCCAATTCCACTGTCCACAAACCCCATCCCTCATGTCCCCAACCCTCCATCTCACCCCAGGAGCCCCCCCTGGACCCTCTGACCACAAAAACGCCCCCTCCCATGCTCACAGAAAGGCCAAGGGCATCTGGGGACACACTGGGGACAGCTGGGGGGCTTTGGGGGGCCCTGAGTGATTACTGGGGGATACTGGGACACACTAGGGGGAACCAGGAGGCACTGGGAGGGACTGGGGGGTTACTGAGGGATCCTGGGAGGGCACTGGGAGGGACTGGGGAGTTACTGGGGAATTACCAGGACACAGGGAGAGACACTGACAGGTTACTGGGCCATACTGGGGGTTACTGGGTGCTCACTGGAGAATCACTAAGCCATACTGGGGGGGCAGTGGGAGGTCACTGGGACACACTGGCTGGTCACTGAGGGGGTTACTGGGCCGTACTGAGGGGTACTGGGATCCCCTTACACGGATGCGGTACATCTCCCCCCCGGACTTTGGGGGGCACCCCCAGGACTCCTTCCCCTGGGGGCTGGGAGATCCCCTGAACCCCACTGCTGGGCTTTAGGGGACCCCCGGGCCCCAGTCCCTTTGGGGTCTCTGTGTGCTGCGTGTTGGGGGTCTCTGGGGTTCGGGGGGGGCATTGGGATCCCCTTTCCCTGGGGTCGGTCCGCCGGGCCGGCAGGGGGCGCTGTGGCAGGAGGGGTAATGGCGGGTCGCGGGCAATGCCGGCGGGTAACGCCGGCGCGCCTGCGCAGTGCACCCACGGTGCTGGGACAGCCCCACGCCCTCCGCGCGGGTTCCAGGCCCCGCGCTCTGACCCTCGGGAACCCCCGAACCCCTCGGCTAAACCCTCCCGAGCCCTCCAGCCTTTCCACCCACAGCCGCGCTTCCCGCAGCCCCGAGCGGATCCCCAGAATCGCGCTCTCCGAGCGCAGCCGCACCTCCACCGCTACCGCTGCCCCGCAGACAACATGGCGCTCTGCGCACGCCCCGCCTCTCGAGCCCCCGCCGCAGCCAATCAGCGCTCGGCCCGTCCCCGCCCCGTCCCTGCCGGTCCCGCCCTGTCGGGTGAGCGGGGCGGGCACGGCGGGAAAGCGGCGGGGGGAAAGAGCGGGGGGGACCCCAAAGGGAGCGCGAGGGGCGGGGGGTCACCCCCAAAGGGAGCTGGGGGAGCCGGGCTGTGAAGGGACTGCTTTTCCAAACTGCCCTGCTTATCCCGCATGTGCACACTTCTCTCCTGCTGGGATCTGGCCCAGACAAACCTGAAAATACCTGGAAGTGCCACCTCCACCAGCACTTCCTCCACAGCTGCTTTCAAGGATTTCTCTTCAATTTGCCAAGGAAATGCTTCCAGATCATACTTCCATCTACAAGTCAGAACAGCAGCCTGCACCAGGACTCCTGCTTGTTTTCCCTGCACTTGCTGACAGGAGGTGCAGAGGCAGGATGTCAGCACTTCATTACCAACAGCCTTAACGGGGGATGACTCCACTTTTTAACCTTGGAAGAAGAGCAGCTTTTCCTTTTCCTCTCCTGTTTTTTGGGGTTAGTTTTTTTTTACCTTCTGAATAAAAGAACACATGTGTAAATTGAAATAATCTGAACCCAACTTTTAAGAAGACTGACACCTTTGAGCAGCTTCCTCTTAACCCTCTCTCCATGTTGGAGGAGTGGCCAGATGAAGAGTTACCAGCCCATCCTGGCTTCCAGAATGGCACAGCTGGTGGTTAGAGATTCATCTCACAGTTATCTAGAATATGCCCAAACTTGTTCTGCCCTTCCTAATTCCTAACTCAGACCAATGGCTCCAAACCCAGCATCTGGGAGGCTGATTAGGTTGGCAAGAACATTTCCCTGTGTGACAACAGTGTGGGCACAAGGACTGGGAGTGTGTCATAAGAAATCTGACTTGCATACATGGGGTAGGAGGTAAAAAAAAACACAGATAAGCAGAAAATGTTTGCAAGGAAGAATTGGCAGCAAGATCAGTGTCAGAAGATCAGTGCAGGTGACTATCAAATACAGGAGAAAACATGATGAAAGGAGTAACTCATGACTCTATCTGAGCTATGAAATGAACAGTAACTTCAGCCACTGATGAGAGATTTTTTTAAATACAGAAGTGAGTTTGCAGTTGTAGCATTTTCCACATTAAAGCCTACAGCTGGTAAATAATAAAATAAGCAATTAAAAAGCAATCAAGCTTGCTGCATGAAAACCGCTCAAACAGGCTGCTTCAAACAGCAACAGTCTTCTTGCTCCCCTCCTTCCCCCAAGCCCCAAAACTTCACCACATCCCAGGTCTGTACTACTCACACACATCACTTGGCAGAGGTAAGCCACACAAAACAAAAGATAAAGAATAATGACTTGTTTTGGTAGGTACTGATGGTCACGTGTGTTGAATGGGAGGTCCCAAGAGGAGTGTCAGCTTGGTGGAGGGTCCCTCTTGGGAAGTACAGTAAGTCACCTGGCTGCAAGAAAATTGATATATTTAGGGCACCAGGTCAAACCTTACTGCAGTCAGAGAAAATACTCTCTGAGTAGGCAGTCTGACAGTATATATCCTTTAGAATCACAAAATGGAGCAGTCCTGCAATGTACACTTTAATAACATAAAGAACACTAAGCCAGAAGTTCAGAACCTTAAACTTTCCAACCTGCTGTCAATATTTACTGAAAACGTGAAACAAGCTTTTTAACATTACAGAACACACAGACTCCCACTGAGCTGCAGGAAGAGGACAAAGAAGCAGCTGAGATGGACCTGCTGGCAACACAGTGGGCTGGCAGAGGAGCAGTGAAATGGAGATTTGGTCAGATCACATCAAAAGAAAAGGCTAGTATTCCACGAGAAAAGCCAAATATTCTATAAAAATGGTAATCTGTTACAATACTGTTGTCTGAGATTTTCAGTTAAAGCACTTAAAAAACACGTACGCCCTTCCTCCTCCTCCTCTCTATCTTTCTTCTCACCTATGTAAATTAAAACTCCACACTGAAAAAAAACTAGATAAGGAAAGTCAAGACAAGAAAGGTGTAAAGCACATAAAATTGCCTCCAAGAAGGAAATAAAAGTTTACTTATGGCTTGTCCTGTAAACACCTATAGAGTTGGACAGCACAGTCAAAGAAAACTGACTTCCTTACCAGAGTGGGGACTACACCAACCAAGAGTATTCTGAATTCTCTTCATTTGAAAGATGGAGAAAGGAAATATTCTAGAAAGATGTTTAGGGAGGAAATAGAGTCAAACAACAGCATCCCTCTCAGAGGCAGCCACAAAGAGACAACCAAACTTTGACACCAGCCACCCAGAAGAAATGGGTCACAGGAAGTGAACAACAGCAAACAGAAGAAAAATAAATTAAAAACTTGGATAACTTTTAAGCCCATCATTATTCCATAAAAATGAAAGGCACTGAAGTCTGGTCCAAAATATTCCAGAAATGAAAAAGGGAACTGTAATTTACTAGACTTTGCATTACCCAGTACACGATGACGATTGAATATTCCCCTCTGTCAAATAACACAGCTCATGATGTCAGCATCCCATCCAATGGGTCACACTATTCCTAAAACACCTACACCATCCAACATGTCACACTATTCCTAAAACACCTACACCCAAATGCAGCTCTGCACACTGAGAAGAGCAGAGAGAGGCTCCATAACAGGCCAAAAGGCAGAGAAACTCCTGAGGATTCCAACATGGAGCAGCACCACCAGCTGGACAAGTACCACTTCAAAAGCAGGTAAAACAGAACAGGACAAGCACCAGATTCCCTGCTGACACTCAGTAATCTTCATGAAATGTTCCTTTTATTCCAAAAATCAACCACCAACCAAACACTTGAATTTCAGGTTTGGAAAAAGGAAGAGCAATTAATACAGCAAGTTTATATGGGGTTTGGTTCATGCTTTTCTTTATCAGCCAAGGATAAATATTTAAATCTCATTCACCAGAACAGTGACAATGTTCAGTGCAGCAGTAAGTCTCAGTGCACAGAAGGATTAGCCTGAGGGATTACAGGCAGCATGTAAAAGCATAAAAATGTTTTATAACCATACACAAACCCAGTGTTTTTTCTGCACACAACTCCACAAACATGACCTAGGAGTCAGGGTGCCCAACCTGGAGAGTACTAGTCAATTTACAGAAATAACTGGGGGTTTTGGCCCATTATTTAAATACTAGAAGCAAAGGATACCTTTAAAAAAGGATACAGACAACTATCACCCAAATTTCTCGTGCTCGCAGTGTGCAAACCCTCCCCTCAGTTTCACAGCCACAATCACTGCCTTCAAGAAATGGACCACTTTTAACTTTTCTGGCAATCACAGCCCAGACCACCTAAGGCAATGAAATTCTCATACCTTTAATATGAACTCATGTGTGGGATTCCCAATCCTATCTTCTGATTCCACATCATATTCCCGAGCTAAAGGCACCCTTGGTTTATAGAGCCGCCAGTGTTTCTCGCCTTCCAGATGAAGGATAAACACCTGCAAAAGACCATAAATCCAAATCCATAAGGAAGTAATTCCTTTCACATTAATTTTTAGATAGCTACAATTCAGAGAAATTTAAATTTGAACTAATTTTTTTTGTCTCTATTTAGAGACAACAGACAGAGGAGTTGTGAAGTGGGATCTGTTTTATCCTAAGGCGGGCATTTGGAAATCCCTGTTTCTCTCCAGTCACTTAAGTAAGTGCTAGAGAACTAACCCAAAAGGAACATCTGCCACACAAATATCCAGAATTTCAGGGGAAAGAGGCTTATCCCCAACAGAGCATCAGAAACCTCTATAGGGTGCCCAATGGGGGTAGGTGGCATGAGTTAGAAATGCTGGATGTGAGGCTGCTGAATAACAAGCATAAGGAAAATGAAACTCCAGGTGTATTGAATGGAAATGAAAATATTAAAAAGCAAAATATACATATAAGGATTGGATTTTTTGATTTGGTTTAAGTGGGATAGTCCAATTTTTTCTTTATAACGCAGTGTATATTTGTATGTTTCTTTTAGAAGCTGATTTAAAATGCAGTTGGACCACAGGAATTCATCATATCAGTAACTTCTTAAAAACAGCAGGACCAACAAGCACAACCAGTCTGCTGTTACAGTCCAGCTGAAGAAAGAGCAAGTACTTAGCAAAGGAAAAAGGACTTGTAAATTCTTGGGGCCTGAATGAAGTGAAAATGAAAAAACAGGTGCTAGAAAGCTTCTGCAGCTCTGAAAACAAACTTCTCTTTCTATCTAATGGAAATACCAGGTCTGGAAAACCCAGTTTACATGATATTATGATTAGATATTACTATTAGTAAATTTTCAGCAAAAATATGTAAGAAAAACGACTACAAGGAAACACAAATAAAAAAACCCCAACATTTTCCTATAATATTTAGTGGGGGGGAGGGTTAGAAGCACACACACAACAGCAAACACTGCCATCAGCAAAAGCCCATGCACAATTTCACAGGCAAGGTTGTGCTGTCCTACCTCAACATCATCATAGTGAGGAGGAAGGCCCTGGGATCCCTGGGGAGTGATGTAAACATTGGACCCCACCAGAGACCCAAAGTAGAACTCCAGCTTCTCCTGAATCTTCCACAGCTCCTCCTGTAAAAAAAAAAAGATGCTGTTACTTGCTGAAGAGCTCAGCCAAGCCCAGCCCACATCCTCCCCATGGCTTGGGAAGAATGATCACATCAGGGACACAGAGGCTGGGAAGGAAGGTGCTCTGTACCAGTGTTTCTCCTGAAGGAGAGCACTGGAGATGCAAAGGGGATCTGCCATGAGAGTCATTGCTAAGCCAGAAAGTCTGGTGGCCCATCCTGGGTTTGTTCTCTTCCCTGTGCCATCTTTAGGCTGCACAACCAGACAGACAAGGCTGAACAGAGGAAAATAATCCCACAAACAGCAAAACACCATAAAACAATAAGCACATGCAGGACCTGCATTCTCTCACCAGAGAGAACATACAAAGGTTAGAGACCTTTCACCAGTTACTCCAATCATTTGGGAATATTCAAAACCAAACTTGACTCATCCACACCCCACATGTGACAGACAAGGCACCGAAGGGAAACAGCAGAACGTGCCAAGTACCAGATCCACACAAGTGCAGCTTGGCCATTAAAGCTGACATCAGCCAGGAACACTATACCTGGGACTCAGCTTGTATTTGGGATCTTATTTGGGTCCACCTCACAATTCAATTGTGTTGACACCTTCAAGACTACCTGAATCAAAGCACCTCCAAGAATCCAAGTCCTTTACACAACTGTGCAGCACCACTGTCTCGTTCTCAAACTCAAGGACTGAGAACACTCAGCTAAAATGGGCTGGTACCTTTCCACGGTGCAATTCACTGGCAAGAACACTGGAAATGTTTCACATGGTTTCACACCTTACCCTCCATTAAAGGGAAGTGGCTCAAAAGCCACAAAGTTTGCACAAGGAAACAGTGGGGCAGAAGGGATAATTTAAGCACAGATGCCTAATCATCAGTTTTGTGCATTTGGTTTTGTTTCCAAACTTTTATGTGACAGAGCAAAATTTTAAAAAGAATATATTATTATACATATTATAGCATGAATCAGATTTTGTTCTTACTGCAGAGCAGTGAAACATGATGGACAGTGCAAAAGTATAAACTGTGTCTTAATACAGCTCATGTAAAGATTTCAGCAGGTCATCAATGTCAACCACTTCCCCCGGGGACAGAGATGAAGCCATGTCTAGTGCAACTCAAGCAAAACACACCACATTATTAAGCCAGCATCAATTATATCCAGTGAAACAATCCCACCTTAAATCTCTGAGGCTGATGAAACTGTATTCTTGCCTTTTTCTGGTCAAAATCCTTCTTCAGCTGCATGTAATTCACTTTGCCTTCTTTATTTAAAACCTTCTTCTTTCCATTCACACACTGCAGATATTCACACCTCGCCCATAGTACAGGCCCTGGCTGCACAGCTCCTTCAAGTCTGACAGCTGGAACAGGGACAGGCAGTAAGCAGCCACCAGGGGATCATTGCTCTGGACGAGCAGTGGCTTTTGCTCCCAGTACTCCTTGAAAAACACCTCTTCTTTGATGGGGGAGATCAAGCTCCCGAAGAGGCTGTCTGGGTTCTCAAAACTCAGGACTGAGGGAGAACAAGCTGCTTCCAGCTTTGCTCGTTTACACTGTGTCTGTGTTTCTTTTCCCATTTCAGCATGCTTCCCTCCTTTCTTGGGCATGGTTCCTGTTCAAGAGGAGAGAGGACCAAAACAATCAACCAGCAACACAACTCAAGAGCTCACGGGCCCAGAGCAACAACTCTTACCCTACCCAGTGGGATATCAGAGTATCCCGGGAACAGCTCTGGTTTCAGAGCCTCACTATTTGCTCCAAAGCATTAACAATTTACAGAAGACAGGGAACATTGTTAGGCCTTCCTGTTGATGCTCTGTAATTACTACATTTACAAGTTTAAAACTTGTAAAATTTACCAGTTTAAGGACTAAAAGGCCAAGATTCTGCTTTCAGTCCTGTCGAGCTGTCAAACTTTGTTTATGTAGAACAAAAAGAATTCTTTCATACAAGCACAGACATTTCATTTTAAAGCTGGAAGTCATTTACTCTGTTTTTCCCAGGCAGATAGTATGATTGTGTACCATTATGCAAAAATAAAGAAGTTGATCTACAAATGGTTTGGCTGCCAAATTCTCAGGAAAGTTAAGGGGAAAATCAAGTAACTGTAGGTAGGTAACTGTGCAAGTCTGGAAAGCCAACACCTGAGAAGTTTGAACGTGCTGATGCCATAATTTCTAAGTAAAAATGACAGCTCTACTCCCTACACCCATTTGATAGGAAATGCTATCAATTTGTTGAGATACTTTTATTTACACAGATCCCGTATTTTGAAACTTAAACTCCAGTTCTGGTATTTACATGCAGCACTTAGTTCTTCTGTGCAGCAGGACACCCTTGCTGGCCCACTAACTCCTGGGCAGTGTTTCATCAGCAGCTCCTGCACAGCCTGTCCCTCAACAGTAACCGAGGGTCACCTCAGCCCTGCAGGAGGGAATTCACATCACCTCCTTCCTGAGAGAATGAACATTCCCAACTGCAGCACGAGGCAAGGGAATGCGTAAAAAATTAAAGACTGAAAATCAGTCCCTGACTGACAGCAAGATCTGAAGATGCTGCTGAAGGCACCAAGATCTGAAGCTGACATCCCCAAACGACAGCAACACAAATGCAACCAAGCCTGGATTAATAGTTTTGAATTCCAGACCTAAATCCATTGTAGCAACCTCTCAGCTCATTCACACTGATTTAAAGAAGTTACATTCAGATATTTACTATTCATAGAACGCAGCTTCATTTACAACACGGGCTGTTCTGTAGCGTTCTGCTGGTTATTACAGCTGTTCCAAGCCCCCTGCCATGGGCAGGGATACCTTCCACAAGATCTAGTTGCTCAAAACCCCATCCAACAGGATCCAACCAGGCCTTGAGCACCGCCAGGGATGGGGCATCCACAGCTTCTCGGGGCAACCTGAGCCAATGCCTCACCACCCTCCAGCAGAACAAAATTCTCCCTTACATTTAGTCTAAACCTAAACCGTTCAGCTTAAACCCATTGCCCCTTGTCCTGCAGCTACAGGCCCTCATAAAAAGTCCCTCTCCATCTTTCTTGCACCACTTAAGTACTGACAGGCTGCAAGGAGGTCTCCACAGAGACTTCTCCAGATTGAGCCATCCCAACTCTCCCAGCCTGTCTCCGCAGCTGCTCCATCCCTCTCATCATCTTCCTGGCCTTCCCTGGACTTGATCCAACAGGTCTGTGCCCTTCTCACGCTGGGAGCTCCAGAGCTGGATGCAGCGCTCCAGGTGGAGAATCACCAGAGCGCGGCAGAGGGGCAGAACCCCCTCCCTCACCCACGGCCCGCTGAATGGGATGCAGGATACGCCCGGATTTCTGGGCTGGGAGCTCAGCGCCAGCTCAGCCCCAACTTTCCATCCACCAGCACCCCCAATTCCTTCCGGGCCGGGCTGGAGGACAAACCCCAGCGCAGAACCCCACACGGGAGCAGCTGCTCCCCGCCAGGGCTGTTCCCTCCCACACCACGGCAGCTCCCTGGGAAGCGGCGGGAATACCGCCGGGCACGGCGGGAATACCGCCGGGCACAGCGGGAATATCGCCGGGCACAGCGGGAATAACGCCGGGCACAGCGGGAATAACGCCGAGCACAGCGGGAATACCGCCGGGCACAGCGGGAATACCGCCGGGCACAGCGGCTCCGAGGACACGCGGTGTCCCCGCTCCCCCCTCCCGGCTCCCGCCGCCTCCATCCAGCCCCTTCCCGTCCCGCGGCCCCGCACTCACCCGGGCAGGAGGGAGGATCGCGTGGGATCGGGGCGGGCCGGGATGGATCGGGGCGGGCGAAGGGAGGCGAGGCCAGGCAGGATGTGCCGGCTGGAAGCGGGAGGCGGTCCTGCCGCGCTGGGAGTCACGGGAGGAGCCGCTTCCGGGCGGCCAGTAGGAAATCCGGCGGCACTCCAGTGTCATTCCAGTGTGTATTCCAGTGGGAATGCAGCAGCACTAAGGTTAATCAATCTGCTTCATACAACGGTGCCTGGGCTTCAGCTGCGTTATTTATTTTTTTTTCCTGGACCAAAAATCTTCTTCTAGAGTCTCCCTGAGTCTCCCTCAAAGAAAACTTTGGAATCCTCACCGAGCACGTGAAAACTTCCAGAAATATTTTTAGATGCCCGTTAATGGTTTGGTTTACGTTGGCTAATGATGTCAGAAACAAAAGGAAATGTTAGGTAGGCTTTGCTGAAGCTTTGTTCTTGTGTACTGGCTTGAAGGATACGAAGCAGAACTAGCAGAAATAAAAAAGGTGGATTTTGGAAACCTCAGCAGCCTTACAGTGCACGGCTGCTGTTGGTACAAAGTTACACTGCCATAAGTGTAACTAGAAGGACCTTTCAATGACAGGTAAGAGAGGGGACTGTGTCCTGTCAACAACTTAAGGAGGGAGAATAACAGAGCCTTGCACATCTCCAGCACCAGTTCAAATCCTTCCCTTTACGGAAAGTGGTTTTCAGTCTTGTTCCTCCTCACAGTGTGGTTGTTACACAGTCATAACTTCTGCTTCCCTGGCACTAGCTGGATCATTTGGAACAAATGTCGTGATTCCAGTGGGTTCTGCATTCATGGATGCATCCAGCAAATTCCTGTGTGCTGAGCAGAGAAAGTGGCAAAGTATAATATATAGAAAAGGGGGATGGAGGAGAAAAAAAGGCAAATGCTGCTCATACTGTTCAGTCCTTGTTCCTTTACCACCTGGACCGCTCTGTCACCAGCTGACCAAAATATCATGGTCACTTGAACATGAAATAAGGATTAATCAGCATGTGGCTGGGTTACCAGCAGAGAGATTTTGCCAGGGGTGAACCTACAGCTGTCCTAATTGTAGAAATGTGTACAAATTAGATAAAAAAATTTAAGTTTCTCTAGAAAGCTTTTTTTTTTCATAGGCCTGTGAGCTTCAAAGAAAAAGAAGACAATCTCCACTTTCTAATTCTGAGTTCATCACTACATCCCTCAACATCCAGGACATTTTGCAAAACTTATTAAACTTCAAATATTTTAATGTAAATGCTCACCAATAGTTGGTATATTCAAAGTGAAAAATAGGTCACTGTCATGAAATTCTCTTTATTTCTTTCATGAGAATTAGCAAGCTTTGAAGAAGGAAGTAGTTCTCCAGACTTAAAAGGTTGCATCACCTAAATTAACACTCACAGGATGTTTTCTCACTACAGATGGGCGTACCAGCAGATGCTAAAAATAGAGAGGCCACATCCTGCACCTCAGCCGGTCACAGACACCATTAAAAGATGTTATTTCTGTTCCAAAAATCCAAAAAGTACCTCAGCCTAACTGCCTGAACACCATCAGGGTGAATACTCAAACAAATACACATTTACAGAATGGCTGTGGTGTTTTTAATTTGCTGTGGGACATAAACCCCACACATCTGACCGGTGGTGCTGGACAAGATCGTCCAGTGACGAAGGCAAGTGCTTCCAACTCCAGGGCTGTCTCTTGAGCCGCCTCTAGAGTAGAATATCAGGGAATATCTCCGCATCTCTGTTCCTTCCTGCGATAGCCTCCATCCCTTCCCCAAGCTCTGGCAGTCCTGGTGGACTGCAGGCAGATTAGCCTCTGCCTAAGGGACAAAATCCAGCCTATACGGCAAGGACTTCAAGTATTTCAGTTTTGAGCCAGTAGGGCACTGCAGTACTGTTGTGTAAACACTAAATAAGGAGAAGGGGAAGGAAGAAAATAGAAACTTTTTTTTTTGGTTGCAAATAGGTTTTTGTCGCGTGGGTTTAGGGTGGATATTTGGGAAAGGTTCTTCCCTCCGAGGGTGGTTGGCACTGGACCAGGCTCCCCAGGGCAGTGGTCACAGCACCAAGGCTGGCAGAGTTCAGGCACACGGTGTGACTCTTGGGGTCGGTGCTGTGCCAGGCAAAGGCTTGGACTCGACGCTCCTCGTGGGTCCCTTCCACCTCAGCATGTTCTGTGATGGTGCGATGAGTTCCCTCTCTTTCAACACTTTTGTTCTTTTTAGGGCTCCTCGCTGCCCGGGGGCCGAAGCCCGCCTTCCGCGCGCCTGCTTCCCTGCCCGTTGTGGCGGCCGCAGCCAGGCGCTGAGTGCCCGCTCCCGGGCGGGCACGGCCGCTCGCTCCAGGAGTGGGGGGGCAGCGCCGGCGCCCCGAGGATTCCCGGGATTCCCTCGCTGGTTTCCAGGCAACGCTCCCCGCGCGCTCCTCGCTCCAGGGCCGAACGTGCGCAGCCAATGGGAGGCGGCGGAGTGGGCGGGGCGAGGCGGGGATTAGGCGGGGCGGGGGCGGGGCCGAGAGGGGCGGTTAGTGGGGTTTGGGTGGGAGCGGGCAGGGCCGGGAGCGGGAGCGCTGCCGCTGAGCGACCCCCGGGCAGCGACCCCCGGGCAGCGGCCCCCCGGGGGAGGGACCCCCCCCGTGCGCGGCTCCCGGTGAGTGACCGCTGCTGAGCGACACCCGGCGAGTGACCCCCAGTAAGTGACACCGGTGAGCGACTCGCGGTGAAGAAGCCCCGGTAAGTGAACCCCGGGGAGGGACCCTCGGCGAGTGACCCCCGGCGACTGAGCCCCGGGGAGGGACCCCCAGTGAGTGAGCCCCGGGGACAGTCCCCCGGTGCGCGGCCCCCGGGGGTGTCTGTCCGGGGCTGGGCGCGTTCCTTCCCCGTGCAGAGCCGAGCGGGGCCGTGGCGGGAGCGGGGCCGGAGCGGAGCCGGCCGGGGGGGCAGAGGGGAGCCCTGAGTCGCCTTCTGCCGAGGGGGCTGCTGGAAAGGAGCCTGCGCTGGGAGGAGCGGGGGACGTGGCCCGAGGCTGAGGCAGGGGAGCTTCAGGTCAGCTCCTGGAGAAAGGTTTCTCCCTGTGTTTTTCGGGGGTAGCTCGGGCACTGCAATGGGTTGCCCAGGCGGAGCCAGCACCCCGGCAGGTGTTTCAGAGGCGCCTGCATGTGGACACGCTTTAGTGGTTTGGAGGTTTCTGGGGCAGTGCTGGGCTGACAGTTGGACTTGATGGAATCATGGAACGTTCTGAGTTGGGAGGGTCCCACCGGCACCGTGGAGTCCAGCTGCTGAGTTTTAGGCACCACTAAAGGAACTGAATCTGGATCGAGCTGTTTGGCTCCAAAAACTCTTCTGCCCCTAGTCTACACTGCCAAGTAAAACAAAACAGACCGTGCAAAATAGAGGCCTGTGTTCCCCCCAAAGGGAAGGCAGGCAGTTACAAACCAGGACAATAAATCAAAGCTCAGAGCTTACATTCATGGTCCCCACAGTTGTATCACACATCAAACCAGTCCTCTGTTCATTACCCGTGTAGAACTCTCATCAGGAACCCCAAACTTTCTTGTGTGTATTTGTATACATATGTATATATACACATACCTATGTATAGATACCTATTTCTGTGTATCTCTGTAAGATTCTGTATCTTTGGATGTGATATTGGCATGCTATTGTTGTGTGGCAACAAGTGGACTTAAAAGGTTACAAGACTTTAGGAGATCACCTTTCTGCTTGTGGGTTCTATTTTTTAAAGAAGGTAACAAGAAAAGAACTCTTTAGCCAAATATAAGTTAAGGGCTCCTCGCTGCCCGGGGGCCGAAGCCCGCCTTCCGCGCGCCTGCTTCCCTGCCCGTTGTGGCGGCCGCAGCCAGGCGCTGAGTGCCCGCTCCCGGGCGGGCACGGCCGCTCGCTCCAGGAGTGGGGGGGCAGCGCCGGCGCCTCGAGGATTCCCGGGATTCCCTCGCCGGTTTCCAGGCAACGCTCCCCGCGCGCTCCTCGCTCCAGGGCCGAACGTGCGCAGCCAATGGGAGGCGGCGGAGTGGGCGGGGCGAGGCGGGGATTGGGCGGGGCGGAGGCGGGGCCGAGAGGGGCGGTTGGTGGGGTTTGGGTGGGAGCGGGCGGGGCCGGGAGCGGGAGCGCTGCCGCTGAGCGACCCCCGGGCAGCGACCCCCGGGGAGCGACCCCCGGTAAGTGACACCCGGTGAGCGACCCGCGATGAACAACCCCTGGCAAGTGACCCCCGGGGAGGGAGCCCCGGTAAGTCACCCCCGAGGAGGGACCCCCGGTGAGTGAGCCCCGGGGACAGTCCCCCGGTGCGCGGCCCCCGGGGGTGTCTGTCCGGGGCTGGGCGCGTTCCTTCCCCGTGCAGAGCCGAGCGGGGCCGTGGCGGGAGCGGGGCCGGAGCGGAGCCGGCCGGGGGGGCAGAGGGGAGCCCTGAGCCGCCTTCTGCCGAGGGGGCTGCTGGAAAGGAGCCTGCGCTGGGAGGAGCGGGGGACGTGGCCCGAGGCTGAGGCAGGGGAGCTTCAGGTCAGCTCCTGGAGAAAGGTTTCTGGCTGTGTTTTTCGGGGGGGGCTCGGGCACTGCAATGGGTTGCCCGGGCGGAGCCAGCACCCTGGCAGGTGTTTCAGAGGCGCCTGCATCTGGCCATGGCTGACACGCTTTAGTGGTTTGGGGGTTGCTGGGGCAGTGCTGGGCTGGCAGTTGGACTTGATGGAATCATGGAACGTGCTGAGTTGGGAGGGTCCCACCGGCACCGTGGAGTCCAGCTGCTGAGTTTTAGGCACCACTGAAGGAACTGAATCTGCATCGAGCTGTTTGGCTCCAAAAACTCTTCTGCCCCTAGTCTACACTGCCAAGTAAAACAAAACAGACCGTGCAAAATAGAGGCCTGTGTTCTCCCCAAAGGGAAGGCAGGCAGTTACAAACCAGGACAGTAAATCAAAGCTCAGAGCTTACATTCATGGTCCTCACAGTTGTATGACACATCAAACCAGTCCTCTGTTCATTACCCGTGTTAAACTCTCATCAGGAACCCCAAACTTTCTTGTGTGTATTTGTATAGATATGTAGAGATATGTATAGGTAGATAGATATACATAGATAGATATGTATAGGTATATATTTGTGTGTATCTCTGTGTGATTCTGTATCTTTGGATGTGATATTGGCATGCTATTGTTGTGTGGCAACAAGTGGACTTAAAAGGTTGCAACACTTTAGGAGATCACCTTTGTGCTTATGGGTCCTATTTTTTAAAGAAGGTAACAAGAAAAGAACTCTTTAGCCAAATATAAGTTAAGACATTAATCAGAGCAAATGTATTGATTTTTATTTCCAATTGTACAGCAAGTCATTCAACTATTTGCATACTCCAAAGCTGGGTTGGAAACTTCTCCCTCAGAAATAAGAAAAACTGTTTTCTGAGGCTGTTACTGACAGCCATGGCAGAGTTTCCAATAACAACTCCCCATCCTTGAAATGCAAAGCCTGAAAAATGAAACAAGCATTAACCTAGAATTCTGGTTGCCAGCACTGATCTGGACAGAAGTTATTAGAGAGTGGAGCAAAGCTAGCACCACAAACAACCTTGGGCTCTGCATTTGTTGCCCAGGGAAGTTCAGCAACAGCACCATTCATTAAATGAACTGTTCTGGACCAGCCATCCCAGAGAGATTGAGCTCCAGTGCTAAACCCCATAGAGTGCCAAGTGCCATAAGAGCTGATTTTTGGCTTCGCTGAGATTCTCTCTTGTTTCCTTTGGTGTAGCTGGCACAACTGGAGCGAAGGCTCTGGGTAAAAGTACATCCTTAGAAGGGTCCAGTACAAATCATGTGGCAAGATTAGCGATTTCTCTAATTGAGGAAGTATATTAGATACAGGAATGTATTTTTCTACCTCCTCTTTCCGCACTGCTGCTGTATTCCTTCATCATGCCCTGTGAGCAGTCCCAGTGTTCTGTGATTGACGCCATAAGGGACTTGCTAACAGGGAACAAACACCTCCGAGACAAAAGGTGCCACCACAGAAAGCGCTTGCTGCACAAGAAGTGCCCAGGCTGCCCCAACAACTGCACCTGAAGCCAAAGGATCCAGACTTTCTTTCCTGGTGGAAAGGGTTGCTGATTCCATTTTTTCAGCCCTGCTCTGCAATGGCCGGGCCCACCTTTTGAAAAATTCAATACAAATGACGATTCCTGCCAGACAAATGGTGCCACCACAGAAACCTCTTGCTACCCAAGAAGTGACCAGTCTTTCCCACACAGTGCACCTCAAAGCCAAAGCTTCCAGACATTCATTCCTTAGGAAAAGAGCTGCTGTTCCCTTTTTTCTGCCCTGCTCTGCAATGGCCGGTCCCACCTCCTGGAAAATTCAATCCAAATGAAGATTCCTTCCAAACAAAAGTTGCCACCACAGAAAGCTCTTGCTGCCCAAGAAGTACCCAGGCTGCCCCACCAACTGAACCTCAAAGCCAAACCATCCAGACTATTTTTCCTGAGGGAAAGGGCTGCTACTTCCCTTTTTTTTAGCCCACTCCTGAATAGGCCAAAGGAACACCCAAAATAGATTCCAGATAAAGATTCCTGCCAGACAAAAGGTGCCACCACAGAAAGCTCTTCCTACCCAAGAAGTGCCCAGGCTGCCCAACCAACAGCACCTCCAAGCCAAAGCTTCCAGACTTTTTTTCCAGGTAGAAGGAGCTGCTGTTCCCTTTTTTCTGCCCTGTTCTGCAATGGCCGGTCCCACCTCCAGAAAACTTTACTCCAAATGAAGATTCCTGCCAGACAAAAGGTGCCACCACAGAAAGGTCTTACTGCCCAAAAAGTGCCTAGGCTACCCCATCAACTACACCTGAAGCCAAAGCTTCCAGACATTTTTTCCTGGTGGCAAGAGCTGCTGTTCCCTTTTTTCAGCCCTGCTCTGTAAAGGCCTGTCCCACCTCCTGAAAACTTCAATCCAAATGAAGATTCCTGCCAGACAAAAGGTGCCACCACAGAAAACTCTTGCTGCCCAAGAAGTTCCCAGGCTGCCCCACCAACTACACCTGAAGCCAAAGCTTCCAGACATTTTTTCCTGGTAGAAAGAGCTGCTGTTCCCTTTTTTCAGCCCTGCACTGCAATGACTTGTTCCACCTCCTGAAAAATTTATCTCAGCTGAAGATTCCTGCCAGACAAAAGGTGCCACCAAAGAAAACACTTCCTGCCCAAGCCGCGCCAAAAACTGCACCTGAAGCCAAAGGATCCAGACTTTTTTTCCTGGTGGAAAGAGCTGCTGTTCCCTTTTTTCAGCCCTGCTCTGCAATGGCCGGTCCCACCTCCTGGAAAATTGAATCCAAACGAAGATTCCTGCCAGACAAAAGGTGCCACCACAGAAGGGTCTTGCTGCCCAAGAAGTGCCCAGGCTGCCCCAACAACTGAACCTCAAAGCCAAACCTTCCAGACTTTTTTTCCTGGTGGACACAGCTGCTGTTCCCTTTTTGCAGGCCTGCTCTGCAATGGCCTGTCCCACCTCCTGAAAATATGAATCCAAATGAAGTTTCCTGCCAGACATAAGGTGCCACCACAGAAAACTCTTGCTGCCCAAGAAGTGCCCAGGTTGCAACAACAAGTGCACCTCAAAGCCAAACCTTCCAGCCTTTTTTTCCTGATGGAAAGTGCTGCTGTTCCTTTTTTTCAGCCCTGCTCTGCAATGGCCTGTCCCAGCTCCTGGAAAATTTACTCCAACTGAACATTCCTGCCGCCCAAAAGGTGCCACCACAGAAAGCTCTTGCTGCCCAAGAAGTGCCCAGGCTGCCCCAACAACTGCACCTGAAGCCTAAGCTTCCAGACTTTTTTTCCTGATGGAAAGAGCTGCTGTTCCCTTTTTTCAGCCCTGCTCTGCAATGGCCGGTCCCACCTCCTGGATAATTGAATCCAAATGAAGGTTCCTGCCAAACAAAAGGTGGCACCACAGAAAACTCTTGCTGCCCAAGAAATGCCCAGGCTACCCCAACAACTGCATCTCAAAGGTTCCAGACTGTTTTTCCTGGTGGAAAGAGCTGCTGTTCCCTTTTTTCAGCCCTGCGCTGCAATGACTTGTTCCACCTCCTGAAAACTTCAATCCAAATGAAGATTCCTGCCAAACAAAAGGTGCCACCACAGAAAACTCTTCCTGCCCAAGAAGTGCCCAGGCTGCCCCAACAACTGAACCTCAAAGTCAAACCTTCCTGACTATTTTTCCTCAGGGAAAGGGCTGCTAATTCCCTTATTTTTAGCCCACTCCTGAATAGGTCAAAGTAACATCCAAAATAGACTCCAGATAAAGATTCCTGCCAGACAAAATGTGCCACCACAGAAAACTCTTGCTGCCCAAGAAGTGCCCAGGCTGCACCAACTACACCTGAAGCCAAATCTTCCAGACATTTTTTCCTGGTAGAAAGAGCTGCTGTTCCCTTTTTTCAGCCCTGCGCTGCAATGACTTGTTCCACCTCCTGAAAAATTTATCTCAGCTGAAGATTCCTGCCAGACAAAAGGTGCCACCACAGAAAAAACTTCCTGCCCAAGAAGTGCCCAGGCCGCGCCAAAAACTACACCTGAAGCCAAAGGATCCAGCCTTTTTTTCCTGGTGGAAAGAGCTGCTGTTCCCTTTTTTCTGCCCTGCTCTGCAGTGGCCCGTCCCACCTGCTGAAAAATGGAATCCAAAGGAAGATTCCTGCCAGACAAAAGGTGCCACCACAGAAAGTCTTGCTGCCCAAGAAGTGCCCAGGCTGCCCCAACAACTGCACCTCAAAGCTTCCAGCCTTTTTTTCCTGGTGGAAAGAGCTGCTGTTCCCTTTTTTCAGCCCTGCTCTGCAATGGCCAGTCCCACCTCCTGAAAAATTGAATCGAACTGAAGATTCCTGCCAGACAAATGTCTTACCACAGAAAGCTCTTTGCTGCCCAAGAAGTGCCCAGGCTGCCCCAACAACTGCACCTCAAAGCCAAAACTTCCAGCCTTTTTTTCCTGGTGGAAAGAGCTGCTAATTCCCTTTTTTTTAGCCCTTTCCTGTATAGGCCAAAGTAACTCCTTAAATAGACTCCAGATGAAGATTCCTGCCAGACAAAAGGTGCCACCACAGCAAGTTCTTGCTGCCCAGGTGGTGCACAGGCTGCCCCACCAAATGAACCTCAAAGTCAAACCTTCTAGCCTATTTTTCCTGAGGGAAAGGGCTGCTAATTCCCTTATTTTTAGCCCTCTCCTGAAAAGGTCAAAGTAACACCCAAAATAGACCGCAGATCAAGATTCCTGCCAGACAAAAGGTGCCAGCAAAGGAAGCTCTTGGTGCCCAAGTAGTGCCCAGGCTGCCCTAACAACTACACCTCAAAGCCAAAGCTTCCAGACTTTTTTCCTGGTGGAAAGAGCTGCTGTTCCATTTTTTCAGCCCTGCACTGCAATGGCCGGTCCCACCTCCTGAAAAATTGAATCCAACTGAAGATTGCTGCCAGACAAAAGGTGCCACCACAGAAAGTTCTTCCTGCCCAAGAAGTGCCTAGGCTGCCCCACCAACTACACCTGAAGCCAAAGCTTCCATCCATTTTTTCCTGTTGGAAGGAGATGCTGTTCCCTTTTTTCTGCCCTGCGCTGCAATGACCGGTCCCACCTCCTGGAAAATTCAATCCAAATGAAGATTCCTGCCTAACAAAGGTGCCACCACAGAAAGTTCTTGCTGCCAGAGAAGTGCCCAGGCTGCCCCAACAACTGCACCTCTAAGCTTCCAGACTTTTTTTCCTGGTGGAAAGAGCTGCTGTTCCCTTTTTTCTGCCCTGCGCTGTAATGGCCGGTCCCAACTCCTGAAAACTTCAGTCCAACTGAAGATTCCTTCCAAACAAAAGGTGCCACCACAGAAAACTCTTCCTCCCAGGAATTGCCCAGGCATCCCCAACAACTGAACCTCAAAGTCAAATCTTCCAGACTATTTTTCCTCAGGGAAAGGGCTGCTAATTCCCTTATTTTTAGCCCACTCCTAAATAGGTCAAAGTAACATCCAAAATAGACTCCAGATAAAGATTCCTGCCAGACAAAAGTTTTCACCACAGGAAGCTCTTTACTGCCCAAGAAGTGCCCAGGCTGCCCCAACAACTGCACCTCAAAGCCAAAGGATCCAGACTTCTTTTCCTGCTAGAAAGAGCTGCTGTTCCCTTTTTTCTGCCCTGCGCTGCAATGGCCGGTCCCACCTCCTGGAAAAATTGACTCCAAATGAAGATTCCTGCCAGACAAAAGGTGCCACCAAAGAAAACACTTCCTGCCCAAGAAGTGCCCAGGCTGCCCCAAAATCTACACCTGAAGCCAAAGCTTCCAGACTTTTTTTCCTGGTGGAAAGAGCTGCTGTTCCCTTTTTGCAGGCCTGCGCTGCAATGGCTTGTCCCACCTCCTGATAAATTTACTGCAACTGAAGATTCCTGCCTGACAAAAGGTGCCACCACAGAAAGTCTTGCTGCCCAAGAAGTGCCCAGGCTGCCCCAACAACTGCACCTGAAAGCCAACCGATCCAGACTTTTTTTCCTGGTGGAAAGAGCTGCTGTTCCCTTTTTTCTGCCCTGCGCTGCAATGGCCGATCCCACTGAAACGGGAGGCCAGACCCAAAAGAGTTAACTAAGAAATTTGGGCTTGCTAACAAGCTACCAATATCCAAGGCAATCTTTGTTCGTTCTGTTCTACTTACTGGACCAAAGCTTGAGAGAATAGTACAAGAACATGTTATAGGCCTAGAAGCAATAAATTAGAAATATAACAGGATCAGGTAGACATTTGAATAGGAGAAATAGGCCAGGAGTCAGGGCTTTTCCCAAGCTTCAGTGAGCAGGTCAAGAACAATGGAAGAGAAGAAGGGTCAGGCTGAAGAAGATGAGTTTAAGCCCCCAGACCCACAAAAATTGAGGGCCAAGACAAGCACCGCCCCCAACCCCGCCTGAGCTCCAGCTATACTCCACCTATTATTAATATGCATAGATAGATGTTGTAATCACTTGAATATGCATTTAATCACATCTGAAGATTGTATAAAAATGCTGATTTTGTGTGAAGCCTTTGAGCAAGTTTGTCCAGCGCGAGCTGGCTTGCTCCCAACGTCGAATAAACAAATACCTTGCTGCTTAAAGATAAAAAAGTCTCTGAGCAGTTTCTCGGACCGATTTTTCGGATTCACTTGGCGACCTGCAGCAGCACACCTTCTCCACCCGGCTGCGGAATCCCCCGGAGGACGGGACCCCCCTGGGCGCCCTTGGGTAAGTCTTTCTACCCGAAGGGGCTCCCTTCTTCGGTGGCTTCTTGCGGGGGCTGGACAAGAACACTGCCTATTGATAAAAGGTATTTGTATCTGGTTTCTGGGTTTGTTTATTCTGGTTCTAGATACCCGTGAGTCGAGGCGGGACGCCGTCTCGCAGGGGACATGGGAGAGGACGCTCTCCCAGGGGAATATCCCCTCTGGTCTGGTCTGGTTTTGTTTGTATTTGGCCAAGTATTGTTATTGTGTACCTGATATATCTTGCTTACCTTGAAACATCCAGGAGCACATAGTTAAAGGTATTATCATGCTAAGAGTTGCTATATGAGAGGTAGTGCTGAAGAGTTAACTATAAGCACATCACTTTGGATAAGACCTAGAATTAAGATTTGTCAGTTTTGCAACTGTTAGTTATATGTATGAGCCTTGTGTAACAGATGTAAGGTTTGCCTCCCCGACAGACAAGGCTGGGTAGAACCAGCGTGCATATTGCAGAAAAGAGGGACACTGGAAGCAAGAATGCCCTGAATTAACAGGTGGAAATACAGGCACAGGAGAGGCTGTTGTTGCTTACAGAGTACTGAGTGAAGGGGGGGGCCTGCAGGCCAGTTCCTAGGGGACCTGCTGGTAAAAATTAAGCTAGGGGAAGAAAAAGAAGAATTAGATTTTCTAATTGATACTGGAGCTACATTTTCTGGTTTGAATTAATACCTACAAGTGATAAATATGTTTAAGTCGTGGGTGCCACTGGCCAATCAGAAAAGCTTTCTTTTGAAATCCCTAAAGTTCAAAATTGGAAAACAAATGGGAGTGCATCAGTTTTGGTATTTACCAAATTTATCCAAAATCGTATTGGGCAGAGACCTACTAGAAAATCTGGGAGCTGTAATAGAATTCAAACAAGGTAAAATTGAACTTAAGGTAAAGGAAGAACAATTAATAGCAGCTCTGAGTTTAGCAATGAGCTATGTGGAGCCAAGCCAGGGTAATTCAGATGTCAATCAAATTTTAGATCAGGTATACCCAGGAGTTTGGGCTATTGAAACACCAGGAAAGTCAAAAAGAGCAGCTCCCATTGAAATAGAATTACGGACAGGAGCAAACCCAGTAGTTAGGAAGCAATATGCACTGAAGCTGGAAGATAGAAGAGGAATTGAGCCAATAATAGACAACTTTTTGAAATTAAGGTTTTGTAGAGTGTGAATCAGATTGCAACACCCCAATTTTACCAGTCAAAAAGACAAATGGAACACATAGGTTGGCTCAGGATTTAAGAGCAGTAAATAAAATAGCTAAAACATACATGCAGCTGTTGCAAACCTATATACCTTATTAACAATATTAAAAGAAAGTGTAATTTGGTTCACAGCATTAGACTTAAGAGATGCCTTTTTCTGCCTTCCCTTAACACAGGAAAGTCAAAGGATATTTGCCTTCAAGTGGGAAAATCCCACCACAGGAAGGAAAACTCATCTCATTTGGACAGTGTTACCTTAAGGGTTAGAAAATATTCCCACAATTTTGGGAATTAATTAGCTAAAGAATTGGAACAATGGCAGTCACCACCAGGAAAGGGTGTACTTTTATAATATGTGAATGATCTATTGATTGTTACTGAAAAACAAGAAGAATGTGTTCAATGGACAGTACCAAATATGCCTTTGGCATAGTTCACGCTCATGGAGCAATTTGGAAAAAGAGGACTTTTAACTCTTCAAGGAAAAGTTGTGGAATATACTGAAGAAACTCTATGATTATTAGAAGCTGTACAACTCCCCTCTCAGGTGGCAATTATGCACTGCCAAGGACACCTGAAAGGTAACGCTGTCCCGGAAATAAGAAACAGAAAAGCTGATGCAGAAGCTGAATTAGCTGCTGCAAGAAGTAAAGAACTACCAGTAGCAGCTTTAGTGCTAGAAGAACTAGACACAGATCAACAGGTAGAATATCAAGAAACAGATTATAAGTGGATACATGAAAATGAAGGTAAGGTGTTAGACAATAGATGAGGTTAACTAAAAACAGGTCAGTTAATACTGTTAGAAAAATTAGTGTGGCAATTTGTAAAAGTAAAACATGATAAAACTATTGGGGCTTAGACTCACTCTATTAGCATTTAAGGACTAGAGTAGCAGGACCAAATTTATTTATCACAATAGAGCCAGTCACATCCCAATGTGAACTTTGTCTTTAATACTGGAACAAAAATACACCAAAGGGTAATAAGTAAAGGGCATTTCCCAGGTGAAATTTGGCAAATTAATTTCTCTGAGCTCCCAAGAAAAGGGGGCGGGGGGGGGTCCTGTTATCTCTTAGTTTTGACTGACACATTTTCTGGATGGCCTGAAGCTTTCCCATGTAGAAAAAAATGAATCAAAAGGAGTGGTTAAAGTCTTGTTGAATGAGATTATACCACAGTTTGGAATGCCTAAGAGCATCTCTTCAGATAGAGGTTCACACTTCTGTGCATGAATTGTACAAGCAATAAGTAAAGCACTAAAAATCAATTGGCAACTGCATATGCCCTACAGACTCCAAGCAAATGGGCAAGTAGAAAAGATGAATCTAAAATATGTCAAGAAACAAATTTTCATTGGTATCAAGCTTTACCTATTGCTTTAATCAGGCTAAGGGTCAAGCCAAGATCAAAAGGGAAACTGAGTCCATTTGAAATTCTATTGGGCAGACCCTACGTGATGCAAACTGTGAATAGTGAAGCTGTAGATCAAATCAGTAATCAATATGTGTGTGATCATGTTATGGCTGTAGGAAAACAATTGCAGAAAAATGCTACAGTGGTGTTAGAACACCAACCCAAGCAGCCTGATTGTAAGTTACATCCATTCAACCCTGGTGATCAGGTATATGTTAAGAATCTTTCAGGAGATCCACTACGGGAGAAGTGGGATGGACCCCAGCAGGTGCTGATGACCACCTTCACAGTGATCTGGGTGAAAGAGAAACCCACGTGGATCCACTACTCTCGAGTCAAGAGAGTTCCAGAGGAAGCATGGACCTCGGGAGAGGAATCATCTACTATCAAGCCTCCTCAATGCTGGTCTTTGGACTGATAAGTACATTAGTGTTAAATCAAACTCTTGCCCAAAAATTATTATGGTCTCAGGCCTATAATGGGAATTCTAGTCTATGATTTGCTATAAATACAGATATTCTGAATTCATCTGAACTGAACCAATACAATGCATCTGTTATAGTCCTCCAAGGAACAAGGGTACTGAATAATTGGTAAAATCCTGGTACCCCATACAATGCAAGTGTTTTAATAGGCACAGATCAGATGGTCACCCAAAATTGACGTTACTGTGAAATGTAATTAGTGGCTGATCAGTGTTGGCACACCTTCACTCTAGATAAATCAGTTTCTGTGATGTGTCAGTGGACATTCAGGGAAGGAAATATAACCAGGAGATTTCCAACCAGCAAATCTCCTACCACCCCATTGACTAAGACCACCACCAGTTCTACAACTCCTTCTTTAACCTGTGAGAGTGTCCACAATTTAACTTATGCTGGACACTCAAATGATTAGACACTCAAATGAGCAGAAGCTGTTGTTAGATCCCCCATATTCACTGAAGAGGGTTCGAATAAACCTTCAAGTAAACATATCAAACATACAAAAAGATTGTCAGCCCTGTATTCAACAAAGCCTTAAAGGCTGGCATGCATAGATGATGGCCAGATCCCCTCGTACCAGAATTCAAAGAGATGAAACCAGATGGTTTGGCACAGGATTAAGTGTATTAAACACCATAGATCAAGAAGTATTAGTGAATAAACTAAGTGCTGTCACATCTGATCTAGGAAACATCTTTGCTCACTTTGGCAGAAACACAATCATTGGCAGTTAAATTGTTAACATTAGTAGCTAACCGCACTGCAAAGGATTTCACCAAGATTATTGACAATGCTGGTGTCATCCATAAAAGGTTTGCACTTGCAATACAATGTCTCCAAACTCAACAGTGGGTACAATCTGTAGCTGCAAGAATATTAAGGGAAGGAACCTCAGGAATATTACCACAAGAAGTAAGAGAAATAATAGCTAGAAACAGTTCTACTACACAATTTGAGAAAAATTACCAGGCGTGGTGGCAGTTAGAGAACTTCACTTACAATCCTCAACATGAACAAATTGAAGCTTATGTACTCACTATCAGTGCAGCCAAAGAAAAGACCATCTTTCCTATCCTGACATTAGGAGCCATACACCAGAATGTAATTGTCAGACCCATAGACCATAATGTTTGGGCAAGTTATGATCACACCAAGAAAAAGTGACAGTCAGTCAGTCCTGAGGCATGTATTCCTAAAGGACAATTAGGATATATCTGTGAAAATGCAGTCGTAAGAAATGAAGATTTATGCTTAGATATTGAAGATAGTGTGTGTACCTTTGAAATGCTTCCCCATACTAAAACCCAATCACAAGTCTATTACGTAGGAAATGGATGTGCATGTGTTAGAACCTTTTGTGTTAATTTTACCATAGATACTTGACATGAAGTAGTCAGTGGTACTAATTTTTTTGTTTTACTAAAATAATAGGCTGTGACTTTGATTATATCATTCTAGTGACTACTAGACAACTGATTGAAGCTGATTATACAATGTATCATGATGTGCCGAAATTGCAGATAGGAATGAACATTAATCTTCTAAAGCAATGCTTAAACATCCTGATATAGAAGAACTGGTCCAGGAAGTAAACAGAACGACTAAACGAATGCTCTGCAAGTGGAACACAACACTGAGAATATAAAAACTGTCTTAACCAAAGTGGAAAAAGTGGGAGAACATCACTGGTTGGATATCTTTACTGGATACTCCCCCACGGCATCACAAGTGTTCCACTATTTGATACATTCAATATTGGTTTTAGGAGCTAGCATGATTATACTGCTGATCCTAATTATTTGGCTATGGTACAAATCAAGCATCATGGTTAGAAAGATGCAGATAATGTGGGCTGTGATGCACACCTACCAAAATCCATTAGAGCTTGACGAAGGAATTTGTAAATTCTAAACAGAAAGGGGGGAATGATATAGGAGGCTAGGCCCCAAAGAGTTAACTAAGAGATTTGGGTCTGCAAACAAGTTGATTTGGGCCTGCAAACAAGTTACCAATATTAAAACGATCTGTACCCGTTCTGTTCTACTTACTGGACCAAAGCTTAAGAGAATAGTACAAGAACATGTAATAGGCTTAGAAGCAATAAATTAGAAGTATAACAGGATCAGGTAGACATTTGAATAGGAGAAATAGGCCTGGAGCCAGGGCCTTTTCCAAGCTTCAGTGAGCGGGTCAAGAACAATGGAAAGGAAGAAGGGTCAAGCTGAGGAAGAGGAGTTAGAGACCCCTGCCCTATGGATGAAGATCGGAACTACCCCTCGAAATGGGGTGCCAAGAGAAGCACCGCCCCAAGCCCCGCCTGAGCTCCACCTATACTCCGCCTATTATTAATATGCATTGATAGATGTTGTAATCACTTGAATATGCATTTAATCATATCTGAAAATTGTATAAAAGTGTTGATTTTCTGAGGAGCCGGCGAGCAAGTTTGTCCAGCGCGAGCTGGCTTGCTCCCAACGTTGAATAAACAAATACCTTGCTGCTTAAAGATAAAAAAGTCTCTGAGCAGTTTTTCAGACCGATTTTTTGGATTCAGGGCTGCTGCCTGTCTCCTGCCCCAGAGAGCTGTGCCCCCGGGGGACTTCTCTACCAGAGGGCAGCCAAAGCCAAGGGGCACTGAGGTCTGCCCTCTTGCAGGTGGCTGTTGGGAGCGGCAGCTGGAGCAATTAGTGGCAAGACTTGGCATCTGTCAGAAGCTGTTGCTCCTTCCTGGCATGATTTTTGGGTGGAAGTGATTAGCAGCAGCACAAAACCACCATCAGCTGCTGAGTTTCACAGGACAATTAGATTGGACAGAGAGACTCAAGCTTCCTTGTGTTCTTTTTGCTTGTTTTCTTGCCTTCTGGAAAAAAAATCAGCCCAGTCTCGCATGTTCAACACTCCAGTGTCTGTGTGCTCAGCTGTGGCCAGCAGCTGATGTCCAGTCCATTGGGGAAGTGCAGGGGACAGGGAGAAGTCTGTTCTGTGTCTGCCATGAAGGTGCCACCCACCTGAAGGAGCAGCCAAGAGAAGTCTCTGCTGGAAGCAGAGACGTTCTGCCAGTTTCTGCTCTCAGGTGGACACAGGGCCCACTTGTTGCCAGGGGTCCTGGAGATTGGATCCAGGAACAAGGCAGGGCCATGCACTGGTAGGGAATGGGCTCCAGCAGGACCAAAGGAGGAACGTCCAGCAGCAAAGTGTGAGCTGGTGAACTGGGCCATCTTTTCAGCAGACACCACAGTGCTTACTTGCCTCCATCCCTGAAGCTCCAACATACGAGGCCCTGCTTTGCTTCAGCTTCTGCTGCTTCTTCCTTTGTTGCCCTCAAGTGTTGGACGTAGAGTTTAGAAGCCCATGCCCGTGTTTTGAAGGTGCCTGTGTGGAGGAGAGGTTCAGCAGCTGCAGCCCGAGGCTGGTGTCCCAGTAGAGTCTCTAAGGACAGCTGAGTGTGAAAGGCGCGTCCAGCCTCAAGCAGGGCCACTGAAGTCAGTCAGGATGTCAGGCTGCAGCTGAAGCTGCCAAGGGTTGCTGTGAGGCTGAGGAGTCACTGGAAAGCTGTGGTGGCCACTTGCCCTGAAGCCTTTTGCCAAAGCAGGTGCAACTGTGCCCACAGTCTGCCCACTTTTGGTGTCCTGGCGGGTGTGGGTGCCTGGGTGAGGAGGCCCAGGCGTTGTGGGTGCTGCTGCTCCTGGGCAGCCTCTGGTGCTGTTGTCTGTGGGGCGCGGAGCTGCTTGGGCAGCAGCGAGTGTGCAGCCCTGCCCGAGGAGCCCAGCGCCCTGCCCGTGGTGGCAGCAGCTCTGCAGGCCCAGAGCTCTGGTTCAGGGGGGTGTCAGCCACAGCCCTGTGGCCTGGGCAGCCGCGGGGACCCGGGCTGGCCGCCAGCCCTGCCTGTGCCACTGCCCCTCGCCGGCAGCACCCGGCGGACAAGCCCTGGCAGGGCCCCCTTGCCCTCCTTGTCCCCATCCAGGCCAGCCTGGCCCCCTTGGGGGTGTACCCACCCTGCTGCTGAGGCCCGGCCTCCAGGGCTTCTGCCACAGGGCTGGGAGATGCCTCAGGAAAGCACCAGAGCAGCCGGCCAACAGGGAAGGAGGTGGCTGCCTGGGGGCTGCTTATGGCCTCTGCCCCCCCCAAGTCCTGGGGGCTTTTCCCTCCACCCTGCCCCTTGGGGCCTGCGCCCAGTCTGTCCCCTCACAGCCTTCTGCCACCCACCCCCTCACAGATTCCCCTCAAGGCTTCCTGCTCCCTTGTCCCATCAGGGCCCCCACAGCACCTCACCCCTTCCTGGCCTCCCAGTGCCCCCTCCCCTGCTGGTCTTTTGCTGACACGCTGCACAGCGGGGCAAGTGTTGCTGAGCACAGGGAGCTATTTTCCCCTCTTCCCCAAGGCCCTGTGCACACTGGGCACCAAAAAAAAACTCCTGGGCCTCTGTGCGTGATAACATGTTGGTCATGTTCCCATGCTGGGCTCAAAGGAGGTGCTTGCAGTGAAGAGGCATCTTCCCCACAGGCTCAGGTGGCCCCAGGAGATGGAGCTTCCTGCATCAGTTCTCCACAGAGCTGCAGCAGCACAGGCAGACACTGCCCTGCGGAAAAGGCCGGGCCTGCCATGCTCTGCACAGCCAGTCTTGGAGCTGCTGGAATCTGCAGTAGGGAGCCATCTGTACAGCTCTCAGCACGTAGCAGTGTTGAATTGCCAGGCCTGCCATGGCGAGTCTGATGTCTTCTGTCATGCCTCTACAGGCTGGAAGAGGCAGCAACGGAGACTACCAGAAAGGGAAGAGTAAAGTTCTCCATACAGCTCTGATGATGTGGAGCGTTTCAATGGCCAGGTTTGAGACGGCAGGGCTGTCATCAGTCATGTCTTGAAGGGCTGAAAGAGAAAGGAAGAGAGCCAAGGTGAGAGGCCAGTGGTGTGGTGACGTGAGGAGCCCCTCCTGCCAGGGCCATCCCAGCCAGCTCTTGCCATGGCCAGGAGGGAGCAGGGCCCAAGGGGATCAGCTGGAAGGTGCCCTCGCTCACCTTGGCAGATGAGCTGCAGCTCTGGCTGCTCCTGCTTCATGGACCTGGCGGCGATCCCTGGGAACACAGAGCCTGTCAGGCCCCAGAGGCACAGGTCCCCCACAGCGGCGCTGCCATCCCGGCCACACGGCCTCCTGCCCTGGCAGGGCTGAGCCCGGGGCCTTCCCGCATGGGGACGCCCCAGGGCTGGGCTGGCACAGGGCGGCAGCAGGCGCTCGGGGCCACTCGGGGCTCCACATGCCCTGGGCCGCATCCTGCTGCCGCTGCAGCAGCCGGGGCTGGGGCCAAGCTGCAGCGGGGTGGGGAGGGACCCCGGCCTTGTGGCTCACCCAGAAACTTGATGGCCAGCTTTCGCAGGGGCTCCTCTGGGCTCTCCAGGAACGGCAGGGCCTGGCGCACGTACTGGCCCACTCGGCTCCTGTCCTTTTCCAGCTGCAAAGAGCGCCAGGGCATGGAGGGAAGGCTAGGCTCAGGCTCTGCCCCTTGGCCGGGCACTCCCTGCCCCCAGCACAGGGCTCCCCTGCCCACAGAGCCCTGAGGCCTGGTCAGCAGCTGCTGGGGCCAGGCTTTGGGGGGAGCAGAGGGCTGGGTGCTCCTGGGGCGCCGTGGGGCGGCCCGGCCCCACAGCCCAGCTGGGTCGGGGCTCCATGGCAGCCTGGCCGCGGGGGCAAGGGAGCCTGGAAAAGAGCCCGCACGCCCCAGGGAAGGGAGCAGTGTGTGGGGCACAGGATGGTGTCTGTGGGTGCAGCAGTGGACACAGGCATCCTGCCAGCCCCACACATTGGGCATCAGGGGCTGGGGTTTTGGGGCCGTCCTTACCAGGCACTCAGGAAACCTCCACGGCTGCTCCATGGTCACCAGGTTCTCAAGATCCCTCCACTTCAGGAACCTGGTTGCACCAAACAGTGCTCTCCGAGAGGCCTGCACAGCAACAGAGAGCGGGCCATGGCACCGCAGCCCAGGGCACAGCACCCGCATCCCTGCACCAAGGCCAGGAGGAGGCTGTAGGCGACCATGGGCCAGGGCAGGAGGCACAGCAGCCTCCTGCCATGGGGACACCAGAGCCCATGAGTCCTCACCTCTGCCACACGCTGGTTCTCATCGTGCCACTTGAAGTAGAATGGCACCAGACTCAGGTACACGTGTGGCTTTAGGCTCTTGCTCCTCTCTGTCGCTTCCATCAGCTCCCGGAAGAGGAGCATGGAGAGCTGCTGCAGCTGGCTGTGCTCCTGGTGCAAAGGAAGAGGAAAAGACCTCAGCACTGGCTTCTCCAGGCCCACCGGGGCACAGGCCTGAAAAGACACTGGGCCCAAAGTTTCCTGGCAGCACTCAGTGCCCACAATGAGGGGCACAGAGCCTTACGTTGTCAAAGAGTGGCCGCAGCACCTCAAGCAACTTCAGGGCAGTAGGGGTGGATATTTGGATGATTTTCAAGCCCAGCACATTGATGAACACAGAGAGGGTCATCTGAATTGTATCTGTGTCTGCATCCTGCAGTAGCTCCAGGAGGCTTTCATTCAGGCTCCGGATGCTCTTAGCCTGTGTGGAACACAATGCTGTGGTGCAGCCCCACGCTGCTGCCGCGGGGCCCAGAGGCCAAAGGTGCCTCCCAAAGGAGTCGAGCAGCTGAATGAGGAGGAGGAGAGCTGGGAGCAGCTGCCACAGCTGCCAAAGGCCAGCCAAGGCCAAGCTACTGCCTTGCACAGCCGCACGCTGCCGGCCCGGCTTCAGCCCCTGCCCCCTGCTCACAATTGAGGGAGCCTTGCTGAGCACCACCAGGCCTCGGAGCGCCAGGCGACGCCTCTCCGGGCACTGACTGCGCAGGTGCCTGGAAATAATCTGCAGGACGCTGGGCCCATATTGTCTGGGGTTCAGGCAGTGCAGGACCTGAAAGGCAGGGAGCAGTGACGGGGTGCCCGGCCGGCAGGAGCCCGGACCTGCCCGGGGCTGGGCCCAGGCAGCAGCACAGGGTGCAGGCACCATCCCGGGCGGCTGCGGCTGTGAGAGGGCAGAGAGGGGGAGGCAGCTGGGCCAGGCAGCGCTCGCCATCAGGCTCACCTCCACCAGGAACGCCAGGGCAGGCAGTTCCCACAGGGGCTCTCCCCTGCTGAGCCGCGGGAGCAGGCTGATGGCGATGCTGCAGCAGAAGGAGCGGGAGACACGGCACAGCTCCCTGCAAGGGGGAATAAAGGTGACAGAGACCCTGAGCCAGGTGGGCAAAGCTCTCCTGGGACTGACTCACACAGGCCTGGTCTTTGACCACCAGCCGGGGAGAGGACGTGGGCACTTTGGGAGGTGGCTCCTCCTGTGCAGCCGCCCCTCTCCACCTTTTCCACTCTGCTCAGCCATCCCTGGCTGCCAAGGCCCTCTGGCCCAGCAGCACGGGCACTGTGAGGGGTGGCCTGTGCACAGGGCAGAAATGACCTGTGGGGGTGTGGGGCAGTGGGGAGAAAGGGCTCTCACCTGGCCAGCAGACCCACTGCATAGTGGTGGCTGTCAGCCTTGAGGAGCATGTCCCAGCCACACTTGCGACCGATCACCATCAACAGGTCCTCATCCAGCAGCTGGCGCAGCAGGGCTTTAACAGTCTGCACTGCAAACCTGTGTGCAGAGCACAGCCCAGGTCAGGCACAGAGCCCTGGCCTCAGCCCCGAGGGCGTGGCAGGGAGAGGGGACTGGGATGGAGCACCTGTTGGGGTTGGGGGGAAGGCTGCGCTGCTCCCGGCATCGCCTCCAGAAGGTCTCGACCTCCTCTGACATCTCCTCTGTGCTGATGAAAACTTGGAAGAGCAGAGTCAGAAGGAGGCGCGGGAAATTGTCCTTCAATGCACTTGGGCACCAGGAGTGGGACAGCTGGAGGATCTCCCAGAGTGCCACAGTTCCCTGCCAAAGACAAAGCACCCAGAGACAACTCTCAGGGCCCAGATGTCCATGTGGCAGGGCCCAAGCGTGGCAGGGACAGGCCAGAGGAGACACAGGGGGATCCCCCAGCCTGGTGTCCCTGAACCTGCCCCTAAGGCAGGCTTGCAGCCCAGTGCCTGGGGCAGGGAGAAGCAGTGGTGAGGGAGGATGGAAAGGCATCCCAGAGGCAACCTGGGGGCGAGCAGAGGCCAGCTCAAGAAACTCACAGCCAGGGCAAAGACATCTCTCTCATCCCCATCAGAGGTGCGTCTCCTGTGCGCTGGCCAGTATTCCAGCACACGGAAGAGGATCTGCAGCACCGGCTCCTTAGTCCATCTGGAGGAGATGAGCGTCTTCCACATGGTGCGAGCAGCTCTGTGGAGTCACAACTCTGGTTCAGGGGGGTCTGGGACACAGCTCTGTGGCCTGGGCAGCTGCAGGGCCCAGGTGACAGAGCCACGGTGCCTTGTGGGGCAGGGAGGCAGGTTGGCCTCAGGATTGGAGGCTGACATGCCAAAGCTGGCAAAGAGAGGAGCTGGAGTGTCCTGGAAGTCTCCATGTCTCTGGCACACCATTTGGGACAGGCTGTCCAGGGGGATGGGGTCTAAAGGCAGGTGAGCCTTCAAGGCAGGTGGGCCCCATACCTGTCACAGGCTGGGGCAGAGCGCAGCAGGGTCACTGCAACATCCGTGGGGTGTGCCTGGGTCAGCAGGACAAGAGTCTTGTCCAGCCTGTGCTCAGCAGACACATTGGACGTGAGCCACTGATGGATGCACCTGACTGTGGCCGGCACCTGGAGGGGACATGGGGGACAGTTGGAGAGCTGCCAGAGCCAGTAACTTGCCCAGCTTCCCCCAAGAAGTGCTCCCCTTGCCACCAATCTCTGCTGGTCTCAAAGGCTGAGGGGGCCCAGCGCAGCCGACGTGAGGGGCCACAGCATCCCTGGGGGACTGGAGCCCTGGCCACAGGCTGCTTACTTGCTTTGCTTTGTAGACACCGTTCTCCACAAGCAAATCCAGCAGGGCAGCGCTGGTCTGGGCATTGAAGAGGTCCGAGTTTGCCGTGTCCCCAGTGGCCATGAAAGTGGCCTCTTCATGCCAAATGCACCTGATGAATCTGCAAACCAGCTACAGGAGAAAGGCAAGGAAGAGAGAGGGATGTCCCCTGGAGGGCTGCGACAGCGGTGCTGGGCTGAGCAGTGAGAGCAGGCCCAGCCCAGGCGGGGATGGCTGCAGGTACCTGTGCTGCCCTGCGGAAGCGGCCACGGGCACGGAGCTGCTCTTCTGTCCGCTCCTGGCCTGCATCTGGCAAAGAGTGAGCGCGCTCAGAGCTGAGGGTGTGCGGGAGAGGCCGGAGAACACAGCCCAGGCCTGGGCTCCAGGAGCAGGCAGGGCCAGCTCCGGGATGCCCAGTGGATGGAGCACGGCTGCCGGGAGATCAACCCCGGCCCCTCTGCCCCCTTCGTTTCCCTGGGCATGTCCAGAGGGGATGGGACAGGATGAGGCCAAGGGGGTTGCAGCCACCAGCCCTGTGGCCCAGCTCCAGCACTCACCCTCCTGCGGGGGCTGCACCTGCTGCACCTCTTCAGGCTGCTGTGTTGGACCAGCCCTAGGGCTTTCCTCCTTCTCCTCCTCCTTCACCCAGGCCAGCTTGGGCACCGTGGGGGGTCTCTGCTGCATGTCTCCGTCTGGTGTTATGGCTATCTGCAGCAGAGATACCATGGAAAAGCTTTGGCTCCTCAAGTCCTGCAGTCGTGCCTTGAAGGCAGCTGCAAGAGAGAAGCCTGGGAAATGCCTCGCCTCATCCAGTCCCACTGTCTGGCCTCGAGGGCACCTGCCCCAGGGACTGGAGATGCCTTGAGCAGCCCCAGGTCCCCAGGTCCCACAGTCTGGCCTGGAGGATGCACAGGGGAGAGGTGGAGAGCTGCCAGAGTGAGCAACTTGCCCAGCTTCCCCCGAGAAATGCTTCCCTTCCCAGCACACTGTGCCAGCCGCAAAGGCTGAGGGGGCCCAGCGCACCCAGCTTGGGGGGCCACAGGCTGCTTACTTCAGCAGAGACAGCTCTCTCCTCAAGAAACTCCAGGTTGGGGGTATCGGCCAGGCGCTGAACAGGCGCGGCGTCAGTGCTCGCCACGCCCTCCGTCGTTGTGGCGTCGGCCTCCTCCGTGAGACCAGGCAGCACAGAGTCACAGTGTGACACGTCATCGGTGGACGTGGTGTCCCAGTGGGTTGTGTGATCACTGGTTGCGCTGTCACACTTTGCTGGGACAGCAGTCGACGCGGTGCTGACATCAGGCTTTGTCAGCTGGGTCGGGATGGTGTCAGGCTGGGCCTGGACATCAGCTGGTGTGATCCTGGCCTTTCTACGCCGACTGCCCATGAATTTCATAAATGTCTGCAGGAGAAAGAAGGGCAGGGAAGAGAGGGATGTCCCCTGGAGGGCCGCGACAGCGGTGCTGGGCTGAGCAGTGAGAGCAGGCCCAGCCCAGGCGGGGATGGCTGCAGGTACCTGTGCTGCCCTGCGGAAGCGGCCACAGGCACGGAGCTGCTCTTCTGTCTGCTCCTGGCCTGCATCTGGCAAAGAGCGAGCGTGCTCAGAGCTGAGGGTGTGCGGGAGAGGCCGGAGAACACAGCCCAGGCCTGGGCTCCACAGGCAGGGCCAGCCCCGGGATGCCCAGTGGATGGAGCATGGCTGCCAGGAGTTCAGCCCCTCTGCCCCCCTCCCTTTCCCTGAGCATGTCCAGAGGGGATGGGACAGGATGAGGTCAAGGGGACTGCAGCCACCAGCCCTGTGGCCCAGCTCCAGCACTCACCCTCCTGCGGGGGCTGCACCTGCTGCACCTCTTCAGGCTGCTGTGCTGGAGCAGCCCCAGGGCTTTCCTCCTCCTTCTTCCTCCGGAACAGCCTGAGCAGGTTGAAGCGTCTCCCTGCCATGCCACAGTCTGGTGTCCAGGGCACCTGCAAGAGAGAAAGAGAACCTCGGAGAAACTCCGGGCCCTAAGTCCTGCAGAATGGCCTTGAGGCCACCTGCCGCAGGGATTGGAGACACCTCGGAGAAGCTCCGGGTCTCCAAGTCCTGCAAAAGGGTCTTAAGATCACCTGCCACAGGGCTTAGAGACACCTCGGAGAAACTCCGGGTCTCCAAGTCCTGCAAAAGGGTCTCAAGGGCACCTGCCACAGGAATTAGAGACACCTCGGAGAAACTCCGGGTCTCCAAATCCTGTGGAAATGCCTC
Source organism: Pseudopipra pipra (assembly GCF_036250125.1). Taxonomy (NCBI): domain Eukaryota; kingdom Metazoa; phylum Chordata; class Aves; order Passeriformes; family Pipridae; genus Pseudopipra; species Pseudopipra pipra. The sequence goes on from NC_087580.1 coordinate 42,748,815, forward strand.
GAGGTCACCTGAAAGAGAGAAAATCCTCCAAAACGCTCCGGGTCAGCAAGGCACGAGTTGGCTGCGCGGGGGCTCCGCACAGCACCGCTCTGTCCCGTCCTGTCCCGTCGCCTGCTCCGAGGAGCACTGTTGACACTGTGGCCGTGTCACCAGCAGCACCTCTGTCACCGCGGGTCATAAAGGGCCCTTGGACACCCTGCACCCTTCCATCCCACCGGCCACGCCCAGCGTGTCACAAAGGGCCCTGGGACACAGTGCCACGTGGCCTGGGGCCTCCCCCAGCCCCGCCAACCTGCCCCACCTTGGAGGGAATCCGCTCTCTGAAGTATCTAATCTGGCTGGACCTGAACTGTAGGAACGGCTCAAGAAATGAGCAAACACTCCCCTCCTGTGCCTGCTCACGGCAGCACAAGGAGCCCCCTCGGCCGCTGACTCAGTCGCAGCAGGAAGGGCACGGGGCCTTCCACACAAGCTGGTACGGCCTCCTTGGGAGAAGTGCTGGCTGGTGGCCATCCTAAACGGGGGGGGCTGACACCGAGAAGGAAGGTGTGGGCAAGGGCACCAATGCTGTTGGGAGCCCTTTGGCCAGGGCTGCACCCAAATCAGCAGTTGTGGTAAGTCCTGGCCCAAGGAGACCTGCCACTGCCCCGAGTCCTGGCAAGGCTGCTGCCCGTCTCCCGCTCCAAAGAGCTGTGCCCCTGTGTATTAGTTCGTTTGAATACATGCCCGGAATAAAGACAAGTACAACAGACATTCAAACAGTACAAAAAATCTTTTATTGCAGTGAGAATAAAAACTAGCAAAGAGAATCAAAAGCTAAAAAAGAATACAAAATAATTGCTTTATCAGTTGGCATTCATACAATACTATGAATGGCTTTTATTATAGTATTAACTAGTAATAAGGGAATTAAAGGAACATTTAAAGGATATTAAAACAATTCTACGAGTGGCTTTTAATACAATATTAACTAGTAAAAAGAGAATTACAAGGATATTAAAAAAGGATATAAAACATTTGCTTTCTCAGGTGCTTCCTCTCAATAAACTGTGCTTACCCACACAGACAGGCCAGGATCTGCAGCAGCTGGTCGGTGCCCGTGCTTAGCGGGCCTCCCGGCGGAACAACACAGTCTCCATGGCAGGATGAGGATCGCTCACCCCAGCAGTCCTGACACCCCATTTTATCAGCTCTACATTACACCACGTAGGGCCAGTACACAGTATAAGGTGATGCCTGAGTGGCAGCCAAACCCCACCTGATAGCAACAGTCTGTGCATGCCCTGTTGTAGGGCAAGGGGCCAGCGACCCCTGCCCACAGAATCTTCCTCCCATCATCATCTTTCTCACCCCTATGTATGACCTCTACCACTGTGTTTCAGGGGTAGATGTATCTATCTTGCAATATGTAGCAAAGTACTCGCAACCTCCCCGTCGGGGAATCGAACCCCGGTCTCCCGCGTGACAGGCGGGGATACTCACCACTATACTAACGAGGGGCCTCTGGTGGTCTAGTGGTTAGAGTGCCTGACTCTCACCACTGCGACCCGGGTTCGATTCCCGGCCCCCTGGGCAGGTGGAGCTCGTCAGCCTTGGTAGGCAATCCACCTAAGAGAAGGTCACTCTAAACAAACCTACATCCTGGGGACCTCACTGCCACTGTCCAAGCTTTGCTCGGCCCCGGCAGATGAACCTCAGGACTAAAGGGTGGGCTCAGTTCAGCGCACGCTGTGTCTCACCTAAAAAATCCACTGCGCAGGCTGGAAGGGTTAATGACCTTTCCCAAAATCTTCGCTCGCGAAGACTGGCCATTATTATTATTTATTATTATGTAGCAAAACCAAGGAAGAACTCAGCTCTGATAACAGGGGATATCAAGCTGACTTGCTAAAAAGCACAATGGACCTTACAATTCGCTTGTGCCATAAGTTACATTGTACCATACTCTAGCTGGTTTCACATCCTAATATGATTTCTTTCTCACGCCTCTATGCTCCATTGATCATCTAATTCAAAAGTACCCCCCTTACAGACATGAAACAGTTTAAAGTCCTGTAGATGTAGAGATGAAAAAGTCATATCTAAAATGTAGTGCCAGCTTGTTCCTAAGCATTTCCAAAATTCCTTCCCAGCAGGTGCCAGAATGGGTGGGCAGGAGGTGACTTGCTTTATTCAGACCATTCTTGTACGTGTGACTGCTGCTCTTTTACCCCTCTCCCCCTATTTCTGGGTTGGTTTCTAGAGCTGTTTTTGAAAGAAACACTTTTTTCAGTCTCACACGTGAATATTTTCAAAGAAATACAAGACACGAAAATCTAGTAAAACCAATATTTAACAAAATGGTGAAATCACACTCCTTTATGTACTCTGAGCACTCTGCTACTGGCAGTTTGTGTAGTTCTCCATATACTGGAAATGTAACTAAGGATCAAGAAATTTTCTGTGTATTCTTTATTTACTTTTAAATTTTTTTCTGTCATCAAATTGGCTGCAGGATTTGGTCCTGTCTTTGTGGAGGATGAATGCCACTGTCCTTTTATGTTTGAGTTGATATTTTATTGCTCAGGGGGACTGTCAGTGGGAGGGGGTGGTGGGAAGGATCCTCCACTCAGGGGCTGGAGCTTCAGCTTCTAAAGAAGGTTGTACTTAATCAAAGAGCTGCAACTCAGGATTTCTCTGGGCCTTCCAGAACTTTTCATTTAGCCAGCTGAGAGTGCCCAGGGCACAGCCAGGTTAATGTTTAACTCTTCCAACACTGCGCTCATCCCAAGGATATCCTGTCATCCTGAGAAGGAGGAAGGGAGATGCTGTGCCTGTTCCCTAGGGCTGGGCAGGAAGCAAAATCTTCAAAGCCGTGTCCCTTCTGGAGGAGTTGATCTTGTGTTAATCCTCAGTAGTCAGCACTGAAAATTCTGTATCTGAGACACTGAATGAAAAGGAGAGTTGCTGAGAGGCTTGTTTGGGGGAGGGTGTTTTTTTGGTTTGTTTTTATGGGGGTCTTTTAGTGCCAAATGAAGGTTGGGTCATGAAAATCAGTCTTGTCACTGACAAAAACTGTAAAGGCATTTAAATGCTTTCAGACCCTGTTACCATTTTCCTTTCTTTCACTTTCTCACCACTTGCAAATCAGAGACAATTCCTAGAGGACAGGAGAATGAAATAAACAAAAAAAAGAAATTATTTTTCTACTCTTGAGGCCTGTGTCAGGTCTGTTTTGAATGCATTTGAATCCTGCTGCTTCCATGCTCTTTTTAAAGTAGCACCAGATAAATACCTATGAACTGCTGAGATGAGAGTGATCATTTTTACTCCACAAAATGTTTCTCTTTTTTTTTCCTATCCTGTGTCCCTTTTGTGTTGCGTGCTATGGAGTGACAATACTTTTGTTCTAAGCTAATTCACTGCTGCTGTTTTGGGTACAACTAATGTCAAGCAGCAAACCTGTAACATGCCAGAAACAGGCTACAGTGGGTTGAAGACACAGCTTATGTTTGATTGTGTGTAAATACAGAGAGTTAGTTGGGTTTATCTGATAGCCTGGCAGAAGGAGAGAGGAGCAGGACAAACTGTTTTCAGTAACTGTGCTGTTCAGACACCTGATAAGATGGAGAGTGCTTTGGAACTACTGATATGCTTTGAATAAGAAAAGAATAATCAGGTCCATTGGCACTGGCTTATCAGGAAGGAAGTAAAATGCCAGCACTTTTACATGAGCAAAAGGAAATGTTTTAGACACTTTGGGCCGTTTTTCCATTGACATTAAATAGCAGGGTGCTTTTGAGTGTGCTGTAAGGAGTGGAAGGATTTATTACCTTGACAGAATTACAGGTGAAGGTGTTTAGAGAGGAGTTCTCAGCAACAAGAACAGCTCTTTGGATAAGTGGCCACATCTATTCATGCTTTGTTTGGTAGAGATTCAGTATTTATTTATTTATCTACTCTCCCCCACAGATGATGATAGTCCAGCTTTGGAATCAGCAACACACTTCAGCCACTAATACAAGGCAATATGTGAGCTGCTGCCACTTCCAAAATGCAGTATCCTGGCATTTCAGTCAACTTTATAATCAGGCAAAAACCCACTTGGCAATCTTAAAATCTAGCTTCTGAAGCACTTTTATATCTGAAAGCTTTTGATGTCTTTTTATATCTTTTTAGCATATATTGAATTTCTTGGGAGCAGTGGCCAGGATGTTCACTTGATGGATGACTGGGGTGGGGACTCTCCCCCCACCCCCTGCTTTTTTTTCCCTCCCCTTTGATTTTAAAAAGAGGTGTGATAACTGTGCATTAGGTAAGGCTGGAACATGAATCCTGCAGATGCAGCTGTTTGACGACATTAAAGTGGGGGGTTTGTACCATTGTTAGGTAAGTCAGCAGAGATTTTCCAAGCTGAGAAGGACAGCCTGCTGCCAAACTCTGGCATCTCTCTTAAGAAATCTTTTGCTTCAAGAATGCCCAGAGGAAAATGATGACCAGATAATTTTCTGAAGGCACAAATGGCCTGTTTTCTCTTCCATAGCATTCAGAATGGGACTCCTTGGTCCAGCCTGCCTGCTCAGGGTTTTGTGGTGCTGGGTTAGGGTTTTCATGTGGTTTTTCTCCTGGGATAAAGTTGTGTACAGTGAATATTTATTATTCATCCCATGTCTGGTTCACTGTCTACATCTTGAATTTGACCCAGAGTCTGGGTAAATGAGGAATGCATTGAAACAAAGTCAAGGATCCTTCAGTGACTTGTTTTTGTGAGTTCAATCTTCTGAGACCTCTGATGAGTCTGGCAGGGCAGTGCCTGTGTGCAGAGGGGCAGGGAAAGAGAGTCCCAGCACAGCAGCAGTGCCAGGGAGCAGCAGCATTTGGCCTGTTGAGAGCTGCTCTTTTTCTCCTGCCACCCTCCCCTTCTGGGCCTCGGCTGAGGCCTCAGTGCTCTGGGCCTTGGTCCCTGGGCTGGGCTAGGTCAGTCCTGTGGCCATGGCACTGCTGGCATGAGCTGGGCTCCACTGCACTCTTTCCACCACACAAGGGGCTCCATTTGCTCCAGGCACAGCCTGAAGCCTCAGCTCTTCTTCTCAAGGGCTCTCAAGGAGAAGCCCAAGGACCAGGCTCTCCAGAGGGTCCTTGCCTTGCTGGTTTCTCCCTGGAGTCCGTGTGCTGCCCTCAGGGTCCCACTGTGGGGGCTGGAGGGGCTGAGGCTGCTGCAGCTGGTGCTGGTGGTGGCCAGTGCCCCTGGAGATGGCAAATGGGGCCTGAGGAGCCCGGGGCCGATTCTCTGCTGCTGTGCTGGGGAGCGGGGCTGGCCCTGGGGCTGCAGGAGCTGCCTGAGCTGATGATGTGCTGAGCATTGCAGACCCAGAGGGCCTGTCCCTGAGCTCCATGGCCTCCATGTCCTGCTGCAGGGCCAGACCTGAGTGTGCTGCTCTGCTGGGCTGGGGCAGGGGCAGGGAGATGGGGGGACCAGGGAGGGGCTGGACTGGGCAGTGCCAGGGAGGGGAAAACCCCAATGTGGAGCTGAAGTGTGTGAGTGGGCAGGGTGGGGGCTCTGCCCCACCTAGGGCACCTCTGGAGTCAGCGTTTCCTTTGGCAGCACACCTTATCTAAGACCAAATAGTTTTCCAGAGTTGGCTTTTCTCTCTCTTTGTCATGGTTTTCTTTTTTGTTTTCAGTTCCCCTGTCGGGAAAAGGGGGAAGGGAAGCACATGTTGATCCCTGGTTTTATCTGTATACAAAAGGGAGTTGGGGCGGGGGAGACAAAGCGATTTCTCTCTCTATTCTCTCTCTTTTATTCCATTCCTGTCTCCCTTGCCACACCCCGGGCGACTGTTTCACCGCCGCCCCTCCTCACCTGTCCCCCGGAGCTGATTCCGTTCCGAGCTCGCCCCCCCTCTCTGGTGACCCCCGCCAGGGCCCGTCCCGGGGCGGCTCCTTCAGTGCCACGGGCGGCGGGGACCCCTCGGGTCGGCTCCCCCAGGGCCCCGCCCGCCGCCGCCGCTCCCCGGGGCCCTCCCCGCTTCCTGCCGGGATCGGACACCGCCGGCGGCCCCGGCCCTGCCGGGCTCCATCAGCCTGAGGAATTGCTGCCAAGGAGGGGCCGGGGGCTTCCTCTTGGCCTTCGTCTCCCTGGCGCTGGGGCTCGGCTTCTACCTGCGCCAGAAGGTGAGGGGGGTCCCAGGGGGTCGTGTGTCCCCCCAGAGCGTCTGTGCCCCCCCGTGGACCCCCTACCCCGGTGTCACCCCCTTTTCTCTCCCCACAGAGCTCCTGAGCCGCCGGCGGCTGCAGCCCCTCCCCAGGGCCTCGGGCCCAGCCTGGACCCCTCCTGTCCCTGTGAGGATTTTGGGGGGGTCGTGTGTCCCCCCCTCCCCTCCTGTCACTCTGCCTCTGCCCAGCTGCTCCCAGTGATCCCAGTAAAGCTTCCCAGTTCTCCCCAGTCCTGGTTATTGGGGGGCAGTGGGGGGGGACTCCGAGGGGTGGAGCCGAGTTCGGGGAAGGCAGAACTGGTCCCAGGATGGATCGGGAATGGGGACCCCCCTGTGATTTCCCCTCTCAATAGGCACCCAGCACACCCCAAAATGAGCCAGGATACTCTGAAAGCTTCCCCAGAGGTCCCTAAGGACCCCCAAACACACTCAAAGCCCACCCAGGACCCGACCCAGCCTTTTTTTGGGGAGACTTCTCTGGGCACTGATGGTGTTGGGAGGCCCCCTGGCTGCAGGTGAGGAGCTCTGGGGTGAACAGGGGTTGAGAAGAGGGAGGTCACTGGAAAAGCAGGGGTCAGAGGGGATAAAGGGGTGGTGGGACCTGAAACTGAGAATGAGAGGGCGGGGGACTGGAGAAATGATATGGAATTGGTGAGAGAAGGGGAAAAAAGTAGGGGTTAGGACCCCTAAACTGCTCGGTGGGGGGCTGGGGATGAGGGGACCATGAAAAGGTGGAAGGAACAGGGAGAAGGGTGGAAAAGGGGGGGGGGGTCTGGTGGGTCTGACAGTCCCATGGGGGTCTTTGGGCAGAGAGGGGCTGGGAAAGGGCGATGGCCCCCTGAGCTCCCAACTTACTGTGGGGTGCTGGGGGCTGCTGGATCCAATCTCAGCCTTGCTTTATGTCAGCAGTTTCAGTTTACAGGAATTACAGAGCTGTGACTCAACAACTTTTGTTTCCCAAGTTTTAATGATGGAAAATCAGATTTATTGATAGAAATGAATTGTTTAGGGTTCCAAATGATCAGACAGAAGATCTTGATCAGAATTATTTACTGCACAATATACGCACTAAAACTACCAGAATTACAGGATGAGATAGGACAGTGTTCTACACTAAAGCAATTGTGAAAGCAATTCTACTCAAGCTGGCACAAAAGCAATAATTCTTAATTAGAGATGGATGGAACTCCCCCAGAACAATCCTCTTGTATGGCCTCTCCCCGGTGTGGATGCGCCGGTGGTGGAGTTCCATTTGAATCCCTTCCCACAGTAGGTGCAGTGGAAGGCCCACTGCAGTGGAAGGCCCACTCCCCTGTGTGTGTCGGCTTGTGCTTCAGGAGATCATAGCTGGTCTGAAACCCCTTGCCACATTCCCCACACTTGTAGGGCCGTTCCCCAGTGTGGATGTGCTGGTGTCTAAGCAGGTTGAAGCTGTCCCTGAAGCTCTTCCCACATTCCCTACAGGTGTAGGGACATTCACCAGTGTGGATGTGCTGGTGTCTGAGCAGGTTGAAGCTGTCCCTGAAGCTCTTCCCACATTCCAAGCACCTGAAGGGCTTCTCCCTGCTGGAAGGCTGCTCAGGGACCACCAGGTCAGAGCTCCCCCTCAAGCTCCGGCCGCCTTCCTGGCACAGGTTGGCTCTTTCCTCCTCAGAGCACCCTGGGATGGCTTTGGAGCCCCTCCTGCGGGGGGATCTCCGGCCCTTTTCCTCCCCGCTGCCTTCCTGTGCCGTGGAGCCCTTCAAAACGGCCTCTCCCACCAGGGTCTCACGGGGGGATTTGTCCTCCCGGCTCTCCGTCCTCAGCTCGGGGCCTGGGGCAGGAAGCAAGAAGGACAGGGAGGGGATTTGCCTCCGGCCCACAGGGAAGGCCAAGGACATCCCCCCAACTCCGGCCCCGGCAGGACGGCGGCGCCAGCGGGGTTGTCCTGCAGCCGGGGCCATGCTCGGCTGACAGAGCCAGCACAACACCCACCCAAAGGGACACTGACTTCCTCCTCACCTGCCTGGGGGGCCCAAGGCATCTTCCTCTTCCTCACAGCCTCCTCCTCCATCCGCCCAAGCTTTGGGAAGGACAAATCCTGATGGGGGGAAAACAAGGGCTGAGCGCGTTGGCTTGGGGGTTCCTCCTGCCCAAGTCCATCTCTAGAACTCACCGGGCATCCTGTGACCATAAAAACCCCCAAAACACCAAGATTCAGCCCAGAAAAACCCAAACCACCGAGATTCACACAAAAATCCCTCAGAAATTGCAAGAAGACCCTTAGCCCCTCAAACTGTAAAAAGTTGAAATTCAGCTAAAAAATACTCCAAAATATGAAGATTAGCCAAAAAAATCTCTCCCAAAAGTTCCCCTTCTCTGGTCTCTCCCCTCTGGGGTTCAGAGGGTCTCCCTTGTCTGGGATGCTGGGGGTCCCACTTAGAAATGCTAAGAGTGTTGGGGGTCCTAAGGGTTCCTTCTCCTCTGACCCTCGCCTTCAGGGTGCTGCGTTCCCAGACATTCCCCCTCTCCAGGTTCTGCACTTCATTGTGCCGGGGATCCCAGGGGTCCCCACTGTCCAGGCTTCCCCTTCTCCGTCCCCCCTTTCAGGCTCCCGTCTGGGACATCTTAAACCTCCCAGAGACCCCCAAACTGCCTCGAAGGTCCCCACAAAGCCTCCCAGGAACCCCAAACCTCCCCAGAGAGCCCCAAAGCCCACCTGGGACACCCCATATCTTCTCAGAAAACAAAACCCGCATCAGAGCCCCCCAAAACTCTTTAGGGACCTTCAACCTCCCCCCCGAGTCCTTTCAGGGATCCCTCAAAACGTCCCCGGGAACCCCCAAACCCCCCCGCTAAACCCTCCCGAGCCCTCCAGCCTTTCCACCCACACCCGCGCTCCCCGCAGCCCCCGAGGGGATCCTCAGACCCCGCTCTCGCCGTCCCCCCCGCCAACTCACCCAGCGAAGTGCAGCGGCCGCAGGCGAGTCCTCCTCACTCCCGACCACGAGGCCAAAATGGCGCCCGCTCCGCGCGCCCTCCGCCTTTACAGACCCGCCCCGCAGCCAATCAGCGCGCGGCCACGGCCCCTGCCCGCCCTTCGCCACGCCCCCACCTGCGCGGTGCATTGTGGGAGTTGTATTCCCTGCGGTGGGGGAGGACCGGACTTGTTGGGGTTTAGTTTTTCTGTCTTCTTTTATTTTCTCTTTTTTATTTCTTTCTTTTCTTTCTTTTTTCTTTCTTCTTTCCTTTTTTGCTTTTTTTCTTTCTTGTTCTTCTTTTTTTCTTTGTTTTTTTTTTTTTTTCAAATTTTTTCCTGTTTTTTCTTTCTTGTTTTCTCTTTTTTCCTCCTTTTTCTTTTTTTTCTTCCTTTTCTTTGTTTTTCTTTTTCTTTTTCTTTTTTTTCCTTTTTCCTTGTTTTTTACACATTGTTTTCTATCAGTTGTACTTTCAATCAGTTGTACTTTCAAGGAAAATGTAAACACATATCAAAACAATCTCTAGGTACATATCTTACAACAACAGATAATCTGCCATTGTTCCAGGTTTGTGAGGATTCCCAAGATCACAAACACTGAGACACCAAGGGTGGAAGCCAATCAACTTTATCCTGTCCCTTGCCACAGCCTTCAATCCACACCCAGCCCTGGATTTCTGCAAAGCCGCCGGGCAGGAGCAGGAGATGGAGCTGGTGCTCGGCGGGAGGGGCAGCAACAACAAACCTGGGTCTTTGGCACAGGGGAAGGAATTTAGTGCTTGAGGGGTTACATTCCACAGGCTCCTCAGGGGATCAGCTTATGCTTGGACAGTAAGAACAGTCCTGGCTCTCTGGGAAGGTCCCAGATGATTGGAGGTTGGCGAATGTCACCCCAATCCACAAAAAAGGCTGCAAGCAGGACCCTGGCAACTACAGACCTGTCAGCCTGACCTCGGTGCCTGGCAGGGTTATGGAGCAGATCATCCTGAGTGCAATCACACAGCACCTTCAGGATGGACAAGGGATTAGACCCAGCCAGCATGGGTTTAGGAGGGGCAGGTCCTTTCTGACCAACCTGATCTCTTTTTATGATCAGGTGACCCACCTGGTGGATGAGGGGAAGGCTGTGGATGAGGTCTATCTAGACTTCAGCAAGGCCTTTGACACTGTCTCCCATAATATACTCTTGGAAAAGCTGGCAGCCCACGGCTTGGAGAGGGGCACCCTGTGCTGGGTCAGGAACTGGCTCGAGGGCCGGGCCCAGAGAGTGCTGGTGAATGGAGCTGCATCCAGCTGGCGACCGGTCACCAGTGGTGTTCCCCAGGGGTCAGTGCTGGGTCCAGTCCTTTTTAACATCTTTATCGATGATTTAGATGAGGGGATTGAGTCCATCATCAGCAAATTTGCTGATGACACCAAATTGGGAGGGAGTGTCGACCTGCCGGAAGGCAGGAGGGCTCTGCAGAGGGATCTGGATAGACTGGAGAGATGGGCTGACTCCAATGGGATGAAGTTCAATAAAGCCAAGTGCCGGGTCCTGCACTTTGGCCACAACAACCCCCTGCAGCGCTACAGGCTGGGGACAGAGTGGCTGGAAAGCAGCCAGGCAGAAAGGGACTTGGGGGTCCTGATCGACAGGAGGCTGAACATGAGCCAGCAGTGTGCCCAGGTGGCCAAGAAGGCCAATGGCATCCTGGCCTGCATCAGGAACAGTGTGGCCAGCAGAAACAGGGAAGTGATCCTTCCCCTGTACTCTGCATTGGTGAGGCCACACCTTGAGTATTGTGTTCAGCTCTGGGCCCCTCAGTTCAGGAAGGATATTGAGGTGCTGGAGCGGGTCCAGAGAAGAGCAACGAGGCTGCTGAAGGGACTTGAGCACGAGTCCTATGAGGAGAGGCTAAAGGAGCTGGGGATGTTTAGTCTGGAGAAGAGAAGGCTTAGAGGCGACCTCATCACTCTCTTCAACTACCTGAAGGGAGGTTATAGCCAGGCGGGGGTTGGTCTCTTCTCCCAGGCAACCAACAATAGGACAAGGGGACATGGGTTCAAGCTCTGCCAGGGGAGGTTAAGGTTAGATGTTAGGAAGAAATTCTTTACAGAGAGGGTTATCAGGCATTGGAACGGCCTACCCAGAGAGGTGGTGGATTCACCATCCCTGGAGGTTTTTAAAAAGAGATTGGACGTGGCCCTTAGTGCCATGATATAGTAATTGGAGTTGGATCAGGGGTTGGACTTGATGATCTTGGAGGTCTTTTCCAACCCAATCTATTCTATGATTCTATGATTCTATGATTCTTTAAATTGCTTTGGGCAAGGTTCATATTAGATATTAAAGAAACCTTTTTCCACTGAGAGAGTGTTCAGGCATTGGAACAAGTAGCCCAGGGAGGTGGTGGAGTCTCTGGAAGTGTTCAGGTGTGTGGTGGGTTGACACCAGGTGCCCTCCCAGCTGCTCTATCACTCCCCTTCCCAACAGGACATGGGAGAGAGTAAGGTGGGGAAAACAAAATAGTGGATTGGGATAAGGCAGTTTATTTAAAGCAAAAATTAATGTGAAGCTTGTGCACACAGAATCAAAAGATAGCAGGGTTTGTTCTCTGCTTCCCATGAGCAGCCATGGTCGGCCACTCCCGAGGAGCAGGGCTTGGGTCCACGGGACGGTTCCTCAGCAGGCAGCCATTAGACAATGAATGCCCCCCTCCTGCTCCCTGCCTCAGCTTTTAGAGCTGAGCTGACCTCCCATGGTCTGCAATGTCCCTTGGGTCAGTTGGGCTCAGCTGGCCTACTTGGGTCCCCTGCCAGGCTCTTGCCCTCAGCTAAGGAAGGAATGTCCCAGTGTTGGTGCTGTGCTCAGCAGTGGCCAAAACACTGGGGTGTTCTCAACCCCCTTCCAGCTGCCAATGCCAAGCCCAGCCCTGGGAGGGCTGCTGTGGGGAACTGAACTGCAGCTCAGCCAGACCCAACCCAAATATCTATGGCACATATTCTATAGAATCCATCCTTAGGTGTTGTATGAGAGATCTATAAGATATTACAAATAATAAGCAATAATAAGGCAAGTGTCCTCCTTAAGGACACCCCCCACCCAAAACTACTCGCTGGGTTTGTTCCCTGGGGGTCCCTGCAGCAGCAAGCACAGCCCCACACTGACTGCTCTGGGCTGTGCAGGCATTTGGGGTTCTGCCTGTCTCACACACACCCCCAACCTTGGGATGGATCTGGATATCACTGGATGTGATGTCACAGGGGAGCTGTGATATCATGGGGAGGTGTGATGTCACAGGCACGATGTGATGTCATGGGGGAGGATGTGATATCACAGGAGAGGTGTGATGTCATATGATGGATGTGAAGTCATAGAGATGTGATGTCACAGAAAGGATGTGATGTCATATGATGGATGTGACATCATAGGGAGGATGTGATGTCCAGGGATGATACGATATCAAAGGAGAGGTGTGATGTCATATGATGGCTGTGATGTCATGGGGGATTGTGATGTCACAGGAGACGATGTGACATCACAGATATGTTATGATTTCAGAGAAGAGGTGTGATGTCATATGATGGTTGTGATGTCATAGGGGAGATGTGACGTCACAGTGGAAGTGTGATGTCAGAGGGGAGCTGTGATGTCACGGGGAAGATGTGATGTCACAGGGGAGCTGTGATGTCGCAGGAGAGCTGTGATGTCACAGGGGAGGATGTGACGTCACATGGATTATATGATATCACAGGAGAGATGTGATGTCATATGATGACTGTGATGTCATGAGGGAGATGTGATGTCACAGGAAAGATGTGATGTCACAGGGGAGCTGTGATGTCGCAGGAGAGCTGTGATGTCACAGGAGGACGTGATTTCACAGGGATGATATGATGTGATGTCATATGATGGATGTGATGTCATAGAGAATCCTTGATGTACTAACAAAGATGTGATGTCACAGGGGAGCTGTGATGTCACATGGGAAGTGTGATGTCACAGAAATGGTGTGATGTCACAGAAATGGTATGATGTCATGAATCCGAAAAATCGGTCCAAGAAACTGCTCAGAGACTTTTTTACCTCTAAGCAGCAAGGTATTTGTTTATTCAACGTTGGGAGCAAGCCAGCTCGCACTGGACAAACTTGCTCAAAGGCTTCACACAAAATCAGCAATTTATACAATCTTCAGATGTGATTAAATGCATATTCAAGTGATTACAACATCTATCTATGCATATTAACAACAGGCGGAGTATAGCTGGAGCTCAGGCAGGGCTTGGGGCGGTGCTTCTCTTGGCCCTCAATTTTGGGGGGTCTGGGGGCTTCAACTCATCTTCCTCACCTTGACCTTCCTTCTTTTCCATTGTTCTTGACCCGCTCACTGAAGCTTGGAAAAGGCCCTGGCTCCAGGCCTATTTTTTCTATTCAAATGTCTACCTGATCCTACTGCATTTCTAATTTATCACCTCTAGGCCTATTACATGTTCTTTTACTATTCTCTTAAGCTTTGGTCCAGTAAGTAGAACAGAACAAGCACAGATCGTTTTGGATGTTGGGAGCTTGTTATCAGGCCCAAATTTCTTAGTTAACTCTTGGGCCTAGCCTCCTGTTTCATTCCCCCCTTTTTGTTTAGAATTTACAAATTCTTTCATCAAGTTCTAATGGATTTTGATAGGTATTCATCACAACCCACATTATCTGCATCCTTCTAACCATGATGCTTGATTTGTACCATAGCCAAACAATTAGGACCAGTAGTAGAATCATGCTAGCTCCTAATACCAGTATTGGATGCATTAAATAGTGAAACACTTGTGATGCTGTAGGGGAGTATCCTGTAAAGATGTCTCACCAGTGGTGCTCTCCCACTTTTTCTACTTTGGTTAGAACAGTTTTTATGCTCTCAGTGTCATGTTCTACTTGCCAGAGCATTCATTTAGTCGTTCTGTTTACTTCCTGGACCAGTTTTTCTATATCATGATGTTTAAGCATTGCTTTAGAAGATTAATGTTCATTCCTGTCTGCAATTTTGGCACATCATGATACATTGTATAATCAGCTTCAATCAGTTGTCTAGTAGTCACTAGAATGATATAATCAAAGTCACAGCCTATTATTTTAGTAAAACAAAAAAATTAGTACCACTCACTACTTCATGTCAAGTATCTATGGTAAAATTAACACAAAAGGTTCTAACACATGCACATCCATTTCCTACGTAATAGACTTGTGACTGGGTTTTAGTATGGGGAAGCATTTCAAAGGTACACACACTATCTTCAATATCTAAGCATAAATCTTCATTTCTTACGACAGCATTTTCACAGATATATCCTAATTGTCCTCTAGGAATACATGCCTCAGGACTGACTGGTTGCCACTTTTTCTTGGTGTGATCATAACTTGCCCAAACATTATGGTCTATGGGTCTGACAATTACATTTGGGTATATGGCTCCTAATGTCAGGATAGGAAAGATGGTCTTTTCTTTGGCTGCACTGATAGTGAGTACATAAGCTTCAATTTGTTCATGTTGAGGATTGTAAGTGAAGTTCTCTAACTGCCACCACGCCTGGTAATTTTTCTCAAATTGTGTAGTAGAACTGTTTCTAGCTATTATTTCTCTTACTTCTTGTGGTAATATTCCTGAAGTTCCTTCTCTTAATATTCCTGCAGCTACAGATTGTACCCACTGTTGAGTTTGGAGACATTGTATTGCAAGTGCAAACCTTTTATGGATGACACCAGCATTGTCAATAATTTTGGTGAAATCTTTTGCAGTGTGGTTAGCTACTAATGTTAACAATTTAACTGCCAATGACTGTGTTTCTGCCAAAGTGAGCAAAGATGATCTTAAAGGGACTTTGAATTTTCCTAGATCAGATGTGACAGCACTTAGTTTATTCACTAATACTTCTTGATCTATGGTGTTTAATACACTTAATCCTGTGCCAAACCATCCGGTTACATCTCTTTGAATTCTGGTACGAGGGGATCTGGCCATCATCTATGCATGCCAGCCTTTAAGGCTTTGTTGAATACAGGGCTGACAATCTTTTTGTATGTTTGATATGTTTACTTGAAGGTTTATTCGAACCCTCTTCAGTGAATATGTGGGATCTAACAACAGCTTCTACTCATTTGAGTGTCTAATCATGTAAGGTCCAGCAAAAGCTAAATTGTGGACACTCTCACAGGCTAAAGAAGGAGTTGTAGAACTGGTGGTGGTCTTAGTCAATGGGGTGGTAGGAGATTTGCTGGTTGGAAATCTCCTGGTTATATTTCCTTCCCTGAATGTCCACTGACACATCACAGAAACTGATTTATTTAGAGTGAAGGTGTGCCAACACTGATCAGCCACTAATTACATTTCACAGTAACGTCAATTTTGGGTGACCATCTAATCTGTGCCTATTAAAACACTTGCATTGTATGGGGTACCAGGATTTTACCAATTATTCAGTACCCTTGTTCCTTGGAGGACTATAACAGATGCATTGTATTGGTTCAGTTCAGATGAATTCAGAATATCTGTATTTATAGCAAATCATAGACTAGAATTCCCATTATAGGCCTGAGACCATAATAATTTTTGGGGGAAGAGTTTGATTTAACACCAGTGTACTTATCAGTCCAAAGACCAGCATTGAGGAGGCTTGATAGTAGATGATTCCTCTCCCGAGGTCATCAGCACCTGCTGGGGTCCATCCCACTTCTCCCGTAGTGGATCTCCTGAAAGATTCTTAACATATACCTGATCACCAGGGTTGAATGGATGTAACTTACAATCAGGCTGCTTGGGTTGGTGTTCTAACACCACTGTAGCATTTTTCTGCAATTGTTTTCCTACAGCCATAACATGATCACACACATATTGATTACTGATTTGATCTACAGCTTCACTATTCACAGCTTGCATCATGTAGGGTCTGCCCAATAGAATTTCAAATGGACTCAGTTTCCCTTTTGATCTTGGCTTGACCCTTAGCCTGATTAAAGCAATAGGTAAAGCTTGATACCAATGAAAATTTGTTTCTTGACATATTTTAGATTCATCTTTTCTACTTGCCCATTTGCTTGGAGTCTGTAGGGCATATGCAGTTGCCAATTGATTTTTAGTGCTTTACTTATTGCTTGTACAATTCATACACAGAAGTGTGAACCTCTATCTGAAGAGATGCTCTTAGGCATTCCAAACTGTGGTATAATCTCATTCAACAAGACTTTAACCACTCCTTTTGATTCATTTTTTTCTACATGGGAAAGCTTCAGGCCATCCAGAAAATGTGTCAGTCAAAACTAAGAGATAACAGGACCCCCCCGCCCCCTTTTCTTGGGAGCTCAGAGAAATTAATTTGCCAAATTTCACCTGGGAAATGCCCTTTACTTATTACCCTTTGGTGTATTTTTGTTCCAGTATTAAAGACAAAGTTCACATTGGGATGTGACTGGCTCTATTGTGATAAATAAATTTGGTCCTGCTACTCTAGTCCTTAAATGCTAAGAGTGAGTCTAAGCCCCAATAGTTTTATCATGTTTTACTTTTACAAATTGCCACACTAATTTTTCTAATAGTATTAACTGACCTGTTTTTAGTTAACCTCATCTATTGTCTAACACCTTACCTTCATTTTCATGTATCCACTTATAATCTGTTTCTTGATATTCTACCTGTTGATCTGTGTCTAGTTCTTCTAGCACTAAAGCTGCTACTGGTAGTTCTTTACTTCTTGCAGCAGCTAATTCAGCTTCTGCATCAGCTTTTCTGTTTCTTATTTCCAGGACAGTGTTACCTTTCAGGTGTCCTTGGCAGTGCATAATTGCCACCTGAGAGGGGAGTTGTACAGCTTCTAATAATCATAGAGTTTCTTCAGTATATTCCACAACTTTTCCTTGAAGAGTTAAAAGTCCTCTTTTTCCAAATTGCTCCATGAGCGTGAACTATGCCAAAGGCATATTTGGTACTGTCCATTGAACACATTCTTCTTGTTTTTCAGTAACAATCAATAGATCATTCACATATTATAAAAGTACACCCTTTCCTGGTGGTGACTGCCATTGTTCCAATTCTTTAGCTAATTAATTCCCAAAATTGTGGGAATATTTTCTAACCCTTAAGGTAACACTGTCCAAATGAGATGAGTTTTCCTTCCTGTGGTGGGATTTTCCCACTTGAAGGCAAATATCCTTTGACTTTCCTGTGTTAAGGGAAGGCAGAAAAAGGCATCTGTTAAGTCTAATGCTGTGAACCAAATTACACTTTCTTTTAATATTGTTAATAAGGTATATAGGTTTGCAACAGCTGCATGTATGTTTTAGCTATTTTATTTACTGCTCTTAAATCCTGAGCCAACCTATGTGTTCCATTTGTCTTTTTGACTGGTAAAATTGGGGTGTTGCAATCTGATTCACACTCTACAAAACCTTAATTTCAAAAAGTTGTCTATTATTGGCTCAATTCCTCTTCTATCTTCCAGCTTCAGTGCATATTGCTTCCTAACTACTGGGTTTGCTCCTGTCCGTAATTCTATTTCAATGGGAGCTGCTCTTTTTGACTTTCCTGGTGTTTCAATAGCCCAAACTCCTGGGTATACCTGATCTAAAATTTGATTGACATCTGAATTACCCTGGCTTGGCTCCACATAGCTCATTGCTAAACTCAGAGCTGCTATTAATTGTTCTTCCTTTACCTTAAGTTCAATTTTACCTTGTTTGAATTCTATTACAGCTCCCAGATTTTCTAGTAGGTCTCTGCCCAATACGATTTTGGATAAATTTGGTAAATACCAAAACTGATGCACTCCCATTTGTTTTCCAATTTTGAACTTTAGGGATTTCAAAAGAAAGCTTTTCTGATTGGCCAGTGGCACCCACAACTTAAACATATTTAAGCTCCAGTATCAATTAGAAAATCTAATTCTTCTTTTTCTTCCCCTAGCTTAATTTTTACCAGCAGGTCCCCTAGCACTGGCCTGCCGGCCCCCCCCTTCACTCAGTATTCTGTAAGCAACAACAGCCTCTCCTGTGCCTGTATTTCCACCTGTTAATTCAGTGTCCAGTGACCAGTGCTTCCAGTGTCCCTCTTTTCTGCAATATGCACGCTGGTTCTACCCAGCCTTGTCTGTCGGGGAGGCAAACCTTACATCTGTTACACAAGGCTCATACATATAACTAACAGTTGCAAAACTGACAAATCTTAATTCTAGGTCTTATCCAAAGTGATGTGCTTATAGTTAACTCTTCAGCACTACCTCTCATATAGCAACTCTTAGCATGATAATACCTTTAACTATGTGCTCCTGGATGTTTCAAGGTAAGCAAGATATATCAGGTACACAATAACAATATTGGGCCAAATCCAAACAAAACCAGACCAGACCAGACCAGAGGGGATATTCCCCCGGGAGAGCGTCCTCTCCCATGTCCCCTGCGAGACGGCGTCCCGCCTCGACTCACAGGTATCCAGAACCAGAATAAACAAAACCAGAAACCAGATACAAATACCTTTTATCAATAGGCAGTGTTCTTGTCCAGCCCCCGCAAGAAGCCACCGAAGAAGGGAGCCCCTTCGGGTAGAAAGACTTACCCGAGGGCGCCCAAGGGGGTCCCGTCCTCCGGGGGATTCCGCAGCCGGGTGGAGAAGGTGTGCTGCTGCAGGTCGCCAAGTGAATCCGAAAAATCGGTCCGAGAAACTGCTCAGAGATTTTTTTTTATCTTTAAGCAGCAAGGTATTTGTTTATTCGATGCTGGGAGCAAGCCAGCTCGCGCTGGACAAACTTGCTCAAAGGCTTCACACAAAATCAGCATTTTTATACAATCTTCAGATGTGATTAAATGCATATTCAAGTGATTACAACATCTATCTCTGCATATTAATAATAGGCGGAGTATAGCTGGAGCTCAGGCGGGGTTTGGGGCGGTGTTTGTCTTGGCCCTCAATTTTGGTTGGTCTGGGGGCTTAAACTCATCTTCTTCAGCCTGACCTTTCTTCTCTTCCATTGTTCTTGACCCGCTCACTGAAGCTTGGAAAAAGCCCTGGCTCCCGGCCTATTTCTCCTATTCAAATATCTACCTGATCCTGTTATATTTCTAATTTATTCCTTCTAGGCCTATTACATGTTCTTGTACTATTCTCTGAAGCTTTGGTCCAGTAAGTAGAACAGAACGAACACAGATCGTCTTGGATGTTGGTAGCTTGTTAGCAGGCCCAAATTTCTTAGTTAACTCTTTTGGGCCTGGCCTCCTGTTTCAGTGAGATCGGTCATTGCAGCGCAGGCCTGCAAAAAGGGAACAGCAGCTCTTTCCACCAGGACAAAAAGTCTGGATCCTCTGGATTCAGGTGCAGTTAATGGGGCAGCTTGGGCACTTCTTGGGCAGAAAGAACTTTCTGTGGTGGCACCTTTTGTCTGGCAGGAATCCTCAGTAGGATTCAATTTTTGAGGAGGTGGGACCGGCGATTGAATCACAGGGCTGAGAAAAAAGGTAACAGCAGCTCTTTCCACCAGGAAAAAAAAATTGGAAGCTTTGGCTTCAGGTGCAGTTGTTGGGGCAGCCTGAGCTCTTCTGGGGCAGCAAGAACATTCTGTGGTGGCACCTTTTGTCTGGCAGGAATCTTCATTTGGATTCAATTTTTCAGGAGGTGGGACAGGCCATACCAGTGCAGGGCTGAGAAAAGGGAACAGAAGCTTTCCGTAAGGAAAAAAAGTCTGGAAGCTTTGGCTTTAGGTGTAGTTGGTACAGCCTGGGAACTTCTTGGGCAAAAAAGAGCTTTCTGTGGTGGCACCTTTTGTCTGGCATGATTCTTTATATGGATTCAATTTTCAAGAGGTGGGACAGGCCATACCAGCGCAGGGCTGAGAAAAGGGAACAGCAGCTCTTTCCCTAAGGAAAAAAAGTCTGGCAGTTTTGGCTTCAGAGGCACTTATTGAGGCATCCTGGGCACTTCTTTGGCAGCAAGAGTTTTCCGTGGTGGCACCTTTTGTCTGGCAGAAATCTTCAGCTGGATTCGATTTTCCAGGAGGTGGAACAGGCCATTGCAGAGCAGGGCTGAAAAAAGTGAACAGCAGCCCTTTCCACCAGGAAAAAAAGTCTGGTAGCTTTGGCTTCAGGTGCAGTTGTTGCAGTCTGGGCACTTCTTGGGCAGCAAGAGTTTCCTGTGGTGGTACCTTTTCTCTAGGAATCTTCATTTCGATTCAAGGTTCCAGGAGGTGGGACCAGTCATTGCAGCACAGGGCAGAAAAAAGGGAACAGCAGCTCTTTCCACCAAGAAAAAAAGGCTGGAACCTTTGGCTTTGAAGTGCAGTTGTTGGGGCAGCCTGGGCACTTCTTGGGCAGCAAGAACTTTCTGTGGTGGCAACTTTTGTCTGTCAGGAATCTTCATTTACATTAAATTTTTCAGGAGGTGGGACCGGCCATTGCAACGCAGGGCAGAAAAAAGGGAACAGCAGCTCTTTACACCAGGAAAAAAAGTCTGGAAGCTTTGGCTTCAAGTGCAGTTGGGGCAGCCTGGGAACTTCTTGGGCAGCAGGAGTTTTCTGTGGTGGCAACTTTTGTCTGGCAGGAATCTTCAGTTGGATTCAATTTTTCAGGAGTTTGGACTGGCCATTGCAGCGCAGGGCAGAAAAAAGGGAACAGCAGCTCTTTCCACCAGGAAAAAAAGTCTGGATCCTTTGACTTTGAGGTGCAGTTGTTGGGGCAGCCTGGGCACTTCTTGGGCAGTAAAGAGTTTTCTGTGGTGGCAACTTCTGTCCGGTAGGAATCTTTATTTGGTTTCAATCTTCCAGAAGGTGGGACAGGCCATTGCAGCACAGGGCTGAAAAAAGGGAACAGCAGCTCTTTCCACCAGGAAAAAACAGGCTGGAAGCTTTGGATTTGAGGTGCAGTTGTTGGGCACTCTGGGCACGTCTTGGGCAGCAAGAACTTCCTGTGGAGGCACCTTTTGTCTGGCAGGAATCTTCATTTGGATTGAAGTTTTCAGGAGGTGGGACCGGCCATTGCAGCGCAGGCCTGAAAAAAGGGAACAGCAGCTCTTTCCACCAGGAAAAAAAGTCTGGAAGCTTTGGCTTTGAGGTGCAGTTTTTGGGGCAGCCTGGGCACTTCTTGGGCAGGAAGACCTTTCTGTGGTGGCACATTTTGTCTGGCAAGGATCTTCATTTAGATTCAGGTTTTCAGGAGGTGGGACCAGCCATTGCAGCACAGGGCAGAAAAAAGGGAACAGCAGCTCCTTCAATCAGGAAAAAAACTCTGGAAGCTTTGGCTTTGAGGTGCAGTTGGTGGGGTAGCCTAGGCACTTCTTGGGCAGCAACAGCTTCCTGTGGTGGCAACTTTTGTCTGGCAGGAGTATTCAGCTGGATTCAATTTTCCAGAAGGTGGGACCGGCCATTGCAGCGCAGGGCAGAAAAGAGGGAACAGCAGCTCTTTTCCTAAGGAAAAAATGTCTGGAAGCTTTGGCTTCAGGTGTAGTTGGTGGGGCAGCCTAACCACTTCTTGGGCAGCAAGAACTTTCTGTAGTGGCACCTTTTGTCTGGCAGGAATCTTTATTTGGATTCAATTTTCCAGAAAGTGGGACAGGCCATTGCAGCACAGGGCTGAAAAAAGGGAACAGCAGCTCTTTCCCCCAGGAAAAAAAGTCTGGAATCTTTGGCTTTGAGGTGCAGTTGTTGGGGCAGCCTGGGCACTTCTTGGGCAGGAAGCGTTTTCGGTATTGGCACCATTTGTCCGGCAGGAATCTTCACTTGGACTAAATTTTTCAGGAGGTGGGACAGGCCATGCAGCGCAGGCCTGCAAAAAGGGAACAGCAGCTCTTTCCACCAGGAAAAAATGTCTGGAAGCTTTGGCTTCAAGTGTAGTTGTTGGGGCAGCCTGGGCACTTCTTGAGCAGCAAGAGCTTCCTGTGCTGGCACCTTTTGTCTGGCAGGAATCTTTATCTGCGGTCTATTTTGGGTGTTACTTTGACCTTTTCAGGAGTGGGCCAAAAAAAAGAGAGTTAGCAGCCCTTTCCCTCAGGAAAAATCGTCTGGAAGGTTTGACTTTGAGGTTCATTTGGTGGGGCAGCCTGGGCACTTCTTGGGCAGCAAGAACTTTCTGTGGTGGCACCTTTTGTCTGGCAGGAATCTTCATCTGCAGTCTATTTAAGGAGTTACTTTGGCCTATACAGGAAAGGGCTAAAAAAAAGGGAATTAGCAGCTCTTTCCACCAGGAAAAAATGGCTGGAAGCTTTGGCTTCAGGTGCAGTTGTTGGGGCAGCCTGGGCACTTCTTGGGCAGGAAGACCTTTCCGAGGTGGCACATTTTGTCTGGCAAGGATCTTCATTTAGATTCAGTTTTTCAGGAGGTGGGACAGGCAATTTCAGCGCAGGGCTGAGAAAAGGGAACAGCAGCTCTTTCCACCAGGAAAAAATGTCAGGAAGTTTTGGTTTGGAGGTGCAGTTTTTGGGGCAGCCTGGGCACTTCTTGGGCAGCAAGAAATTTCTGTGGTGGCACCTTTTGTCTGGCAGGAATCTTCAGTTGGATTCAATTTTTCAGGAGGTGGGACTGGCCATTGCAGCGCAGGGCAGAAAAAAGGGAACAGCAGCTCTTTCCACCAGGAAAAAAAGTCTGGAAGCTATGGCTTCAAGTGCAGTTGGTGCAGCCTGGGAACTTCTTGGGCAACAAAGAGCTTTCTGCGGTGGAACCTTTTGTCTGGTAGGAATCTTCATTTGGAGTAAATTGTTCGAGGAGGTGGGACCGGCCATTGCAGCGCAGGGCAGAAAAAAGGGAACAGCAGCTCTTTCCACCAGGAAAAAAAGTCTGGATCCTTTGGCTTTGAGGTGCAGTTGTTGTGGCAACATGGGCACTTCTTTGGCAGCAAAGAGCTTTCTGTGGTAAGACATTTGTCTGGCAGGAATCTTCAGTTGGATTCAATTTTTCAGGAGGTGGGACCGGCCATTGCAGCGCAGGGCATCAAAAAGGGAACAGCAGCTCTTTCCACCAGGAAAAAACAGGCTGGAAGCTTTGAGGTGCAGTTGTTGGGGCAGCCTGGGCACTTCTTGGGCAGGAAGAGTTTTCTGTGTTGGCACCTTTTGTCCGGCAGGAATCTTCAGTTGGAGTAAATTTTTCAGGAGGTGGGACAGGCCATTGCAGAGCAGGGCTGAAAAAAGGGAACAGCAGCTCTTTCCACCAGGAAAAAAAGTCTGGATCCTTTGGCTTTGAGGTGCAGTTGTTGGGGCAGCCTGGGCACTTCTCTGTCAGCAAGAACTTTGTGTGGTGGGACCTTTTGTTAGGCAGGAATCTTTATTTGGATTGAATTTTTCAGGAGGTGGGACCGGTCATTGCAGCGCAGGGCACAGAAAAGGGAACAGCATCTCCTTCCTCCAGGAAAAAATGGATGGAAGCTTTGGCTTCAGGTGTAGTTGGTGGGGCAGCCTAGGCACTTCTTGGGCAGGAAGAACTTTCTGTGGTGGCACCTTTTGTCTGGCAGGAATCTTCAGTTGGATTCAATTTTTCAGGAGGTGGGACTGGCCATTGCAGCGCAGGGTAGAAAAAAGGGAACAGCAGCTCTTTCCACCAGGAAAAAAAGTCTGGATCCTTTGGATTTGAGGTGGAGTTGTTGGGGCAGCCTGGGCACTTCTTGGTCAGTAAAGAGCTTCCTGTGGTGGCAACTTTTGTCCGGCAGGAATCTTCAGTTGGATTCAGTTTTTTAGGAGTTTTGACTGGCCATTGCATCACAGGGCAGAAAAAAGGGAACAGCAGCTCTTTCCACCAGGAAAAAAAGGCTGGAAGATTTGGCTTCAGGTGCAGGTTTTGGGGCTGCCTGAGAACTTCTTGGGTAACAAAGATCTTTCTGTGTTGGCACCATTTCTCTGGCAGGAATCTTCATTTGGATTCAGTTTTCCAGGAGGTGGGACCGGCCAATTCAGTGCAGGGGAGAAAAAAAGGGAACAGCAGCTCTTTCCACCAGGAAAAAAATGTCTGGAAGCTTTGGCTTCAGGTGTAGTTCGTGCAGGCTGGGAACTTCTTGGGCAGCAAAAGTTTTCTGCGGTGGCACCTTTTGTCTGGAAGGAATCTTCAGGTGGATTCAATTTTTCAGGAGGTGGGACCGGCCATTGCAGCGCAGGGCTGAAAAAAGGGAACAGCAGTTCTTTCCACCACGAAAAAATGTCAGGAAGCTTTGAGGTGCAGTTGTTGGGGCAGCCTGGGCACTTCTGGGGCAGCAAGAGCTTCCTGTGGAGGCACCTTTTGTCTATCAGGAATCTTCATTTGGATTGAAGTTTTCAGGAGGTGGGACAGGCCTTTGCAGAGCAGGGCATCAAAAAGGGAACAGCAGCTCTTTCCACCAGGAAAAAAAGTCTGGAAGGTTTGACTTTGAGTTCATTTGGTGGGGCAGCCTGGGCACTTCTTGGGCAGCAAGAACTTGCTGTGGTGGCACCTTTTGTCCGGCAGGAATCTTCATCTGGAGTCTATTTAAGGAGTGACTTTGGCCTATACAGGAAAGGGCTAAAAAAAAGGGAATTAGCAGCTCTTTCCACCAGGAAAAAAAGTCTGGAAGCTTTGGCTTCAGGTGCAGTTGTTGGGGCAGCCTGGGCAGTTCTTGGGCAGCAAGAATTTTCTGTGGTGGCACCTTTTGTCCGGCAGGAATCTTCATTTGGATTGAAGTTTTAAGGAGGTGGGACCGGCCATTGCAGTGCTAGCCTGAAAAAAGGGAACAGCAGCTCTTTTCCTAAGGAAAAAATGTCTGGAAGCTTTGGCTTCAGGTGTAGTTGGTGGGGCAGCCTAGGCACTTCTTGGGCAGGAAGGTTTTCTGTGGTGGTACCTTTTGTCTGGCAGGAATCTTTATTTGGATTCAATTTTCCAGAAGGTGGGACCGGCCATTGCAGTGCAGGGCATCAAAGAGGGAACAGCAGCTCTTTCCACCAGGAAAAAAAGTCTGAAAGCTTTGGCTTTGATGTGCAGTTGTTGGGGTAGCCTGGGCACTTCTTGGGCAGCAAGAGTTTTCTGTGGTGGCACCTTTTGTCTGGCAGGAGTATTCAGCTGGATTCAATTTTCCAGAAGGTGGGACAGGCCATTGCAACGCAGGGCTGAAAAAAGGGAACAGCAGCTCTTTCCACCAGGAAAAAAGTCTGGAAGCTTTGGCTTTGAGGTGCAGTTGTTGGGGCAGCCTGGGTACTTCTTGGGCAGCAAAGAGCTTTCTGTGGTAAGACATTTGTCTCTCAGGAATCTTTATCTGGAGTCTATTTTGGATGTTACTTTGACCTATTCATGAGTGGGCTAAAAAAAAAGGAATTAGCAGCTCTTTCCCTCAGGAAAAATAGTCTGGAAGGTTTGACTTTGAGGTTCAGTTGTTGGGGCAGCCTAGGCACTTCTTGGGCAGGAAGACCTTTCTGTGGTGGCAGCTTTTGTCTGGCAGCAATCTTCAGTTGGATTCAATTTTTCAGGAGGTGGGACCGGCCATTGCAGCGCAGGGCTGAAAAAAGGGAACAGCAGCACTTTCCACCAGGAAAAAGAGTCTGGAAGCTTTGGCTTTGAGGTGCAGTTGTTGGGGTAGCCGGAGCACTTCTGGGGCAGCAAGAGCTTTCTGTGGTGGCACCTTTTATCCATCAGGAATCTTCATTTGGATTCAATTTTTCAGGAGGTGGGACCGGCCATTGCAGAGCAGGGCTGAAAAAAGGGAACAGCAGCTTTTTCCACCAGGAAAAAAAGGCTGGAAGCTTTGGCTTCAGGTGTAGTTGTTGGGGCAGCCTGGGCACTTCTTGGGCAGGAAGACCTTTCTGTGGTAACACATTTGTCTGGCAGGAATCTTCAGTTGGATTCAATTTTTCAGGAAGTGGGACAGGTTATTGCAGCACAGGGCTGAAAAACGGAACAGCAGCTCTTTCCACCAGGAAAAAAGGCTGGAAGCTTTGGATTTGAGGTGCAGTTGTTGGGCACCCTGGGCACTTCTTGGGCAGCAAGAGCTTCCTGTGGTGGCAACTTTTGTCTGTCAGGAATCTTTATCTGGAGTCTATTTTGGGTGTTACTTTTACCTCTTCAGGAGTGGGCTAAAAAAAAGGGAATTTGCAGCCCTTTCCCTCAGGAAAAATAGTCTGGAAGGTTTGACTTTGAGGTTCAGTTGTTGGGGCAGCCTGGGCACTTCTTGGGAGGAAGACCTTTCTGTGGTGGCACCTTTTGTTTGGAAGGAATCTTCATTTGGATTGAAGTTTTCAGGAGGTGGGACAGGCCATTGGAGCGCAGGCCTGCAAAAAGGGAACAGCAGCTCTTTCTACCAGGAAAAAATGTCTGGAAGCTTTGGCTTCAGGTTCATTTGGTGGGGCAGCCTGGGCACTTCTGGGGCAGCAAGAGCTTTCTGTGGTGGCAACTTTTGTCTGGCAGGAATCTTCATTTGAATTCAATATTTAAAAGGTGGGACCGGCCATTTCAGAGCAGGGCTAAAAAAAGGGAACAGCAGCTCTTTCAACCAGGAAAAAAAATCTGTAACCTTTAATTCAGGTGTAGTTGTTGGGGCAGTGTGGGCACTTCTTGGGCAGGAAGTGTTTTCTTTGGTGGCTCCTTTTGTCTGGCACGAATCTTCAGCTGGATTCAATTTTCCAGGAGGTGAGACAGGCTGTTGTAGCGTAGGGCTGAAAAAAGGCGACAGCAGCTCTTTCCACCAGCAAAATAAGTCTGGAAGCTTTGGCTTTGAGGTGCAGATGTTGGCGCAGCCTGGGCACTTCTTGGGCAGTTAGATTTTTCTGTGGTTGCACCTTTTGTCTGGCAGCAATCTTCAGTTGGATTCAATTTTTCAAAAGGTGGGACCGTCCATTGCAGCGCAGGGCTGAAAAAAGGGAATCAGCAGCCCTTTCCCCCAGGAAAGAAAGTCTGGAACCTTTGGCTTCAGGTGCAGTCGTTGTGGGAGCCTGGGCACTTCTTGGGCAGCAAGAGCTTTCTGTGGTGGCACCTTTTGTCTCGGAGGTGTTTGTTCCCTGTTAGCAAGTCCCTTATGGTGTCATTTACAGAACGCTGGGACTGCTCACAGGGCATGATGAAGGAATACAGCAGCAGTGTGGAAAGAGGAGGTAGAAAAATACATTCCTGTATCTAATATACTTCCTCAATTAGAGAAATCGCTAATCTTGTCACATGATTTGTACTGGACCCTTCTAAGAATGTACTTTTGCCCAGACCCTTTGCTCCAGATGTGCCAGCTACACCAAAGGAAACCAGAGAGAATCTCAGCGAAGCCAAAAATCAGCTCTTATGGCACTTGGCACTCTATGGGGTTTAGCACTGGAGCTCAATCTCTCTGGGATGGCTGGGCCAGAACAGTTCATTTAATGAATGGTGCTGTTGCTGAACTTCCCTGGGCACGTTGCAATTGGCTACTGAGGCTGAAAGGTTTCCTGTAAGGATTTTTATCTTTTGAAACTACAGGCTGAATTTGAGGGATAAACTCCAGTATTCTGAAAGTGGAAAGTTGATAAAACAGAAAAGACTGTTTCTTCTACAACAGATTTGAAATAGTCCACTTGTAAAAATCACAAAGCTTGAAGCCTACTCAGCAGAGCTGATTCCTCATCTGCACTGATCATCAGCAACTGGCCTCTCTCCTATTTCAGGGTCTCATCTGTGTACACTGGATTAAGGCCTTCTAACTTCTTAAGAAAAGTAGTGTTATAAGCTCACAGTTCTGGCAAGGTTTCCTTAGCAGATGGGTTGAAAAGCAAAACTTTGTTGCCATGACCAACAAATGCAGAGCCCAAGGTTGTTTGTGGTGCTAGCTTTGCTCCACTCTCTAATAACTTCTGTCCAGATCAGTGCTGGCAACAAGAATTCCAGGTTAACGCTTGTTTCATTTTTCAGGTTTTGCATTTCAAGAATGGGGAGTTGTTATTGGAAACTCTGCCATGGCTGTCAGTAACAGCCTCGGAAAACAGTTTTTCTTATTTCTGAGGGAGAAGTTTCCAACCCAGCTTTGGAGTATGCAAATAGTTGAATGACTTGTTGTACAATTGGAAATAAAAATCCATACATTTGCTCTGATTAATGTCTTAACTTATATTTGGCTAAAGAGTTCTTTTCTTGATACCTTCTTTAAAAAATAGGACCCATAAGCAGAAAGGTGATCTCCTAAAGTGTTGCAACCTTTTAAGTCCACCTGTTGCCACACAACAATAGCATGCCAATATCACATCCAAAGATACAGAATCTTACAGAGATACACACAAATATATACCTATACATATCTATGTATGTATATCTATCTACCTATACATATCTCTACATATCTATAGAAATACACACAAGAAAGTTTGGGGTTCCTGATGAGAGTTCTACACGGGTAATGAACAGAGGACTGGTTTGATGTGTCATACAACTGTGGGGACCATGAATGTAAGCTCTGAGCTTTGATTTACTGTCCTGGTTTGTAACTGCCTGCCTTCCCTTTGGGGGGAACACAGGCCTCTATTTCGCATGGTCTGTTTTGTTTTACTTGGCAGTGTAGACTAGGGGCAGAAGAGTTTTTGGAGCCAAACAGCTCGATGCAGATTCAGTTCCTTCAGTGGTGCCTAAAACTCAGCAGCTGGACTCCACGGTGCCGGTGGGACCCTCCCAACTCAGCACGTTCCATGATTCCATCAAGTCCAACTGTCAGCCCAGCACTGCCCCAGCAACCCCCAAACCACTAAAGCGTGTCAGCCATGGCCAGATGCAGGCACCTCTGAAACACCTGCCGGGGTGCTGGCTCCGCCCGGGCAACCCATTGCAGTGCCCGAGCTCCCCCCGAAAAACACAGCCAGAAACCTTTCTCCAGGAGCTGACCTGAAGCTCCCCTGCCTCAGCCTCGGGCCACGTCCCCCGCTCCTCCCAGCGCAGGCTCCTTTCCAGCAGCCCCCTCGGCAGAAGGCGGCTCAGGGCTCCCCTCTGCCCCCCCGGCCGGCTCCGCTCCGGCCCCGCTCCCGCCACGGCCCCGCTCGGCTCTGCACGGGGAAGGAACGCGCCCAGCCCCGGACAGACACCCCCGGGGGCCGCGCACCGGGGGTCCCTGCCCGGGGGTCAGTTGCCAGGGGTTGTTCACCGCGGGTCATTCACCGGGGGTCCCTCCCCAGGGGTCACTTACCGGGGCTTCTTCCCCGCGAGTCGCTCACCGGGTGTCACTTACTGGGGGTCGCTCACCGGGGGTCGCTCACCAGCGGCCACTCGCCGGGGGCCGCACACGGGGGGGTCCCTCCCCCGGGGCCGCGCACCGGGGACCACTCGCCGGGGGTCTCTCCCCCGGGGGTCTCTCCCCCGGGGGCCGCTGCCCGGGGGTCGCTCAGCGGCAGCGCTCCCGACCCCGCCCGCTCCCACCCAAACCCCACCAACCGCCCCTCTCGGCCCCGCCCCCGCCCCGCCCAATCCCCGCCTCGCCCCGCCCACTCCGCCGCCTCCCATTGGCTGCGCACGTTCGGCCCTGGAGCGAGGAGCGCGCGGGGAGCGTTGCCTGGAAACCGGCGAGGGAATCCCGGGAATCCTCGAGGCGCCGGCGCTGCCCCCCCACTCCTGGAGCGAGCGGCCGTGCCCGCCCGGGAGCGGGCACTCAGCGCCTGGCTGCGGCCGCCACAACGGGCAGGGAAGCAGGCGCGCGGAAGGCGGGCTTCGGGCCCCGGGCAGCGAGGAGCCCTAAAAAGAACAAAAGTGTTGAAAGAGAGGGAACTCATCGCACCATCACAGAACGTGCTGAGGTGGAAGGGACCCACAAGGAGCGTCGGGTCCAAGCCTTTGCCCGGCACAGCACCGACCCCAAGAGTCACTCCGTGTGCCTGAACTCTGCCAGATCCCAGTCCAGCATCAGCTTCATGTGCCGTGAGGCCCCACGTGTGTGTTTGCTCCCCGTGTCTAGTGGGAGAGATGACACTCCCTTCGAGTGGAATAAAGATTCTCCTAGACTGGAACTGGCAGCTGTGATAAACTGTATCCCGAGAGCATTTAACTGGCAGCAGTTTTCCCTGGGCTCTAGCTTGCTATTTATTATAGTTATTTGCAGACAGGAAAGGTGAGAGAATTAAAAAATCTCCTTCTCCTTGCCCCCTCCACAACAAGTTGGAGGACATGTGGGTGTTGAAACATAGCTTAACAAACAGTCCAGCCTTGAGAGAGTGGGGAGAGCACAGGGGGCTCAGTTTAACCGTTTGTCTGGTTTTCTTCCTTTCTAAGGAGGATTTATTTTTCTTAGGCGGGAAATTGCCAAAAATAGACAGCAAAATCAGACTGCAGTTCAGAGATCACACTCTTATCCCCGTGGAACCAGATCAAGAGAATGCTGTGGGTACAGTGAAGCCACCTCTGTGCATTTGGGGTGGGCTGGGGAGTGCATGTGAGGCATGTGAGTTGTTGCTCTCCTCTGCAAAAGGTCTGTAAGGGTCATGCAGTTACACTGAGCTGGATCCTGCATCCCATTAGGGTTTGTTAGGATACTGTGGGGTTGTTTGTTGAGTGATAGGGCACATTCCAACCTTCTGGAGGGGGGGCTTCAAAACTAAATTCAGCCTATGATTCTCTAGGGGAGGAACATGGCTTTTGTCTCAGGTTTGATGGGGTAGATCATTACAGCAGGTCTTGATAATAGGGGTTTTTTTCTATTCTTTGTATTTAAGAACAGGAATAATTTATAAAAATAGGTTTTCTCAAGAGAGGGAATTCTGCTGGTTGCAGCTGCTGCTGTGGCTGCATTTAGTCTTCACTTCTGGGTTATCTCTGTATCCAAGCAGGTGCCAGGGGCACTACTAAGTTGTTCCACAACATTGATCCATGCATCTTGCATTATGCTGTGTTTATACTGCTTCTTATCCATGAAGGTGTTTTAGTATGAAATTGTAGAAGTGCTTTTTATCTCACTTTAAAAAAAAAAAAAAGGGGGGCGGGACACACAGCAAAGATTATCTTGTACAGTTTGGGGTTTGTTTGGATGAATTGAATGTTTCCCAAGAAAAACACACCATAACTTTCTGATTTTTTTCCTCCATCTTGCTTGTGTCCCTATTGAGACTGTGTAGGTTTTGGAGACTTTTTCCCCCCAATTTTTGGGCCACCTTGCCTTCTGATGTCACACAGATCAACCCAGGATGACAGGACACATGGAAGACTTGTGTCCACAAATTCCATGTGCAACCTGCCCAGAGAGCTCTGAATTGCTTTGCACAGCTCTGACCAAGGACTGATGATGGGCATGTGATTTTTAAGAAACAGATCAGTATCAGGCTGGAAATGTGTTGAGGCACAGCTATTCATTAATACTTTCCCTTAAATGGCCTGTTTCCTGTACAGCATCACTCCTGGGACTCTAGCAGGGGCAGTTTTAAGGCAGAAGATGATTGTAAATAAATTTTCAGAGGTGTTTTGGAGAGTCCCTTATTGCTGTCGGAGGTGGCTGTTGGAAAATTCCTTTGGGAGGGTGACTTGCATGCTTTGTTGTAAGAGTGACTCCAGAATTAAGGAGCATTGGCAAGTGCAGTGAGATGAGTCTGAGGCTGTGGATCACATGTAACTGTTTCCTCCCTGCTGTCTTTTAGGATGAAATTCGCAGGGAGATGGTTTATGTGTATCATTCCTTAAGGAACAGGAGAGACACTCCCATGATGGGGACAGATGACACTGCCAGTGAGGATGGCACGGCCCAGGTTTGTTCCTGCAGACACACCAAAAATTATCTTTCCATGCTGGGTTTTGCTGCCTGAGATGAGCTTGCCCAAAATGGCAGCAGGGCCTGGGTTCTGCCGTGATCCTCAGCACCCAGAGCCTTTCTGCCCAGCCCTGCAGTGCCCAGATGAGCTGAGGCTGCACCACAGAGGCAGTTTAACAGTGGAACTGAGTAATGTGATCTCATGCTTAATTAAACACTGGAGATGTTAACAGGATTTCTGGTGCATGCCTTATGGCCCAGTGAGCAAAGCTACTGGAGCAACTAAAAGAAGCTCTTACTGGTGTGTCCTTAGCACATCCTCTACTGAGGCTACTGGATAGGCCAGCAGATATTCCCTAGGGATCACTGCCATGCTAAACCCAGGTTAGATTCTGTATCCAATGGAACACACTGCAGGGGTGTTCATTTTAGGGTAGGGTGGGTCAGCACTGTGAGTAAAGACCTACCTTGTTCTGAAATGGACTTTTCAGGTTGTCTCTGTTCCTGCTTGCAGGTACAGTGTGCTTTTGCTGGGTCATAAATCCTTCCTAAGCATGGCTTTGAGCTTTGGAACCTTTATTTCTGCTTTTTTGGCAGTGAAATGCTGTGTCTTAGCTCTGTGATCCGAAACACTCAAATGGCAAAACAGGGCACAGTCTGTCCTTGTCTTGGTAATTACAGCCAGGCTTTTTGCCTGGCACTTATTTTTCTTTGGAAGTCAATCTCACTGGTCCTCCAGAGCTGAGGTTGTACACTGGCACCTGAACAACATGTGCAGATCCCAGAACATTCCTTCTTGCCCTTGAAGACTCCAGGCCTGGGAATGGAGCTCCTCTGTGGTTGTGTCAAACTATATCCAAAGACTGCGTGTGGCAGCTAGAAATAAACTTCTGTGAGCTTCCAAAAATCATGGGTAGGGCTAGGCAAGAGTGTAAGTTTAAGGCTATTTAATTCTTCCATGTGTAAACCACAGGAGAAAGCCACATGCTGTAAACATCCCCACCTCAAAAAGCGTGCTAGAACACGGAATAGAGTTCAGCATTTTCCCTACGAAGATAAAACAGGCCTGGATAAAACCGAGTCTTCTGGAGAATGCTCTCAGTGACACCAGTGCCATGTGGGAAGGGAGCACATTCCTGCTGCTCCCTACCCACAGCCTCACACACTGCTGTGCAATAAGGACACTGCTCTCAGCTGAAGGATTTTTTTTCTGTTTCTTCTTCCCCAG
Source organism: Pseudopipra pipra (assembly GCF_036250125.1). Lineage (NCBI taxonomy): Eukaryota > Metazoa > Chordata > Aves > Passeriformes > Pipridae > Pseudopipra > Pseudopipra pipra. The sequence continues at coordinate 42,781,793 of NC_087580.1, forward strand.
CAGACTCACGGGCTGCGCTTTCCTTTGTCATACTTGGAAGCACTGAAGCAGATTTGGAGTAGCAGCACTGTTCATGTTAAAGAGCTCAACCTCACCTCAGATGAAGAGAAGGAAAACCTTGCCTTGTCCCTGTGGAGTGAATGTCTGATTGAAGTTCTTTGATGCTTCTGTGAATTAGCTGCTCCTCTAAAGGAGTGTTTCTGTCTATTAAGCATCTCCTGAGAGCGAGGCTTATTAAATTACTTTTTTATCCATCCAGCCTCTGGTTTGTGGTGCTGTCTAAACAAATACTTGCTTTTCTTTCCTCAGTTTTAGGAAACTGGGCATGGGGAAAAACAGGTAAGCTGCTCACTGTCTAGTGAGCTACAGCTCCATGTCTGGGGATGCACAAAGTCACTCCCAGTGACACCAGTGCTGTGGTATCCCCTTGGATCCCCCTGGGAGAGATACTGGGAGGGAACTGGGAGCACTGGGAGGGAACTGGGAGCACTGGGAGTGATACTGGAAGCACTGGGAGGGAATTGGGAGCACTGGGGGAGGAGTGGGAGTGAACAGAGAGTGAACTGGGAGCACTGGGAGGGAACTGGGGGCACTGGGAGAGAACTGGGAGCACTGGGAGGGAACTGAAAGCACTGGGAGGGAACTGGAAGTGAACTGAGGGCACTGGGAGAGATACTGGGATAGAACTGGGAGCACTGGGAGAGACCTGAGAGTACTGGGAGTGAATTGAAAGCACTGGGAATGAACTGGGAGCGCTGGGGGAGAACTGGGAGTGAACTGGGATATACCGGGAGCACTGGAAGGGAACTGGGAGCACTGGTAGAGAACTAGGAGCGATACTGGGGTAGACGTGGGAGTACTGGGAGAGAACTAGGAGGGAACTGGGAGCACTGGGAGAGAACAAGGGGGGAACTGGGAGCACTGGGAGGGAACTGGGAGCGCTGGGGGAAAACTGGGATCACTGGGAGGGAACTGGGAGCATCGTGGGGGAACAGGGTGTGAACTGAGGGAACTGGGAGAGCTCGTGGGATGGAACTGGGAGCACTGGGAGGGAACTGGGAGCACGTGGGGGGGAACTGGGAGGGAACTGGGAAGGAATTGGGAGCACTGGGAGGGAACTGGGAGCACTGGGAGGGACCTGGAAGCACTGAGAGAGAACTGGGAGCACTGGGGGGGGAACTGAGAGTGAGCTGGGAGCACTGGGAGGGGACTGGAAGCACTGAGAGAGAACTGGGAGCACTGGGGGGGGGGAGTGGGAGTGAACTGGGATGGAACTGGGAGCACTGGGAGGGAACTGGGAGCACTGGGAGGGAACTGGGAGCACCGTGGGGGAACAGGGAGTGAACTGGGAGGGAACTGGGAGCACTGGGAGAGACCTGAGAGCACTGGGAGGGAACTGAAAGCGCTGGGAATGAACTGGGAGCACTGGGAGGGAACTGGGATGGAACTGGAGGGGAACTGGGGGGTTACTGGACGCACTGGGATGAAACTGGGATATACTGGGGAGGAACTGGGAGTGAACTGGGATATAGTGGGAGCACTGGGAATGAACTGGGAGCACTGGGAATGAACTGGGAGCACTGGGAGGAACTGGAAGTGCTGGGGGGGAACTGGGAGTTAACTGGGATGGAACTGGGAGCACTGGGAGGGAACTGGGAGTGATACTGGGAGTGAACTGGGAGCACTGGGAGAGATACTGGGATGAAACTGGGAGCACTGGGAGGGACCTGGAAGCACTGAGAGGGAACTGGGAGCACTGGGGGAGGAGTGGGAGTGAACAGAGAGTGAACTGGGAGCACTGGGAGGGAACTGGGGGGCACTGGGAGAGAACTGGGAGCACTGGGAGGGAACTGGGAGAGAACTGGGAGCACTGGGGGGGAACAGGGAGTGAACTGGGAGTGAACTGAGGGCACTGGGAGTGATACTGGGATGGAACTGGGAGCACTGGGGGGGAACTGAGAGCACTGGGGGGGAACTGAGAGCACTGGGGATGGAACTGGGAGTAAACTGGGAGCACTGGGATGAAACTGGGAGCACTGGGGGGGGAAATGGGATGGAACTGAGAGGGAACTGGAAGCACTGGGGGAAACTGGGAGTGCTGGGGGGGACTGAGAGTGAACTGGAAGTGAACTGAGTGCACTGGGAGGGAACTGGGAGGGAACTGGGAGCACTGGGGGGGGAAATGGGAGTGAACTGGGATATACTGGGAGAGACCTGGAAGCAGTGGGAGGGAACTGGAAGCACTGGGGGGGAACTGGGAGTGATACTGGGGTGGAACTGGGAGCACTGGGAGAGAACTAGGAGGGAACTGGGAGCACTGGGAGGGAACTGGGAGCATCATGGGGGAACAGGGAGTGAACTGAGGGAACTGGGAGAGCTCGTGGGATGGAACTGGGAGCACTGGGAGGGAACTGGAAGCACTGGGGGGAACTGGAAGTGAACTGGAATATACTGGGAGCACTGGGAATGAACTGGGAGCACTGGGGGGGGAACTGAGAGTGAGCTGGGAGCACTGGGAGGGGACCGGAAGCACTGAGAGAGAACTGGGAGCACTGGGAGGGAGTGGGAGTGAACTGGGAGCACTGGGAGGGAACTGGGAGCACTGGGAGGGAACTGGGAGCACCGTGGGGGAACAGGGAGTGAACTGGGAGGGAACTGGGAGCACTGGGAGGGAACTGGGAGCACTGGGAATGAACTGAAAGCACTGGGAATGAACTGGGAGCACTGGGAGGGAACTGGGATGGAACTGGAGGGGGACTGGGGGGTTACTGGAAGCACTGGGATGAAACTGGGATATACTGGGGAGGAACTGGGAGTGAACTGGGATATAGTGGGAGCACTGGGAATGAACTGGGAGCACTGGGAGGAACTGGAAGTGCTGGGGGGGAACTGGGAGTTAACTGGGATGGAACTGGGAGCAGTGGGAGGGAACTGGGAGTGAACTGGGATATACTGGGAGCACTGAGAATTAACTGGGAGCACTGGGAGGGAACTGGGAGCACTGGGAGGAACTGGGAGTGCTGGGGGGGAACTGGGAGTTAACTGGGATGGAACTGGGAGCTCTGGGAGGGAACTGGGAGTGAACTGGGATATACTGGGAGCACTGGGGGGGGAAATGGGAGGGAACTGGGAGGTAACTAGGAGGGAACTGGAAGCACTGGGGGGAACTGGGAGTGCTGGGGGGGGACTGAGAGTGAACTGGGAGTGAACTGAGTGCACTGGGAGGGAACTGGGAGCGTTGGGAGGGAACTGGGAGAGATACTGGGATAGAACTGGGAGCACTGGGAGGGAATTGAGAGTGATACTGGGAGTGATCTGGGAGCAATGGGAGAGATACTGGGATAGAACTGGGAGCACTGGGAGGGACTGGAAGCACTGGGAGAGGAGTGGGAGTGAACTGGGATGGAGCTGGGAGCACTGGGATGGAACTGGGAGAACTTGGGGGAACTGAGAGTGAACTCGGAGAGAACTGGGAGCACTGGGAGAGATACTGGGATGGAACTGGGAGCACTGGGAGAGACCTGAGAGCACTGGGAGGGAACTGGGTGCACTGGGAGAGATACTGGAATGGAACTGGGAGCATTGGGAGGGAACTGGGATGGAACTGGGAGGGAACTGGCAGCACTGCCGGGGGTAACTGGGACGGAACTGGGAGCAATGGGAGGGAACTGGGAAAGAACTGGTAAAGAACTGGGAGGGAACTGGGAGCACTGGGATTTGGGATCCAGGGGCGGAGGGAAGCAAAGAGCCGCCATTTCCCTTTGCCAGGACTACAATTCCCGTGATGCCCCGCGCGCGGGAAAGGCGCAGGCGCGGCTTTCCCACCGCCTTGGCAGCACTGCGCAGGCGCAACGGCGGAGTCCTCGTCAGGGAACTTTGACTCCCATGAGGCCTCGCGCGATCCGCCATTTTTTTTTTCTGCCGCAGCGCCCCCTGCCGGCCCGGCGGACCGACCCCGGGGAAAGGGGATCTTAATACCCCTCCCGAACCCCAGAGACTGTACTGGGAGCACTGGGAGAAACTGGGAGGCACTGGGAGAAACTGGGAGGCACTGGGAGGCACTGGGGGTAACTGGGAATAAACTGAGATGGAACTGGGAGCGCTGGGAGGGAACTGGGAGTGAACTGGGATGGAACTGGGAGCACTGGAAGGGAACTGGGTGGCACTGGGAGGCACTGGGCTAAACTGGGAGACACTGGGAGGCACTGGGCTGTACTGGAAGGCACTGGGATAAACTGGAAGGCACTGGGAGGCGCTGGGAGGGAACTAGAAGCACTGGGATAAACTGGGAGGGACTGGGAGGCACTAGGGGGAACTGGGAGCATTGGGAGGGAACTGGGAGCACTGGGAAGGAACAGGGAGTACTGGGAGGGAACTGGGAGCACTGGGAGGGAACTGGGAGCACTGAGAGGGAACTGGGAGCACTGGGAAGGAAATGGGAGTAATACTGGGAAGGAACTGGGAGTGAACTGGGAGGAGAACGGGGAGCACTGGGATGGAACTGGAAGCACTGGGGGGAACTGGAAGTAACCTGGAATATACTGGGAGCACTGGGAAGGAACTGGGAGCACTGGGAAGGAACGGGGAGCACTGGAAACAAAATGGGAGCACTGGGATGGAACTGGGAGCACTGGGAAGGAAATGGGAGCACTGGAAACAAAGTGGGAGCACTGGGATGGAACTGGGAGCACTGGGAAGGAACTGGGAACACTGGGCGGGAACTGGAACCACTGGGGGGAACTGGAAGTGAACTGGAATATACTGGGAGCACTGGGGATGAACTGGGAGCACTGGAGTGAACTGGGAGCACTGGGGGGGGAACTGAGAGTGAGCTGGGAGGGAACTGGGAGCACTGGGAGGGGACTGAAAGCACTGGGAGAGAACTGGGAGCACTGGGGTGGAACTGGCAGCACAGGGGGGGAACTGGGAGTAAACTGGGATGAAACTGGGAGCACTGGGAGGGAACTGGGAGCACTGGGGGGGGGCTGAGAGAGAACTAGAAGGGAACCTGGAGGGCACTGGGAGTGAGCTGGGATGGAACTGGGAGTACCGGAGGGGGGAACTGGGAGCACTGGGAGGGAACCGAGGGCGCTGGAAGAGATACTGGGATGGCACTGGGCAGCCATGACCCGCCTCGAGGACTACAACTCCCGTGGCGCCCCGCGCGAAGGCGGGGCAAAGGCCGCGGCCGCGCTCTGATTGGCTGCGCTGGGTCGTGTGACCCTGGCGCACGCGCACAGCGTCTCGCTGCTTTGCGCAGGCGCGGCGGCTGCGAGCTCGTGAGGTGACTACAACTCCCATGATGCCCCGCGCGGTCCGCCATTTTCTTTCCTGCCGCAGCGCCTCTTCCGGCTCGGCGGACCGACCCCGGGGAAAGGGGATCTTACTACCCCTCCCGAACCCCAGAGACTGTACTGGGAGCCACTGGGAGGGCACTGGGAGGGGACTGGGATAAACTGGGAGGGTCTGGGAGGAGGTTGGGGGCGACTGGGACGAACCGGGCCGAATCGGCAGCGCTTAGTCCCGCCCCCCGATCCCTATTGGTCAGATCATCCCGCGCCCCGAGCTCCCATTGGTCCGATGTAAAACCGTTGCCGCTCCCCCTGTTGTCCCGCCCTTGCTCGCTTCCCATTGGCCGCCTCTTACATCACCCCGCTCTCCCATTGGCTGGCGCGCAAGGGGCGTGGCCGCGTGGCGCGGCGGGAAAACCGTGAGGGGAAACGGGGGGGGGAGGAAGAATTTGGGGTAAAATCGGGGGAAAATGGGGTCGAAAACGGGCGGGAGCGGCGGTGAAGGGGCGGGGAGAGGGGGTTAAAGGGAACCTGGGGGGTTTAAGGCGGTCTGGGAGGGGAAAAGTGGGTTTGAGGGGGTAAAACGGCGGGTTTGGGGCTCCGTGAGGGCCTTTGGGGGGGGGGGGGGGGGGGGCGGGAGGTTTGGGGGGTCCCTGAGGGGCTTTTGGGGTCTCCTGGATGGATTTTGGGGGTCCCTGAGTGTCTTTTGGGGATCCCTGAGTGTCTTTTGGGGGTCCTGGGGGTGTTTTCGGGGTCCCTGGGTGATTTTTGGGGGTCCTTGAGTGTCTTTTGGGGTCTCCTGGACGGTTTTGGGGGGCCCTGAGTGATTTTTGGGGGTCCCTGAATATCTTTTGGGGTCTTTTGGGGGTGTTTTTGGGTCCCTGAGAGTCTTTTTGGGGTCTTTGAGTGTCTTTTGGGGAGTCCTGGATGGGTTTTGGGGGTCCCTGACCATCTTTTGGGGGTCCCTGAGTGTCTTTTGGGGGTCCTGGGGATTTTTAGGGTCCCTGAGCATCTTTTTGGGGTCCCTAAGTGTCTTTTGGGGTCTCCTGAGTGATTTTTGGGGGTCTCTGATTGTCTTTTGGGGGTCCTGAATGGACTTTGGGGGGTCTTTGTGTGTCTTTTTGGGGTCCCTGAGTGTCTTTTCGGGGTCCTGGGGGTGTTTCGGGGGCCCCTGATTGTCTTTTAGGGGGTCCCTCCCCATTTTGGGGGTCCCTGAGCTTTTTTTGGGGGTCCCTGAGTGTCTTTTTGGGGGTCCCTGAGTGTCTTTTGGGGTCTCCTCGGAGATTTTTGGGGTCCCTAAATGTCTTTTTGGGGTCCCTGAGTGTCTTTTTGGGGGTCCTGGGAGTCTTTTGGGGTTCCCTGAGTGTCTTTTGGGGGGTCCCTGAGCATCTTTTGGGTGTCCCTGAGTGATTTTTGGGGGTCCCTGAGAGTCTTTTTGGGGTCCTGGGGGTGTTTTGGGGGTTCTGAATGTTTTTTTGGGGGGTCACTGAGGGCCTTTTGGGGTCTCCTGGGAGGTTTTTGGGTCCCTGAGTGTCTTTTGGGGGTCTTTCAGTGTCTTTTGGGGGGTCTTTCAGTGTCTTTTGGGGTCTCCTGGGACGTTTTGGGGGTCCTGGATGGATTTTGGGGGTCCGTGGGTATCTTTTGGGGTCCCTGAGTGTCTTTTGGGGTCTCCTGGGGTTCTTTTGGGGGTCCTGAGCCATTTTGGGGGTCTCCTAAGGGTGTTTTGGGGGTCCCTGAGTGTCTTTTGGGGGTCCTGGGGTGTTTTGGGATTCTCTGACTCTTATTTGGGGGTCCCTGAGTGTATTTTGGGGGGTCCTAGGGAGGTTTTTGGGGTCCCTGAGCATCTTTTGGGGGTCTCTGAGTGTCTTTTGGGGTCTCCTGGAAGGTTTTTGGGGTCCCTGAGTGTCTTCTGGGGGGTTTTGGGGGTCCCTGAGTAATTTTGGGAGTCTTTGAGTGTCTTTTGGGGGGTCCTGGAGTTGGTTTTGGGGTCCTGAGTGTCTTTTGGGGTCTCCTGAGTGTCTTTTTGGGGTCCCTGAGTGTCTTTTGGGGGTCCTTGAATGTCTTTGGGGGTCCTGGAGGGATTTTTGGGGTGCCTGAGTGTCTTTTGGGGGGTCCTGGGAGTGTTTTGGGGTTCCCTGAGCATCTTTTTGGGGTCCCTGAGCATCTTTTGGGGGTCCCTGAGTGTCTTTTGGGGGTCCTGGGGGTGTTTTGGGGGTCCCTGAGTGTCTTTTTGGGGTTCCCTGAGTGTCTTTTGGGGTGTCCTGGATGGATTTTAGGGTCCCTGAGTGTCTTTTGGGGTCCCCTGGGGTTGTTTTGGGGGTCCCTGAGTGATTTTTGGGGTCTTTGAAGCTGGTTTTTTGGGGGTCCTGGAGAGGTTTTTGGGGTCCCTGTGTGTCTTTTGGGGGTCCCTGAGTGTGTTTTGGGGTCCCTGAGTCATTTTTGTGGGTCCCTGAGTGTCTTTCGGGGGTCCTGGGGGTGTTTTTGGGGTCCCTGAGCATCTTTTTGGGGTCCCTGAGCATCTTTTTGGGGTCCCTGAGTGTCTTTTGGGGTCCCTGCGGTGTTTTGGGGGTCCCTGAGTGATTTTTTTTTGGGTCCCCGAATGTCTTTTTGGGGGTCCTGGGTGGTTTTTTTTGGGGGTCCCTGAGCATCTTTTGGGGGTCCTGGGGGTGTTTGTGGTCCCTGAGCATCTTTTTGGGGTCCCTGAGAGTCTTTTGGGGGTCCCTCTGTGTCTTTTGGGGTGTCCCTGGGGAGGTTTTGGGGTCTCCTGGGAGGTTTTGGGGGTCCCTGAGTGATTTTGGGGGTCCCTGAGTGTCTTTTGGGTCTCCTGGGGGTGTTTTGGGGTCCCTGAGCATCTTTTGGGGTCCTGGGCAGGTTTTGGGGTTCCTGAGTGTCTTTTGGGGTCTCCTGGATGGATTTTGGGGTTCCTGGAGGGATTTTTGGGGGTCCTGAGTGATTTTTGGGGGTCCTGAGTGTCTTTTGGGGTCTCCTGAGGGGATTTTGGGGTCTCCTGGGTGTTTTTTTGGGGTCTCCTGAGTGATTTTTGGGGGTCTCTGAGTGTCTTTTGGGGGTCCTGGGGTGTTTGGTGGTCTTTGAGTGTCTTTTGGGGGTCCCTGAGTGTCTTTTTGGGGGTCCCTGAGTGATTTTTGGGGTCCCTGAGCATCTTTTTGGGGTCCCTGAGTGTCTTTTGGGGTCTTCTGGTGATTTTTGGGGGTCCCTGAACATCTTTTTGGGGTCCCTGAGTGTCTTTTTGGGCGTCCCTGAGCGTCTTTTGGGGTCCCCTGAGCGTCTTTTGGGGGTCCCTGAGCGTCTTTTGGGGGTCCCTGAGCATCTTTTTGGGGTCCCTGAGCATCTTTTTGGGGTCCCTGACTGATTTTTGGGGGTCCCTGCCCATTTTTAGACCCCCTTTTCTTCCCCCTCCAGCCCCCCCAAAAAAATGTCCCATGAGGGAGCCTCCGCCCGCTTCCAGGTGAGTTTTTTCCCCCCCAAAACCCCCCAAAATCACCCCAAAACCCCCCTAAATTTTTGGGGGGGGTCTCTTTTTGTGTCTCCCCCCAAAAAACAGGCGAAGCCCCCCCGTCCTGACTCGGCTGCTGCAGATTTTGGGGACGAGGGGCTGAGACCCCAAGTCAGGAAGGAGCTGCACAAGGTTTGGGGGGACCCCAAAAACCAGTTTGGGGGTCCCCAAAAAAATTTGGGTGGGTCTGGGGGGAATTTTGGGGTCTCTGAGGGGATTTTTGGGGGGTTTTGAGTGGATTTTTGGGGATTTTGAGGGATTTTTGGGGTTTTTTAGTGGATTTTTGGGGTCTCTGAGGGGATTTTTGGCGCCATTTTGTGGGGTTTGGGCGCCATTTTGTGGTTTTTTGGGGTCATTTGGTGGATTTTTGGGGTCTCTGAGGGGATTTTGGGGGTTTTTTAGTGGATTTTTGGGGTCCTAGAGGGGATTTTGGGGTCATTTTATGGATTTTTGGGCTCATTTGGTGAATTTTTGGGGGTTTTTTAGTGGATTTTTGGGGTCTCTGAGGGATTTTTGGCGCCATTTTGTGGGGTTTGGGCGCCATTTTGTGGATTTTTGGGGTCTTTAGTGGATTTTTGGGGTTTTTTAGTGGATTTTTTGGGGGGTTTTAGTGTATTTTTTGGTCTTTGAGTGGATTTTGGGGGTTTTTTAGTGGATTTTTGGGGTCTCTGAGTGGGTTTTTGGGGTCATTTGTTGATTTTTGGGGTCTTTAAGAGGATTTTTTGGGGTCTTTGAGGGATTTTTGGGGTTTTTGAGTGGATTTTTGGGGGCATTTTGTGGATTTTTTGGGATCTTTGAGTGGATTTTTGGGGTCTTTAGATGCATTTTGGGGTCATTTTGTTAATTTTTTGGGTCTCTGAGTGGATTTTTGGGGTCTCTGAGTGGTTTTTGGGGTCATTTCATGGATTTTTGGGGTCATTTTGTGGATTTTTGGCTTTTTTGTTGAATTTTTGGGGTCTTTGAGTGAACGTTTGGGGTCTCTGAGTCAATTTTTGGGGTCTCTGAGTGGATTTTTGGGGTCATTTATGGATTTTTGGGACCTTTAAGTGGATTTTTGGGGTCCTTGAGTGAATTTTTGGGGGTTTTAGTGGATTTTTGTGGTCTCTGAGTGGATTTTTGGGGTCATTTTGTTGATTTTTGGGGTATTTGAGTGGATTTTTGGGGATTTTTAATGGATTTTTGGGGGGGTTTAGTGGATTTTTGGGGTTTTTAGTGGATTTTTGGGGTCGTTTTGTGGATTTTTCGGGTCTTTGAGTGGATTTTTGGGGATTTTTAGTGGGTTTTGGGGTCTCTGAGTGGATTTTTGGGGTCATTTCATGGATTTTTGGGGTCTCCGAGTGGATTTTGGGGTTTTTTTAGTGGATTTTTGGGGTCTCTGAGTGGATTTTTGGGATCTTTAAATTGATTTTTAGGGTCTTCGAGTGGATTTTTGGGGTCATTTCATGGATTTTTGGGGTCTTTTTGTCCATTTTTGGGTCTCTGAGTAGGATTTTGGGGTCTCTGAGTAGATTTTTGGGGTCTCTGAGTGGATTTTGGGCTCATTTCCTGCCTTTTGGGCTCCCCCAGGCCGAGGCCTCCCTGGCCCGTTCCCAGGAAATCCGGTTCCGCTGGGAAACCCTCTGGAGAATTTTGGGGGAGATCCTGAGGGACCCCCGGGATTTGGGAGCCTTCTGTGAGTTCAAAACCCCCCCAAAAACCCCCAAAAAAAAACCCCAAAACCTTCCCCAATTCGGGGGGATCCCGAAAATCCCAAAATCCCAGAAAATTCCCATTTTTCCAGGTGCTGCAGGAGCTGCAGGAGGAGCTCACCTGGGCCCAGGTGAGGAGGGGCCACCCCGAAATCGCCCCCCTGGTGCCTCCCCCCAAGGTGAGACCCCAAAAACAACCCCCAATTCTGGCTTGGGGACCCCCAGAACCCCAAAAACCACCCTGGGAACACCCAAAATCCCTCAAAAACCACCCAAAAATCCCCCAAAACCACCCTGGGAATCCCAAAAATCCCCCAAAACCACTCAAAAACCACCCTGGGAACCCCAAAATCCCTCAAAAACCACCCGAAATCCCCAAAAACCCTCAAAAACCACCCTGGGAACCCCAAAATCCCTCAAAAACCACCCAAAAATCCCCAAAAACCACCCAAAAACCCTCAAAAACCACCCTGGGAACCCCCAAAACCACCCAAAAACCACCCAGAAATCCCCAAAACCACCCAAAAACCCTCAAACCCACCCAAAAATCCCAAAAACCACCCCAGGAACTGAAACACCACCCAAAAATCACCATAAAAGCCCCAAAAACCACCCTGGAAACCCCAAAATCCTCAAAAACCACCCAAAAATCCCCAAAACCACCCTGGGAACCCAAAGAATCCCCAAAACCACCCTGGGAATCCCAAAAATCCCCCAAAACCACCCTGGGAACCCCCAAAATCCCCAAAAACACCCCAAGAACCTCAAAAACCACCCAAAAATCCCCAAAAACCTCCCTGGGAACCCCCAAAATCCCCAAAAACCACCCTGGAAACTCCAAAATCCCTCAAAACCACCCAAAAATCCCCAAAAACCACCCTGGAACCCAAAGAATCCCCAAAAACCACCCTGGAACCCCAAAAATCCCCAAAAACCACCCTGGGAACCCCCAAAGTCCCCCAAAACCGCCCTGGAACCCCCAAAATCCCCCCAAAAAAACCCCACATCACCCCAGGAACCCCAAAACCCTTCCAGACAACCCCAGGAACCCCAAAAATGACGCTAAAACTCCCCAGACCCATCCCAGAAACCCCCAAATCACCCCAGGATCCCCCAAAACCACCCCAGGACCCCCCAAAATCCTCCCAAACAACCCCAGGAACCCCCAAAATCACCCCAAGACGCCCCAAAATCCCCCCAACACCCCCCAAAATCCTCCCAAACCCACCCCAGGACCCCTCAAAATCACCCCAAGACCCCCCAAAACCCTCCCAAACAACCCCAGGAACCCCAAAAACCACCCCTGGACCCCCAAACCCATCCCAGGACCCCCCAAAATCACCCCAAGACCCACCAAAAACTCTCCCAATCCACCCCAGGAACCCCAAAACCCTCCCAGACAACCCAGACCCCAAAAAACACCCCAAGAACTCCAAAAACCACCCCAGAACCCCTCAAAATCACCCCAAGAACCCCCAAACCCTCCCAAACAACCCCAGGAAGCCCTAAAACCCTCCCAGGAACCCCCAAACCCACCCTACAAGCCCCCAAATCACCCCAAGACCCCCCAAAATCCCCCCAACCCCCCCCAAAATCCTCCCAAACCCACCCCAGAAACCCTAAAACCAAACCCAGGAACCCCAAAAACCACCCAAGACCCCCAAAACCCTCCCAAACTCACCCCAGGATCCCCAAAAACCACCCCAGGACCTTCCAAAATCACCCCAAAACCCCCCAGAATCACCCCAGGAACCCCCCAAAAAACCCCAAATCACCCCAGGAACCCCCCCAAAAACCCCAAATCACCCCAGGACCTCCCAGAACCACTTCAGGAACCCCCAAAATCACCCCAAGATCCCCCAAAACCCTCCCAAACAACCCCAGGAACCCCAAAAATGACCCCAAAACCCCCCAAACCCACCCTGGGAACCCCAAAATCCACCCCAGACCCCCCAAATCACCCAAGACCCCCCCAAAATTCTCCCAAACAACCCCAGGACCCCCAAAAATTACCCCAAAACTTTCCAAACCCACCCCAGGAACCCCCAGAATCCTCCCAAACCCACCCCAGGATCCCCCAAAACCACCCCAGGACACCCCAAAATCCTCCAAACAACCCCAGGAACCCCCAAATCACCCCAAGACGCCCCAAAATCCCCCCAACACCCCCCAAAATCCTCCCAAACCCACCCCAGAAACCCCAAAAACCGCCCCAGAACCCCCCAAAATCGCCCAAGACCTCCCAAAACCCTCCCAAACAACCCCAGGACCCCCAAAAACCACCCCAGGAACCCCAAAATGACTGCAGGACCCCCCAAAATAACCCCAGGACCCCCCAAAACACTCCCAAACCACCCCAGGATCCCCCAAAACCAGCCCAGGAACCCCCAAACCCATCCCAGGACCCCCCAAAATCACCCCAAGACCCACCAAAAACTCTCCCAATCCACCCCAGGAACCCCAAAAACCCTCCCAGACAACCCCAGGAACCCCAAAAGCACCACAAGACCCCCCAAAACCCTCCCAAACCACCCCAGGAACCCCAAAAAAACACTCCAAGACCGCCCAAAATCACCTTAGGAACCCCAAAAACCACCCCAGGAACCCCAAAAACCGCCCCAGAACCCCCCAAAATCACCCCAAGACCTCCCAAAACCCTCCCAAACAACCCCAGGAAGCCCCAAGACCCCCCAAAAGCCCCCAAACCCACCCCAGGACTCCCCAAAATCACTCTAAAACCCCCAAATCCCACCCCAGGACCCCCCAAAACACTCCCAAACCACCCCAGGATCCCCCAAAACCATCCCAGGAACCCCCAAAATCACCCCAAGACCCACCAAAAACTCTCCCAATCCACCCCAGGAACCCCAAAAACCCTCCCAAACCCACCCCAGGAACCCCAAAAACCCTCCCAGACAACCCCAGGAACCCCAAAAACCACCCCAAGAGCCCCCAAAACCACCCAGACCACCCCAGGAACCCCAAAAAACCACTCCAAGACCACCCAAAATCACCTTAGGAACCCCAAAAAACACCCCAAGAACTCCAAAAACCACCCCAGAACCCCTCAAAATCACCCCAAGAACCCCCAAACCCTCCCAAACAACCCCAGGAAGCCCTAAAACCCTCCCAGGAACCCCCAAACCCACCCTACAAGCCCCCAAATCACCCCAAGACCCCCCAAAATCCCCCCAACCCCCCCCAAAATCCTCCCAAACCCACCCCAGAAACCCTAAAAACCAACCCAGGAACCCCAAAAACCACCCCAAGACCCCCAAAACCCTCCCAAACTCACCCCAGGATCCCCAAAAACCACCCCAGGACCTTCCAAAATCACCCCAAAACCCCCCAGAATCACCCCAGGAACCCCCCAAAAAACCCCAAATCACCCCAGGAACCCCCCCAAAAAACCCCAAATCACCCCAGGACCTCCCAGAACCACTTCAGGAACCCCCAAAATCACCCCAGGACCCCCCAAAACCCTCCCAAACAACCCCAGGAACCCCAAAAACCACCCCAGGACCCCCAAACCCATCCCAGGACCCCCCAAAATCACCCCAAGACCCACCAAAAACTCTCCCAATCCACCCCAGGAACCCCAAAAACCCTCCCAGACAACCCCAGGAACCCCCAAAATCCCCCCAAAAGCCCCCAAACCCACCCCAGGACTCCCCAAAATCACTCTAAAACCCCCAAATCCCACCCCAGGACCCCCCAAAACACTCCCAAACCACCCCAGGATCCCCCAAAACCAGCCCAGGAACCCCCAAACCCATCCCAGGACCCCCCAAAATCACCCCAAGACCCACCAAAAACTCTCCCAATCCACCCCAAGACCCCCCAAAACCCTCCCAAACCCACCCCAGGACCCCCCAAAATCACTCTAAAACCCCCAAATCCCACCCCAGGAGCCCCAAAACTCACCCCAGGATCCCCCAAAACCACCTCAAGACCCCTCAAAACCCTCCCAGACAACCCCAAGACCCCCCAAAACCCTCCCCAGGACCCCCAAAATCACTTCAAAGCTCCCCAAACCTACCCCAGGACCCCCCAAAACCCTCCCAATCCCACCCCAGGAACCCCAAAAATCACGCCAAGAACCTCAAAAGTGCCCCAAGACCTCCCAAAATCCTCCCAAACCCACCCCAGGACTCCCCAAAATCACCCCAGGACCCCCCAAAACCACCCCAGGACCCCCCAAATCACCCCAGGACCCCCCAAAACCCACCCCAGGACCCCCCAAAACCCACCCCAGGACCCCCCAAAACCCACCCCAGGACCCCCCAAAATCACCCCAGGACCCCCCAAAACCCACCCCAGGACCCCCCAAAATCACCCCAGGAGCCCCAAAACACACCCCAGGAGCCCCCGAAACCACCTCAAGACCCCTCAAAACCCTCCCAGACAACCCCAAGACCCCCCAAAACCACCCCAGGACCCCCCCCAAAAACCCCCAAATCACCCCAGGAACCCCAAAAACCACCCCAGGACCCCCCAAAACCCTCCCAGACAACCCCAGGAACCCCAAAAATGACCCCAAAACTCCCCAAAATCACCCCAAGAACCCCCAACTCCTGGGAACTGGGAGCACTGGGAGGGAACTGAGAGTGAACTGGGAGCACTGGGGGGAACTGGGATATACTGGGAGGGAACTGGGAGCACTGGGAGGGAACTGGGAGCACTGGGAGAGAACTGGGAGGGAAATGGGAGTGAACTGGGAGCACTGGGAGGGAAATGGGAGTGAACTGGGAGCACTGGGGGGAACTGGGATATACTGGGAGGGAACTGGGAGCACTGGGAGAGAACTGGGAGGGAACTGGGAGCCCTGGGGGGGAACTGGGAGGAACTAGGAGTGAACTGGGAGCACTGGGAGTGGACTGGGAGGGAACTGGGAGCACTGGGAGAGAACTGGGAGGGATACTGGGAAGGAACTGGGAGCACTGGGAGGGAAATGGGATGGAACTGGGAGCAGTGGGAAGGAGCTGGGAGGGAATTGGGATATACTGGGAGTGAACTGGGAGCACTGGGAGGGAACTGGGAGCACTGGGAGGAAACTGGAAGTACTGGGAGCACTGGGAGTAAACTGGGAGCACTGGGAGAGAACTGGGACAGAACTGGGAGCACTGGGACAACTGGGAGCACTGGGAAGGAACTGGGAGCACTGGGAGTGAACTGGGACAGAACTGGGAGCACTGGGATGGAACTGGGCTCCAATTTAACCCCATTTTCCCCCCCAAATTCCCAATTTTCCCAATTTTTCCCAATTTTTCCCGTTTTTCCCAGCGCTCCCCGTCCCTCCCCCCCCTCCTGCTGCCGGAGCTGGAGCGGCGCCTGCGGGAACAGCGGGAGCAGCTCCAGGAATTCCTGCTGGGAATTCCCCCAAATCCCCCAGGAATTCCCGAAAATCCCGAAGGAATTCCCGAAAATCCCCCGGGAATCCCCGGAATTCCGGAGAAACCCCCCGAGGGGCTCCTGGAGGCCCAAAAGCTGCGGCTGAGGCGGGAGAAGCGGCGGGAGAGGGAACTGCGGGAACGGCTGCAGAGGAGCCGGGAGGGATACGGACAGGTGGGAAGGGGGGGTCACACGGATTCACACGAGTTCACCCAAATTCAGCCAAATTCACCCAAAATTCAGCCAAAATTCAGCCAAATATTCACACAGATTGGAGCAAAATTCACCCAAATTGGAGCAAAAAATTCAGAAAAATTTGACCCAAAATTCACCCAAATTGGACCCAAATTGGACACAAAATCACCCAAAATTCACCCAAATTAGACCCAAAATTCACCCAAATTTGACCCAAATTTAACTCAAAATTCACCCAAATTTGACCCAAAATTCACTCAAATTAGACCCAAAATTCACCCAAATCGACCCAAATTTGACCCAAAATTCACCCAAATTGGACTCAAAATTCACCCAAATTAGACTTAAAATCCCCCCAAAATTCACCCAAATTTGACCCAAAATTTACCCGAATTAGACCCAAAATCCACCCAAATTGGACCCAAAATTCACAAAAATTTGACCCAAAATTTACCCGAATTAGACCCAAAATTCACACAAATTGGACCCAAAATTTACCAAATTGGACCCAAAATTCACCCAAATGGGACCTAAATTTCACCCGAAATTCACCCAAATTGGACCCAAAATTCACCCAAATTGGACCCAAAATTCATTCAAATTTGACCCAAATTCCCCCCAAATTTGACCCAAAATTTACCCAAATTGGACCCAAAATCCCCCCAAATTTGACCCAAAACAGCGGGAAAGGGAACTCCGGGAAAAGCTGGAAAAGACCCGGGAGGGATACGGAGAGGTGGGAATGGGGGGGGGTCACACGGATTCACCCGAATTCACCCAAATTCAGCCAAAATTCAGCCAAATATTCACACAGATTGGAGCAAAATTCACCCAAATTGGAGCAAAAAATTCAGAAAAATTTGACACAAAATTCACCCAAATTGGACCCAAATTGGACACAAAATCCACTCAAAATTCATCCAAATTGGACCCAAAATTCACCCAAATTGGACCCAAAATTCACCCGAATTAGACCAAAAATTCACACAAATTTGGACCCAAAATTCACCCAAATTAGGCCCAAAATTCACACAAATTTGACTTCAAATCCACCCAAAATTCACCCAAATTGGACCAAAATCCACCCAAAAATCACTCAAATTGGACCCAAAATACACCCAAAATTCATCCAAATTGGATCCAAAATTCACCCAAATTGGACCCAAAATTTACCCAAATTGGAGCAAAAATCAGCCAAATCGACCCAAAATTCACCCAAATTTGACCCAAAATTCACCCAAATTGGACCCAGAATTCATCCAAATTGGACCCAAAATTCATCCAAAATTCACCCAAATTACACCCAAAATTCACCCAAATTACACCCAAAATTCACCCAAATTGGACCTGAAATTCACCCAAAATTCATCCAAAATTCCCTCAAAATTCACCCAAATTTGACCCAAAATTCACCCAAATTGACCCAAAAATTCACATAAATTGGACCCAAATAGGACCCAAAATTCACCCAAATTGGATCTGAAATTCACCCAAATCGACCCAAAATCCACTCAAAATTCATCCAAATTAGACCCAAAATTCACACAAATTAGACCCAAAATTCACACAAATTAGACCCAAAAATTCACCCAAATTGGACACAAAATTCACAAAATTTGGACCAAAAATTCACCCAAATTGGACCCAAAATTCACCCAAATTGGACCAAAAATTCACACAAATTAGACCCAAAATTCACCCAAATTAGACTCAAAATTCACCTAAAATGGACCCAAATTCACCCAAATTGGACCCAAAATAACACCCAAAATTCACCCAAATTGGACCCAAAATACACCCAAATTGGACCCAAAATACACCCAAAATTCACCCAAATTGGACCAAAAATTCACCCAAATTGGAACCAAAATTCACCCAAATTGGACCCCAAATCCCCCAAATTTGACACAAAATTCCCCCAAATTGGACCCAAAATTCACCCAAATTTGTCTCAAAATCCCCCCAAAATTCACCCAAATTTGACTCAAAATTCACCCAAATTGGACCCAAAATCCCCCCAAATTGGACCCAAAATTCACCCAAATTGGACCCAAAATTTGCACAAATTGGACCCAAAATCCACCCAAATTGGACCAAAAATTCACACAAATTGGACTAAAAATCCAGTCAAAATTTACCAAATTGGAACCAAAATTCATCCAAATTTGACCCAAAATTTACCCAAATTTACCCCAAATTCAGCCAAATTGGACCCAAAATACACCCAAAATTCATCCAAATTGGACCCAAAATTCACACAATTTGGACCCAAAATTCACCCAAAATTCAGCCACTTTGGACCTAAAATCCACCCATATTTGACCCAAAATCCCCCCAAAATTCACCCAAATTTGATCCAAAATTCACCAAAATTTGACTCAAAATCCCCCCAAAATTCACCCAAATTGGACTCAAAATTCACCCAAATTAGACCTAAAATGGACCCAAAATTCACTCAAATTGGAACCAAAAGTCACCCAAACTGGACCCAAAATTCATCCAAATTGGACCCAAAATTCACCCAAATTGGCCCCAAAATTCACCCAAATTGGACCCGAAATTCACCCAAATTTTGGGGGGATTAAAGGGGATTTGGGGGGTCTTGGGTTGATTTTTGGGGGTCCTGGGAGAGTTTGGGAGGGTTTTGGGGTAATTTTGGGGGGTCCTGGGTTGGTTTTTGGGGTTCCTGGAGTGGGTTTGGGGGGTTTTGGGGTCATTTTTGGGGTTTTTGGGGTTCCTGGGGTGGTTTTGGGGGGTCCTGGGGTTGTTTCGGGGGGGTTTGGGGTCGTTTGGGGGGTTCTGGGGTGATTCTGGGGGGTCCTGGGGTGGTTTTTGGAGTTCCTGTGATCCCAAAATTAAATGGGATTTTGGGGCATTTAAAGGGGATTTGGGGGGATAAAAGGGGATTAAATTGGATTTTTGGGGGGATTAAATGGGAATAAATGGGAGTTTGGGGGGATGAAATGAGATTTTGGGGGGATTAAAGTGGATTTTGGGGGGAATAAATGGGATTTGGGGGGGTTAAATGGGATTTTTGGGGGGATAAAAGGAGAATAAATGGGATTTTGGGGGAATTAAATTGGATTTTGGGGGGATTAAATGGGATTTGGGGGTTAAAGGGGAATAATTGGGATTTTGGGGGGATGAAGTGGGATTTTGGGGGGAATAAATTGGATTTTTGGGGGTATTAAATGGGATTTGGGGGGGATTAAATGGGATTTTGGGGGGATGAAATGAGATTTTGGGGGGGATAAACGGGATTTAGAAGGAATAAATGGGATTTTTGGGGGGGATAAAAGGGAATAAATGGGATTTTTGGGAGGATTAAGTCAGATTTTGGGGGGTTTAAAGTGGAATAAATTGGATTTTTGGGGGGAATAAATTGGATTTTGGGGGGAATAAATGGGATTTTTGGGGGATTAAATGGGATTTTTGGGGGCAATAAATGGGAATAAATGAGATTTTTGGGGGGATTAAATTAGATTTTGGGGGGATAAAAGTGGATTAAATTGGATTTTGGGGGGATTAAATGGGATTTTGGGGGGATTAAAGGGGAATAAATTGGATTTTGGGGGGATTAAATGGGATTTTTGGGGGGGTTAAAGGGGAATAAATGGGATTTTGGGGGGAATAAATGAGATTTTTGGGGGTATAAAAGTGGATTAAATGGGATTTTGGAGGGATTAAATGGGATTTTTGGGGGGGTTTAAAGGGAAAAAAAATGGGATTTTTGGGAGGATTAAATTGGATTTTGGGGGGTTTAAAGGAGAATAAATTGGATTCTGGGAGGCATTGGGGGGATAAAATTGGATTAAATTGGATTTTGGGGGGATAAAAGGGGAATAAATGAGATTTTGGGGGGAATAAATGGGATTTCTTGGGGATAAAAGGGGAATAAATTGGATTTTTGGGGGAATTAAATTGGATTTTTGGGGGGATTAAATTGGATTTTTGGGTGGATTAAATTGGATTTTTGGGTGGATTAAATGGGATTTGGGGGGGTTAAAGAGGAATAAATGGGATTTTGGGGGATAAAATGGGATTTTTGGGAGGATTAAATCGGATTTTAGGAGGATTAAATGGGATTTTGGGGGGATTAAAGGGGAATAAATTGGATTTTGGGGGGATTAAATTGGATTTGGGGTGTTTAAAGGGGATTTTAGGGGGATTAAAGGGGATTTTGGGGGGGAATAAATGGGATTTTTGGGGGGGATAAAAGGGGAATAGATGGGATTTTTTGGGGGATAAAAGGGGAATAAATTGGATTTTTTGGGCATAAAAGTAGATTAAATGGGATTTGGGGGGGGATAAAAGTGGATTAAATCACATTTTGGGGGGGATTAAATGGGATTTCGGGACTTTTAAAGTGAATTAAATGGGATTTTGGGGGGATGAAATGAGATTTTGGGGGGGATAAATGGGATTTAGAAGGAATAAATGGGATTTTTTGGGGGAATAAAAGGGGATTAAATCAGATTTTGGGGGGAATAAATGGGAATAAATGGGATTTTTGGGAGGATTAAATCGGATTTTAGGAGGATTAAATCGGATTTTGGGGGTTTAAAGTGGAATAAATTGGATTTTGAGTGGCTAAAACCAAATTAAATTAAATTTTGGGGGTTTTGGGGCTGATTTGGGCCCCCCTGACCCATTTTTCCCCCCCCTGCAGCTCCTGGTGCAGCTCCAGTCCCAGCTGTCCCACCTGGAATCGCTGCGGGCGGCGCAGGAGCCCCTGGACGGGGCCCGGGGGCAGCACCTGGAGGGCAAGGCCCGGCTGCTGCTGCTGCGGGCCCGGTGAGGGCGGGGCCTCATTAGCATCTCATTTGCATAACGCCCAGGAACTCCCAGTAACTCCCAGTAGCTCCTGGAGCCCAAACCAGTAACTCCCAGTAATTCCTAGTGACCCCATATCAGTAACTCCCAGTAACTCCCAGTAACTCCCAGTGACCCCAGACCCCAAACCAGTAACTCCCAGTCCCTCCCAGTAACTCCCAGTAACTCCCAGACCCCAAACCAGGAACTCCCAGTATAAACCAGTAACTCCCAGTAACTCCAAGTTCAACGCAGTAACTCCCAGTAACTCGCAGTAACTCCCAGTGACCCCAGAGCCCAAACCAGTAACTCCCAGTAGCTCCCAGTGACCCCAGAGCCCAAACCAGTCCGGGGCCCGGGGGCAGCACCTGGAGGGCAAAGCCCGGCTGCTGCTGCTGCGGGCCCGGTGAGGGTGGGGCTCATTAGCATCTCATTTGCATAACGCCTGGGAACTCCCAGTAACTCCCAGTAGCTCCTAGAGCCCAAACCAGTAACTCCCAGTATAAACCAGTAACTCCCAGTGACTCCCAGTAGCTCCTAGAGCCCAAACCAGTAACTCCCAGTAACTCCCAGTGACTCCCAGAGCCCAAACCAGTAACTCCCAGTAACTCCCAGTGATCTCCAGACCCCAAACCAGTAACTCCCAGTAACTCCCAGTGACTCCCAGACCCAAAACCAGTAACTCCCAGTATAAACGAGTAACTCCCAGTAACTCCCAGTAACTCCCAGTGACTCCCAGTAACTTCCAGTAGCTCCCAGTAGCTCCTAGAGCCCAAACCAGTAACTCCCAGTAACTCCCAGAGCCCAAACCAGTAACTCCCAGTATAAACCAGTAACTCCCAGTGACTCCCAGTAACGCCCAGTAACTCCCAGAGCCCAAACCAGTAACTCCCAGTATAAACCAGTAACTCCCAGTAACTCCAAGTTCAACGCAGTAACTCCCAGTGACTCCCAGAGACCAAACCAGTAACTCCCAGTAACTCCCAGTAACTCCCAGTGATCCCAAACCAGTAACTCCCAGTCCCTCCCAGTAACTCCCAGTGACCACAGACACCAAACCAGTAACTCCCAGTAACTTCCAGTAACTCCCAGTAACTCCCAGACCCAAAACCAGTAACTCCCAGTATAAACCAGTAACTCCCAGTAACTCCCAGTAACCCCCAGACCCCAAACCAGTAACTCCCAGTATAAACCAGTAACTCCCAGTAACTCCCAGTGATCTCCAGACCCCAAACCAGTAACTCCCAGTAACTTCCAGTAACTCCCAGTAACTCCCAGACCCAAAACCAGTAACTCCCAGTATAAACCAGTAACTCCCAGTATAAACCAGTAACTCCCAGTAACTCCCAGTGACCCCCAGACCCCAAACCAGTAACTCCCAGTAACCCCCAGTAACTCCCAGTAACCCCCAGTAGCTCCTAGAGCCCAAACCAGTAACTCCCAGTATAAACCAGTAACTCCCAGTAGCTCCCAGAGCCCAAACCAGTAACTCCCAGTAACTCCCAGTGACCCCCAGACCCAAAACCAGTAGCTCCCAGTATAAACCAGTAACTTCCAGTAACTCCTAGTAAATCCCAGTGACCCCAGACCCCAAACCAGTAACTCCCAGTAACTCCCAGTAACTCCCAGACCCCAAACCAGTAACTCCCAGTAACTCCCAGTGACCCCCAGTAACTCCCAGACCCCAAACCAGTAACTCCCAGTAAGTCCCAGTGACCCAAAACCAGTAACTCCCAGTATAAACCAGTAACTCCCAGTAACCCCCAGTAACTCCCAGAGCCCAAACCAGTAACTCCCAGTATAAACCAGTAACTCCCAGTAACCCCCAGTAACCCCCAGTGACTCCCAGTAACTCCCAGTAACCCCCAGACCCCAAACCAGTAACTCCCAGTGACTCCCAGAGACCAAACCAGTAACTCCCAGTGACCCCAGATGCCAAACCAGTCCCTCCCAGTAACTCCCAGACCCCAAACCAGTAACTCCCAGTAACTCCCAGTGACTCCCAGTAACTCCCAGTGACACCCAGTAACTCCCAGTAACTCCCAGTGACCCCCAGACCCCAAACCAGTAACTCCCAGTAACTCTCAGAGCCCAAACCAGTAACTCCCAGTATAAACCAGTGACTCCCAGTAAGTCCCA
This sequence comes from Pseudopipra pipra, assembly GCF_036250125.1. Taxonomy (NCBI): domain Eukaryota; kingdom Metazoa; phylum Chordata; class Aves; order Passeriformes; family Pipridae; genus Pseudopipra; species Pseudopipra pipra. The sequence continues at coordinate 42,804,823 of NC_087580.1, forward strand.
GTAACCACCAGACCCAAAACCAGTAACTCCCAGTATAAACCAGTAACTCCCAGTGACCCCCAGAGCCCAAACCAGTAACTCCCAGTAACTCCCAGTGACCCCCAGACCCCAAACCAGTAACTCCCAGTAACCCCCAGTGACCCCCAGACCCCAAACCAGTAACTCCCAGTAACCCCCAGTAACTTCTACACCCCAAACCAGTAACTCCCAGTGAGCCCCAGGCCCCAAACCAGTAACTCCCAGTAACTCCCAGTGACCCCCAGAGCCCAAACCAGTAACTCCCAGTAACTCCCAGTAACCCCCAGACCCCAAACCAGTAACTCCCAGTAACTCCCAGTAACCCCCAGACCCCAAACCAGTAACTCCCAGTATAAACCAGTAACTTCCAGTGACTCCCAGACCCCAAACCAGTAACTCCCAGTAACTCCCAGTAACCCCCAGACCCCAAACCAGTAACTCCCAGTAACTGCCAGTAACTGCCAGTAACTCCCAGTATAAACCAGTAACTCCCAGTAACCCCCAGTAACTTCTACACCCCAAACCAGTAACTCCCAGTGAGCCCCAGGCCCCAAACCAGTAACCCCCAGTATAAACCAGTAACTCCCAGTAATTCCCAGTCACCCCAGACCCCAAACCAGTAACTCCCAGACCCAAAACCAGTAACTCCCAGTATAAACCAGTAACTCCAGTGACCCCCAGACTCCAAACCAGTAACTCCCAGTAGCCCCCAGTAACTCCCAGTAACTCCCAGTGACCCCCAGTAACTCCCAGTAACTCCCAGAGCCCAAACCAGTAACTCCCAGTATAAACCAGTAACTCCCAGTAACTCCCAGTGAGCCCCAGAGCCTAAACCAGTAACTCCCAGTATAAACCAGTAACTCCCAGTAACTCCCAGAGACCAAACCAGTAACTCCCAGTAACTCCAAGTAACCCCCAGACCCCAAACCAGTAACTCCCAGTAACTCCCAGTGACCCCAGACCCCAAACCAGTAACTCCCAGTAACTCCCAGTGACCCCAGACCCCAAACCAGTAACTCCCAGTAACTCCCAGTCCCTCCGAGTAACTCCCAGTGACCCCCAGTAACTCCCAGTAACTCCCAGAGCCCAAACCAGTAACTCCCAGTGTCCCCAGACCCCAAACCAGTAACTCCCAGTAGCCCCCAGTAACTCCCAGTAACTCCCAGTAACCCCCAGACCCCAAACCAGTAACTCCCAGTAACCCCCAGACCCCAAACCAGTAACTCCCAGTAACTCCCAGTAGCTCTCACACCCCAAACCAGTAACTCCCAGTATAAACAAGTAACTCCCAATAACCCCCAGACCCCAAACCAGTAACCCCCAGTTCCCCCCCACCCCCTAATTAGCATCTCATTAATATTCATTAGGATGGAGGAGCTGCAGCTCCTATTGGACACTTACCCCGCCCACACCCTGGCGGCCCATCAGCGAATCAGGTGAGGGCAGGACCCCCCAAGCCCCGCCCACCTCATTTGCATAACCCTGACCCCTCCGTGTCATAACTCACTCCCTCATTAGCATAACCTCATTAGCATAACCCCACCCCTCATTAACATGATCCCATCCACCACACAACCTTTTCTGGCTCATTACCATAACCCCGCCTTTTCCTGTTGTAACCACGCCCCTTCCATCAACACTTCATTACCATAACCCCGCCCCTTCCTGCCATAACCACGCCCCTCCCACCAACACTTCATTACCATAACCCCGCCCCTTCCTGTCATAACCACGCCCCCTCCTAACAACACTTCATTGCCATAACTCCGCCCCTTCCTGTCATAACCCCGCCTTTTCCCAACAACACTTCATTACCATGACCCCACCCCCTCCCACCATAACCCCGCCCCTCCCAAATCTTCATTACCATAACCCTGCCCCTCCCCAAACTTCATTAACATAACCCCACCCCTTCACAGCTCTTCATTACCATAACCCCGCCCCTTCCAAACCTTAACCCTGCCCCTTATAACACTTCATTACCATAGCGCCGCCCATTTCCACCTTAGCCCTGCCCATCCTACCAGTTCATTATCATAACCCCGCCCCCTTCCCAACATTTTGTTACCATAACCCCGCCCCCTCCCACTTTGACCCTGCCTCTCCCAACACTTCATTACCATAACCCCGCCCCTTCCTGACATAACCCCACCCCTTCCAGCACTTCATTACCATAACCCAGCCCCTTCCCAACACTTCATTATCATAACCCCGCCCCTCCAACCACCACTTCATTACCATAGCCCCGCCCCTTCCTGTCATAACCCTACCCCTCCCAACACTTCATTACCATAACCCCACCCCTTCAGAGCTCTTCATTACCATAACCCCGCCCCTTTCCACCTTAGCCCTCTCCCCCTATAACACTTCATTACCATAACCCCGCCCCTTTCCACCTTAGCCCTCTCCCCCTATAACACTTCATTACCATAACCCCGCCCATTTCCACCTTAATCCCCACCTATCCCACCAGTTCATTATCATAACCCCACCCACTCCCAACACTTCATTACCATAACCCCACCCTTAATTACTGTAACTCCGCCCCCTCCCACCATCACTTCATTACCATAACCCCGCCCCTCCCAGCTCTTCATTACCATAACCCAGCCCTATCCCCATGTAACCACACCCCCTCATTAGCATCATTTCATTACTATGCTCATTAGCATAACCCCACCCACTGCAACCCTTCTGGCTCATTACCATAACCCCACCCCTTCCCACCTTAACCCTGCCCCTCTGAGCACTTCATTACCATAATCCCGCCCACTCCCCACTTCATTACCATAGCCCCGCCCCTCTCACCAACACTTTATTACCATAACCCCGCCCATCCAACCACCACTTCATTACCATAACCCCACCCCTTCACAGCTCTTCATTACCATAACCCCGCCCCTTCCCACCTTAGCCCCACCCACTCCCAGCACTTCAGTTCCATAACCCCGCCCCTTCCCACCGTAACCCCGCCCCTTCCAGCACTTCATTACCATAACCCCGCCCCTTCCAACTCATCATTACTATAACCCCGCCCCTTCCCACCGTAACCCCGCCCCCTCCCAACACTTCATTACCATAACCCCGCCCCTTCCCTCCTTTAACCCCCCCCAACACTTCATTACCATAACCCTGCCCCCTTCCCGGATTGGCCACGCCCCCTTATTACCACAATGGGATTACAGGTTATTGATATAATTAACATTAAATTAATGTAAAATTAACATAAAAAATGGCATAAAAATTAACATAAAATTAATATAAAATTAACATAAAATTGACAGGAAAAATAAGGTAAAAATTAACATAAAATTCACATAAAAGTAACATAAAATTCACATAAAATTAATATAAAACTAACATAAAATTTACATAAATATTAACATAAAACTAACAAAAATTAACATAAAATTAACATTAAAATAACATTAAAATAATATAAAATTTGCATAAAAATAACATTAAAATTCACATAACGCTAACAAAAAATTAACATAAATATTAGCATTAAAGTAACAAAAAATAACATTAAAATAACATTAAAATTAACATAAAAATAACATAAAATTCACATAAAATTAATATAAAAATAGCATAAAATTTACTTTAAAATAGCATAAAAATTCACATGAAACTAACAAAAAATAACATAAAAGTAACATAAAATTTATTTAAAAATAACATAAAATTAACATAAATGTTAACATAAATATAACATTAAAATAACATAAAATTAATGTACAATGAACATGAAAAATAAGGTAAAAATTAACATTAAAATAACATAAATATTAACGTAAAAGTAACAAAAAATTCACATATAATTAATATAAAAATAGCATAAAATTAAAATTAAAATAACATTAAAATAAGAATAAATTTGCATTAAAATAGCATAAAAATTGACATAAAACTATCAAAAAATACATAAAAATATTATAAAAATAACATGAAATTAACATAAATGTTAAGATAAAAATTAACATAAAATTCAATTAAATTAAAATAACAAAAATAACAGAAAATTTACATAAAAACAGCATAAAAATTACATTAAAATCCCATTAATTGAACCTCAAATTAGCATATAATTACCATAGCCCCGCCCCCTCCAGGGCGTGTCTCTCCGAGTCCCTGCAGGGGGCGGAGTCGGAGGCGGTGGCGCTGGGGGCGGAGCTTGCGGCCCGCCGGGAGCTGGGCCCGGAGCTGCTGCCACTGGCCCAGGAGCTGGGGCGTGTCCGCCAGGGGGCGGAGCTCGCCCGGGAGGCCCTGGGCAAGCTCCGCCCACCCCGGCCCTGACCACACCCACTTGAAGGCGGGGCTTCGTTCATGGCACAAATTAAAATAAATAAATCGGGTTTTTTGGGGACTGGTTTTGGGAATTTATAGGGGAGGGAACTGGGAGGGGATTGGGGGGGACTGGGAGGGAACTGGGATGGAACTGGGAGCACTGGGAGGGAACTGGGAGGGAACTGGGAGCACTGGGAGGGGACTGGGACTGATACTGGGATGGAACTGGGATATACTGGGAGCACTGGGGGGGAACTGGAGGGAAATGGGAGCATTGGGAATGAACTGGGAGCACTGGGAGTGAACTGGGAATGAACTGGGAGCACTGGGAGGGAACTGGAAGGGAACTGGAAGTGAACTGGGAAGGAACTGGGACCACTGGGAAGGAATTGGGAGGGAACTGGGAGTCAACTGGGAGCACTGGGAGGGAACTGGGAATGAACTGAGAGCACTGGGGGGGAACTGGGATGGAACTGGGAGCACTGGGAGGGAACTGGGAGCACTGGAATGGAACTGGGAGTGAACTGGGAGCACTGGGGGGGAACTGGGATGGAACTGGAAGCACTGGGAATAAACTGGGAGGAAACTGAGATGAAACTGGGAGCACTGGGAATGAACTGGGAGCACTGGGAGGGAACTGGGAGTGAACTGGGATATACTGGGAGCACTGTGGGCGTGTCCGCCAGGGGGCGGAGCTCGCCCGGGAGGCCCTGGGGAAACTCCGCCCACCCCGGCCCTGACCACGCCCACTTGAAGGCGGGGTTTAGTTCACGGCACAAAAATAAAATAAATCGGGTTTTTTGGGGACTGGTTTTGGGAATTTGGGGGGGAGGGAACTGGGAGCACTGGGAGGGAACTGGGATGGAACTGGGAGCACTGGGAGGGAACTGGGAGAGAACTGAGAGGGAACTGGGAGCACTTGGAGTGAACTGGGAGCACTGGGAGGGAACTGGGAGCACTGGGAGGGAACTGGGAGCACTGGGCGGAACTGGGAAGGAGCTGGGAGGGAACTGGGAGCACTGGGAGGGAACTGGGAGAACTGGGAGGGGACTGGGAGGGAACTGGGAGCACTGGGAGGAAAACTGGGAGAACTGGGAGGAAAACTGGGAGAACTGGGAGGGAACAGGGAGCACTGGGAATGAAGTGGGAGCACTGGGAGGGAACTGGGAAGGAACTGGGAGGGAACTGGGAGTCAACTGGGAGCACTGGGAGTGAACTGGGAATGAACTGGGAGCACTGGGAGGGAACTGGGAGCACTGGGATGGAACTGGGAGGGAACTGGGAGTCAACTGGGAGGGAACTGGGAGTAAACTGGGAGCACTGGGGGGGAACTGGGATGGAACTGGGAGCACTGGGAGGGAGCTGGGAGCACTGGAATGGAACTGGGAGTGAACTGGGAGCACTGGAATGGAACTGGGAGTGAACTGGGAGCACTGGAATGGAACTGGGAGTAAAATGGCAGCACTGGGGGGGAACTGGGATGGAACTGGAAGCACTGGGAATGAACTGGGAGGAAACTGAGATGAAACTGGGAGCACTGGGAATGAACTGGGAGCACTGGGGGGGAACTGGGAGTCAACTGGAAGCACTGGGAATGAACTGGGAGGGAACTGGGAGCACTGGGAGGGAACTGGGAGTGAACTGGGATATACTGGGAGCACTGGGGGTGTGTCCACCAGGGGGCGGAGCTCGCCCGGGAGGCCCTGGGGAAGCTCCGCCCACCCCGGCCCTGACCACGCCCACTCGGAGGCGGGGCTTCGTTTGTGACACAATAAAATAAATAAATTGGGGCTTTTTGGGGACTGGTTTTGGGAATTTGGGGGGGAGGGAACTGGGAGCACTGGGAGGGAACTGGGATGGAACTGGGAGCACTGGGAGGGAACTGGGAGAGAACTGAGAGGGAACTGGGAGCACTTGGAGTGAACTGGGAGCACTGGGAACTGGGAGGGAACTGGGAGCACTGAGAAGGAACTAGGAGCACTGGGGGGGAACTGGGAGAACTGGGAGGGAACTGGGAATGAACTGGGAGGGAACTGGGAGTAATACTGGGAGGGAACTGGGAGCACTGGGAGGGAACTGGGAGAACTGGGAGGGAACTGGGAATGAACTGGGAGCACCGGGAGGGAACTGGGAGCACTGGGAGGGGACTGGGAGAGAACTGGGAGTACTGGGAGCGAACTGGGAGCACTGGGAGGGAACTGGGAGCACTGGGGGGAACTGGGAAGGAACTGGGATGGAACTGGGAATGAACTGGGAGCACTGGGAGGGAACTGGGAGCACTGGCAGGGAACTGGGAGTGAACTGGGAGCACTGGGAGTAAACTGGGAGCACTGGGAGGGAAATGGGATGGAACTGGGAGCATTGAAAAGGAACTGGGAGGGAACTGGGAGCACTGGGAGGGAACTGGGAATGAACTGGGAGGAAAACTGGGAGTGAAATGGGAGCACTGGGATGGAACTGGGAGCACTGGGAGTGAACTGGGAGCACTGGGAGGGAACTGTGAATGAACTGGGGCACTGGGAGGGAACTGGGATGGAACTGGGAGCACTGGAGAGGGACTTGGAGTGAATTGGGATGTACTGGGAGCACTGGGAAGGAACTGGGAGGAACTGGGAGCACTGGGAAGGAACTGGGAGGAACTGGGAGCACTGGGAGGGAACTGGAAGAACTGGGAGGGAAATGGGAGCACTGGGAATGAACTGGGAGCACTGTGAGGGGACTGGGAGGGAACTGGGAGCACTGGGAGGGAACTGGGATGGAACTTGGAACACTGGGATTGAACTGGGAACACTGGGAGGGAACTGGGAGGAAACTGGGAGCACTGGGAGGGAACTGGGAGTAAACTGGGAGCACTGGGAGGGAACTGGGAGCACTGGGAGGGAACTGGGATGGAACTGGGAGCACTGGGAGGGAACTGGGAGTGATCTGGGAGCACTGGGAGGGAACTGGGAGCACTGGGGGGTTGGGGGTGATTGACACGGCTTTGTGGGCGGGGCCTAAGGGCTGATTGACAGGGGCGGGCTTCCCAGTTCATCCCAGTTCATCCCAGTTTCTCCCAGCTGCCCCCAGTTGACCATAGACCCCTTCCCAGTTCATCCCAGTTCATCCCAGTTGACCCCAGAGCCCTTCCCAGTTCATCCAGTTGACCCCAGTTGACCATAGACCCCTTCCCAGTTCATTCCAGTTCACCCCAGTTGACCCACAACCCTTCCCAGTTCATCCCAGTTGCTCCCAGTTTGACCATAGACCCCTTCCCAGTTCATTCCAGTTCATCCCAGTTGACCATAGCCGCCTTCCCAGTTCATCCCAGTTTGACCAATGACCTTTCCCAGTTCATCCCAGTTGCGCCCAGTTTGACCAGTGACCCTTCCCAGTTCATCCCAGTTTGACCGGTGACCCTTCCCAGTTCATCCCAGTTTGACCGGTGACCCTTCCCAGTTCATCCCAGTTTGACCAGTGACCCTTCCCAGTTCATCCCAGTTTGACCAATGACCTTTCCCAGTTCATCCCAGTTGCTCCCAGTTTGACCAGTGACCCTTCCCAGTTCATCCCAGTTCATCCCAGTTGACCCCAGAACCCTTCCCAGTTCATCCCAGTTGACCCCAGTTGACCATAGACCCCTTCCCAGTTCATCCCAGTTGGCCCTTGACCCTTCCCAGTCCCTCCCAGTCCCTCCCAGTCCCTCCCAGTGCCCCCCCCCGTCATCCTCATGGGCCGACACCTGGAAGGGACTGGGAGGCACTGGGATATACTGGGAGGGGACTGGAGCGAACTGGGAGGGACTGGAAGGGTTTCAAGGGGACTGGGGGGCACTGGGAGCAACTGGGAGGGAACTGGGAGGGAACTGGGATATACTGGGAGTGAACTGGGAGCACTGGGAGGGAACTGGGAGGGAACTGGGAGCACTGGGAGGGACTGGGATTGAACTGGGAGTGAACTGGGAGCACTGGGAGGGAACTGGGAGCACTGGGAGGGAACTGGAAATGAACTGGGATGGAACTGGGATACACTGGGAGCACTGGGGTGAAACTGGAAGCACTGGGAGTGAACTGGGAGGGAACTGGGAGGGAACTGGGATTTGGGATCCAGGGAAGGGATTTTTTGCCCCTTTTTCCATGGATTTGGTGCCTTTTTTCCATGGATTTTTTCGCCCCTTTTCCATGGATTTTCCTTCCCTTTTTCCATGGATTTTTTGCCCTTTTTCCCATGGATTTTTTGCCCCTTTTTCCATGGATTTGGTGCCTTTTTTTTCCATGGATTTTTTTTGCCTTTTTTTTCCATGGATTTTTGCCCCTTTTCCCATGGATTTGGTGCCTTTTTTCCATGGATTTTTTGCCCCTTTTTCCATGGATTTTTGCCTTTCTTTCCATGGATTTGGTGCCTTTTTTTCCATCGATTTTTTCCCCCCTTTTTTCCATGGATTTGTTGCCCTTTTCCCATGGATTTGTTGCCCTTTTTTCCATGGATTTTTTCCCCTTTTTCCATGGATTTTTTTACCTCTTTTTCCATGGATTTTTTTCCCTTATTCCATGGATTTGTTGCCTTTTTTCCATGGATTTTTTGCCTTTTTTCCTTGAATTTTTTCCCCTTTTCCATGGATTTTCCTTCCCTTTTTCCATAGATTTGTTGCCCCTTTTCCATGGATTTTCCTTCCCTTTTTCCATAGATTTGTTGCCCTTTTTCCATGGATTTTTTGCCCTTTTTCCCATAGGTTTGTGACCCCTTTTTCCATGGATTTGTTTCCCTTTTCCATGGATTTTTTGCCCCTTTTTCCATGGATTTTTTCTTCTTTTTCCGTGGATTTTTTGCCCCTTTTTCCATGGATTTGTTACCATTTTTCCATGGATTTTTTTGCTCCTTTTCCATGAATTTTTTCCTCTTTTTCCGTGGATTTTTTGCCCTTTTTTCCATGGTTTTTTTGCCCCTTTTTCCAGGGATTTTTTGCTCCTTTTTCCTTGGATTCTGTGCTCCTTTTCCATGGATTTTTTGCCTCATTATCCATGGATTTCTTGCCCCTTTTTCCATGGATTTTTTGCCCCTTTTTCCATGGATTTTTGCCCCCTTTTCCATGGATTTTTTGCCCTTGTTTCCATGGATTTCCCGCCCTGTCCCCACGCTCTGTTGCCACGGCAACCACCTCCCCCCCCATCATTCCCACCTATTTTCCAACTGTGAGAAATAGAAACCCAATCGGGCAATTTCCAATCAGAATTTTATTATATGATAAAAGCAATTTCAGCGCTGGGTGATCAGGGAAGGGGTCCAACAACTCCCAACGCCTGTCACACCCAAAGAAGATAGTTGTTCTACATTTATTCCCGCTACTTCATGCATATTCATTATACCTAAGCATAAACATTACACATTGTTAAGTCAGATATTCAACAGATGCTTTCTTAACAAGAATGTTATCTATAAGCATCCATAATATATTGTCAAATCAGACACTCTGCAGATGTTTGCTTGCTATCTATACAAAGTTATAAATTTCAAGAAAGGTCCTATTATCTATCTAACTAAACAAAATTGTCTCACTATAAATCCTACACAAGGTAAAAGGGAGGTAACTTGTTTTATCTCTTTATAGGGGCCCAATTAAGTTTTACGACTTGTTTTTCTTTTCTCTCCAGGTCATATTGACCCTTCACTGTTTCCTCTTAATCAACTCGAATTATTTTCTCAATTTATCACAATCCCTCCTCTCTTTCTATAAAATTATTAATTCGAGTTTTTTTGCTCTAATCTGGACAATATTAATTTGACATTTTCTTCATCCCGGGAAGGTGGAGTTCTGGTGACTAACAGTACTTTGGCACTTTGAGCCATCTTTGGATCTATCGACATTGTTGATATTTGCATTTCTTCTACTACAGAAACTATCAACCTAATGAAACCAAGGATTAAACATGGTAAAAAAATATTATACTGGCCAACACGCATCCACTACAAATCTAGCACTTAGGTAAATTTAAGGTTTGAATAATATGTTCCATTAAATCAATATATAGGTTAGTTCCATAACTCGGGAGTTGCCAATCTTCTCCTAGTTTGTTTTTCAATTTCTGGTATAAGTCACCTGTGTTGGAAGGCTTTCCTTGTGTGGTTTCTTTTAATGTAGTTTGCACTCTCTGTTTTATTATTTCCTCCCTTTTCAAGTCCTGCATTCTACCACCATCAGAAATGTCTCAATGGCCTTCTTGAGTGAAACAAATCTATTCCTCTCCCTTAGGACAACTAAGTCCCAGCCTAGTTCTCCCTTTTCCTAAATTTTTGCTACCCATAGTTGCTGAGAACCCGTGTTGTAAGTGTTCAGTTGTCTAGAGTCATAGCAGACTTTGTTGACAAATGAGTGGTAGCTTAAGCTTTGAATCATACGGCCTTTGTATCGTGTAATTTGGTAGCATTTTGTACACTCGTCAGACAGGACGTGATCTTAAAAGCAGCAGAGTATCCAAAAGGGTCCAGCATAACTTAAGCCTCCACGGCCCATGCCCAAACGGGGTTGCATCCCGTGGCTGGCTGTCAGTGGCAGGTTCAGAGGTTAACCTGGTCTTGCCCCTTTTAGATTTTCTAAGCTAATTAAGGCCCAGTTTTCCTTTTCCAAGTTAAGGTTCGCTTTATCTCACAACAACGGATTCTGTCAACAAAATTATTCCCACTAATTAGTCAATATATAAATTGTTAGCCATTGTGACATTCTTTACATGGGGTCTATAAAGTTAAAGTCATCCAGTGGGCAGTCAATTTGGGCTGTTTCTTCAGAGAATTTCTTCGCACTGTATCTTAATGCTGCATACCAGTCAGTTTCAAATATTTCCCAATTTACTGGTAATAACAGTTCTCACCCACAGAACAGCTTATTTATCTGTACTGACTCCAATTGGGGTTGACCTCCTTGTGTGTCACGGCACACAGGGCAATGTATATGTCGGTTAAAGGCCACACAGGACCATTTACGGTGACAGTGCCTACACTGACACTCTACCCAACCATCATGCTGAGCCCACGGATGTTTTATACAGCGTATGCGATCTGGTGGTGGTGGTCCAGGAGTTAGGGGATCTTCTTTTTCAAGGTCACAAGCTAACGCCAGGATTAGGTTAACTAAACGATTAGTAAAATATGCACCTGCCCCTCCACTCTGCCAGGGGATGGCTCCTTCTTTCCAGGAAACAAAACGCTGTCTCCTAAGAATTTGTCCTGGGACTAATTGAAACCAAGATCTCAGGCTAGGTTTTATACAGAAACTTTCAGGAAATACTTCTCGGGTCTTTAAGTCTCTTTGTTCTGGGGATAACTCATTCCAGCCTTCGATATGTTTTCTCCATTCAGGTGATGGATTCATAAAGGTCCTTTTTGGAGTTTAAGTCGTAGGTCCCCAGGCGCTGACGACACAGTCCACTCTTTCAGAGGTGATGGAGCAACAAGTCCCTTCACTCTGGTCGCGTGTTTGCATTTGCAGTTGAGACATGTGTCTACTCCTGCATAAAAGTTGTTCTCTTGGCTTCTCAGTTTGAATTTTAGTGGTACAGCTTCCAGGGTTGTTTGCTGGAACAAACTGCCTGTGAACATTTAACTCCTGACACATTGTTAGTTTACATTTAAGACAAAACCCCTTTCCGAGTTAGGGTAGGAAATATTCTTTCACAAGTTATGAGCCTGCGGCAGTTTTAAAAGACAGGGGATGCAAGGGTTAGTAAATAGTTTCTTTTCCCTTAGATAGTTCTCACAGTTTTCAAAGCATCACCTTATTACCTTATGATATATATATTGCACCGGTGGGTTTTAGTTTTTGTGTTCGCCGGGAATTTACACTGCTTTTGTCTTCCCTCCCCTTTCGGTCTGATGGGGGAGCGGAGGGTCCCGAGTTAGACTGGACTGGGACTCTAGCTACTGACACCGCTCTTTTGTTCTCTTGCAGCCTCTGCCCCCCAGCCGATCTCTTGCTCGCAGCCGCTAAGGTGTTATGAGTTGCTCCGCTCGTGTTGGCCACAGCCAGGAAATAATTTGCCTTTGCCCCTGCTACGGCCCCCACTGTGTCTGCGAAGGTGGCAGCAGCTCCTGTACTAAACTTAGATTTTGCCTGTCCCACAGTTGGATTCGTCCTTTCTGTGCGCGTGGTTAACGCTGCCCCGGCACTCGCATCTGCTGTCTCTGCCTGGACCACAATAGCAGGAACTAAAACTTCTTCACTAGTCAGAGCAACAACTAGGACTAGCTTTTCCTGTCTTCGCTTTATTGTGCTCGCCACAGTTTTAAACTTCGGGATTGCTTTCTGCTCTAATTTCGCTCTCTCTGTCCCCAGATCTTTTCCTGTCACACGCATTCCCACTGTATCACACACAGGTAACACTTTTTTCTTCACGGCGCCAGCCAGTTCTGTCGCCATGGTAACGGCCATTCCGGAAACCTCCCCTGCTCTCTGAGCCGGGAGTTCTGTTGCCGCAGTAACGGCTGTTCTTATAATCGCCTCACCGCCCACCGTACTAACTTTCTGCTTTCTGTTCTGATATACTGCCCAAGCTATCTCTAATAATTTCTTCTTTATATCGTTTGTGGACTGCCCCACAAACAGGTATACCAGCTGTTTCTTTCCCAAGTCTGATTCTAAATCAATATCAATATATTTTCTAACAGCATCTTTCAATCTGCTCAAAAAGTCTGTGGGCTTCTGCTTTTTGCCTGGCTTCATACATTTTGACCCAACTTATTTCTCTTGTCGTTTCCTCTACAACAGTACAGCCCGCAGCAAACTTTGGGGTCTCTCTTGCACTTTCTTACACTCTCTTGCACTCTCTTACACTCTCTTGCACTTTCTTACAGCTCTCATATCAGTAGCGTCACCAACAGAATCAACTGCCTGAGCACCCATCAGTGGTGCTGGGCTACTCGTTCTCAGAAACACCTCTACATTTGGGGCCGTCGCCCCCCCTGGGGCCGACGCCTTCTCTTCACTGCTACTGATACAACTATCAACCTTAGCTGTTACTAGTTTCTCTACTTTTGAGCTCACTTCTGCCGTTGTTATGGCAACTTTATCTACCTCGGCAAAGCTGCCAGCTGCTGCAGAGCTACAGACTGTTTCCCTGCTCGGTGGAACAGACAGGGCAGACCCCGCAGTCATTGCCCCTGTGGGGCCGGGAGTTTCTCTTGCTGTTACTCCCATTGCAATCAAACTAGATGTTATTTCTGGGCTAGCCAGCCCCGCAGCGTCCGCGTGAGCCTCCCTCTGCTCTGCCGCGCTGAAAGCGGCTTCAACAAAAGTTGATTTCACCTGCACCTCTGTGCGTACTCCAACTAAACCGACAGGACTCACTCCCGCTGGACCCGAGCTAACTTCTCCAGAGGCTTTAATTTGCCTAATCCCTCCCAGTGCAGCCAGATCCGCACCAGGGGGTCCTTCAATGGCTCCTTCCTGCTCAGCCAGAGCCGGTCCAGGAGGAGCAACCACCACCCCGGCAGCTCCAGCCCCCCCCACCGCTGCTGCAGCAGGGAGTCCGATTTGTGGAACTCCCGGGCTACTCTCTCTCCTGTCAGGTGATATCAACATATCTAAATCATCCTCTCTGGTGTTCTTAAATAGGATTTGTGGGATAGGAGCAGCTTTGACTCGATCTTTCTTTTTCCCTCTTTTTCTAACTCTATTTCCGATTTTTCTGCCCTTTCTGAGCTTCCATTTCTCTTACCTTCCACCCCCAATCCAGGGCGTGTTAATAGGAACAAAAACAACTCTGTGTATCGAATTTCCCGCCACCTCTGTTCTACATGTGAAAGCGAGATTAATTGGAACACTGTGTTCAGTTCAGACGGACCAAATTCCGGCCGTGCTACTTCTCTCATTTGTCCAAACAACGGCCAAGCATTTAGAGACAGCCTACACAGCTCTTCCTTCTTTAAAGATGTCTCAGAACCAGCTAACGTCTTCCAATGTTTTAAAACCAAACTCAGGGGGGATTCTTTAGGGATCTTAAATTTTGAATCCACACCACCCATGCTTGCAAAACAAAGCAAACCACAGTCACACACTGGGTTTCAAACTTGCTACCTTTAGGTTACAAGGCTGTTTCGCAACCTCTCGGCTATTTACCAAGTCACACCGACTCCAGAGCCCCACTGGCTCTCCCACAGCGTCAGAGCACCGGAGGGCGTCCCCTCCAAACCACACAGCCCTAGGCTGACCCGCTCTGACCTGGGTAACTGGCAAACCCCCGTTCGCCTCCCCTGAAAATTGACTCTCTAGACTGTTCCGAGGGCCCAAGTCAAAATTTTCAGGAATCCGTGCCCCCTATCCCGGGACACAAAACTTTCCCGCAGCTGCTAACTAACCAGATAGGTACCGTTTCCTTATTTTTCTTTAGTCCACTCAATCATGCAGTACTGAATCATTTTTGGTTTTTCTTTATTTTTAGTACTCTCCCTCTTTTCCCAGTTTAAAATCCTTACCCTAGAGGACTGTCTAAGGGTATATCCGGCAATGCCTGCCTGCTCCTTTCCTTCCTGGGGCAACTTAATTTACTAATTCCCTGCCCCATATTCCTGAGGTCCCTTCTAAAGTTTTCCTTCCCACCGATCCTCTGGGATCCCTTCTAGGATTTTTCACTGACTCAGTGGTCCTTCCTGAAAAACTCCCACCGACCCCAGAGGTCCACTCATCAATTCAACCACTTCGTCCCTTCACCTGCCGCATTCCTCGCGGAAAAACGGAAACGAGGTTAGAAGGACTCCACTCTCGTGTCGCAGCTATGCTGCGTCTCATTCACCATTCACTCCGACCTCTTTATCCGCCCCCCGAAGTGATACTCACAGTCCATTGTTCTCACTCGGGCCTTCGTGCACAAGAATTATGGGCTTTTTGCTGCAGCACTCCAGGAGCTTTTAATTCCTTGCTTTTATCATATACATGTGTTACCCTTGGTCCTTGTTGAAATATTAGGCCTGTGAATAGGCCGCTGAAAAGCAGCGGGCGCGCTCCTATCTCAGGCGCTAAGTATCTCCCAGAACACAAAGGGTATCACGTCGGGCGAAGTCACCAAGTTTTGTGAGAAACAGAGACCCAGTCGGGCAATTTCCAATCAGAATTTATTATATGATAAAAGCAAATTCAGCGCTGGGTGATCAGGGAAGGGGTCCAACAACTCCCAACGCCTGTCACACCCAAAGAAGACATTTGTTCTACATTTATTTCCAGCTACTACATGAATATTCATTATACATAAGTATAAACATTGTTAGGTACATGAGTATAAACATTACACATTGTTAGGTACATGAGTATAAACATTACACATTGTTGGGTTAGATATTTCTTAACAAGAATGTTATCTATAAGCTTTCATAATATATTGTTAAATCAGACTTCCAGCAGATGTTCACTTGTTATCTATACAAAGTTATAAATTTTAAGAAAGGTGCTATTATCTAGCTAACTAAACAAAATTCTCTCATTATAAATCCTACACAAGGTAAAAGGGAGGTAACTTGTTTTATCTCTTTATAGGGGCCCAATTAAGTTTTACGACTTGTTTTTCTTTTCTCTCCAGGTCATATTGACCCTTCACTGTTTCCTCTTAATCAACTCGAATTATTTTCTCAATTTATCACATCATGGTTCTTCAAAATTAGAAATGATTTCATTATAGAGGTCAACTGGTGGAGCAGCCCAGTCTGGTCTGGCCCCACAGCAGTGCCCAGCCCAGGGTGCTGCAGAGCTCTGGGCACTCCCCCCACAGCCCCAGCCCCTCTGAAGGGCACAGCAGCTCCTGGGGCACAGAGAGGAGTCTCAGCATCCCCATCAGCTCTGGGGCTGGACACTCAGCATGGCAGGAGGAAATGGAGGTCAGGGAAACTGCAGGAGCCCTGGTGTCACCTGCAGGAGATGCCCAGCACAGCCTGACTGTGCCCCTCAGTGCCAGCCCCTCTGCCCAGCCCAGCACAGAGTCCTGGCCCAGGGACAGAACAGCCTGTCCCCAGGGGGGGCTGCAGAAAGAGGTGTCTCTGTGTCAGGGCTTCCTCTCTGCAGGCCCAGAAATGCTGTCTTGCTCTTCTCCAGGGACATCCCTTTGCCCAGGTCAGTGTGTCCAGGCTGCCTCGACCAGTTGCAGATCCCAGCCTGGGATCCCTGCAGGGCCCTGAGCTGGAGGTGCTGCTCTGCACAGGGAGGGGTTGTGGCACCCTGGGCTGACCCTGCACTGGCCATGCTGGTCAGGGTGGGGAGCAGACCCAGCAGGATGGGGATCTCTCCTCTCCACCCTCTGCCATAGTCCTGGAAGGCTCAGTAGCCAAGAACAAGGCTGGGCAGGACCATGGGCTGTTTCCAATGGCACAAAGAGCAGGGCAGGGCTCCACTCCATGCAGCCTGTGGGCTGGAGAGTTCTTCAGGACACCCTCCTGGAAAGCCCACCCCTGGCTCTGGTACAGCCCCCCCTGAACTGGGGAGGCACAAGGGGAGTTCACTGTGGGTGAGACGAGTCACTGGCCAGAGTCCTTTCTCTGTTCCTGCTGCATCCCCTGGGGTTGCAGAACTCTCCTTTACCAGTTCACAGGCAGATTTAGTACTTGATCTCTGGTAACTCCACCCTGGGCAGGATTCTGCTCCAGGGCTCCATTCCCTGCTGACTGGATGGGATGGGCTGTCCCTGCAGATCCTCTGTGCTCTCCTGCACTTCCTGAGTTCCTACAGACAAGTCCTCACCTGCCATCAGAGCCCTCACAAGCTGCAGAGCCTCAGGCAGGTGACTTGGAGACCATTTGTCACTGGCCACCAGCACAGAACATCTGAACCAGCCCTCAGGCCCTCAGGTACCCCAGTGAGTCACTTCTCTCACTGCAGGGACTGAATGGGGAAAGAAGCACAGCAATGAGACTTTGCAGAGTCTATTCCTTGGCCTTGTTCTTTACACCAACCTTTCAAAAAGAACAAAGTCTTCAGGAACTGCCCAGGGGGATCCCCTTTCCTGATGGAAATGATGTCAAGGAGCCCAGCTCTGTGCCAGCAGTGCCCAGGGCCTGTCCCTGCCCATGGTCACAGGACTGACACACAGCAGGGACTGAGCTGCCAGAGCACTCAGGCCTTGGGCAAGGAGCAGAAAGGAGAGGGAGGCAGTGGGAAAAGAGCATCTCTGAAAAGTCCAAAAGCTGCTGCTCCCTGGCAGTGCTCCTGTACCAGGACTCTTTAGCCCTTCTCCTCTGCACACAGGCACTGCCCTCCAGCTTCAGGGAAGTTCTTGGAGGGAGAATCTGGAAAAAAGAATTCAAGTCCTTTATTCTACTCAGAGATTGTGATTCCTCATGTACAGAATAACAAAGGCAGGATGTTTGACAAATACCTTGCTGCAAGAACTTTTATTTTGTTTAAATGCACACAGAGAATGATGCCTCATTTACACAATTGTGGGTCAAAACAAGGAGTAAGAGAGTGAATTAGGTATGAGATGAAGAGTAAATTTCTGTGTAAACAACATTTAAAGAGGAAAAAATGTAGGAAACAGCCCCAACCACCACTCTCAAAAGCTTTAGAAGGCAGGCTGGGCCAGTAAAGGGTTACACAATGAGTGTTGTGCAGAAGAATAGAGGCAGGTTTGTTCTTCTTGAAAAGCATCCAGTCATCATTTTTCTCAGAGCATCCTTGAGCTCCTGGTTCCTCAGGCTGTAGATGAGGGGGTTCAGTGCTGGAGGTAATACTGAGTACAGAACTGACACCACCAGGTCCAGGGATGGGGAGGAGATGGAGGGGGGCTTCAGGTCAGAAAATGTGCAGTGCTGACAAACAGGGAGACCACGACCAGGTGAGGGAGGCAGGTGGAAAAGGCTTTGTGCCGTCCCTGCTGAGAGGGGATCCTCAGCACAGCCCTGAAGATCTGCACATAGGAGAAAACAATGAAAACAAAACAACAGAACACTAAACAGGCACTAACCCCAATGAGCCCAATTTCCCTGAGGTAGCCTGAGTGTGAGCAGGAGAGCTTGAGGATGGCAGGGATTTCACAGAAGAACTGGCCCAGGGCATTGCCCTGGCACAGGGGCAGGGAAAATGTATTGACTGTGTGCAGCAGAGCATTGAGAAAGCCAGCAGCCCAGGCAGCTGCTGCCATGTGGGCACAAGCTCTGCTGCCCAGGAGGGTCCCGTAGTGCAGGGGTTTGCAGATGGCAACGTAGCGGTCGTAGCACATGATGGTGAGGAGGGAAAATTCTGCTACAAAAAAGAAGACAAGCAGAAAGACTTGGGCAGCACATCCCATGTAGGAGATGGTAGTGGTGTCCCAGAGGGAATTGTGCATGGCTTTGGGGACAGTGGTGCAGATGCAGCCCAGGTCTGTGAGGGAGAGGTTGAGCAGGAAGAAGCCCATGGGGGTGTGCAGGTGGTGGTCACAGGCTACGGCGCTGAGGATGAGGCCGTTGGCCAGGAGGGCAGCCAGGGAGATGGCCAGGAAGAGCCAGAAGTGCAGGAGCTGCAGCTCCCGCCTGTCTGCGAATGCCAGGAGGAGGAACTGGGAGATGGAGCTGCTGTTGGACATTTGTTATTTCTTAGCACAGGATCTGTTTCAGAAAAGGAAAGGACAGAGAACAATTAAGACAGCCCCCTCTTGGCAAAGCCAGAGCAGTTTTCAGGGAAATCCCCTCCAAGTCAAGGCATTTCTTTTCTCTGGTTTGTGCTCTCTGAGGCTGCTGTGAGGAGCAGGAGCTCTGCCCATGTGCTGCCAAGGACTCAGCTTTGCTCTGCTGCAGTGCAGACATGGAGCTGGTTTGGGACAGCTCTCATGATCACAGGGGTTGTCACATGGAACCCAGCTTTGGTGGAAGAGTTCAATTCCTGTACTGTTGTCTTGGAGAAATTTCGGCTGCAGAAGAGAGGCACAGTGTATCCTTAAATTAATTTTGACTGGGTTTTTGGTTACAATCATAACACTTGGGGGGTGTTTTTTAGGGGTAAATTTTTCTGATGACAAATCTGACGAGTGTTGAGACAGGACAGGCAGAAGGGCTGAGCTCTCCGTTGCTTATTGCAGAGCCAGGAGAGCTGCAGTGCCTCTCAGTCTGTTTCCCATCTGCCCTGCACTTTCCCTTGGGCTGCCTTGAAGATGACTTCGCACACAGATTCATCTTTACAAACCCCACCACGATCTGTGTTGAGAGCAGGGCAGTGCTGCTTGAAAGGGTAGCTCTGTGAAGTGTCCCCTGTGCCAGCCCAGAGGTGCAGCTGTGCTGGACAGAGCAGGACAGGAACCCAGAGAAGCCAAGGGCTGGGACAGGAGAGTGCCCACCCCCAAGGGAAGGCTCAGCACGGCCCAGGATCCTGTGCTCATTTCTGATCCTGTCTGAAATATTCATGTCTGAGAGTAAAAGAGTTGGAATTTCAGTGCAGCCTCCTGAACTGAGAAAACAATGTCTCTGCTACAATGCCTAAGTAGGAAACACACCTCAGGACTAATTCTTTTCCTGTAGCCCCTGTCTTTTGTGAGCTTTGCAAAAAATTCTCCATTCAATATGGTGTAGTGGTCTGGAGATGTGAGCTGGTCTGACCCTGCAACAGCAAGACATGGAAAAGATCCTCCCTTAGCTGCCAGGTTTGTTCCTTGCCCACAGCCCTTCTGCCCCAGCCCTGGGAGCAGCGCCCCAGGCCGGCTGAGAGCTGCCCCTGGCAGGCAGCAGAGTCCCTGCCCAGCACAGCGCCCTGGGCTGCAGGACCCTGCTCTGCCCCACAGCCCTGGGCACCCCTGGCTGCACCCCCGGCCTCACAGCTCTTCCAAAGTGCCCCAAAACAGCCCCTGCTCACCCATCCCATCAGCTGGGGCTGGGCCAGCTTTAGGAGATGCCTCCAGGAGCTGCCCCTGCACTGCCCTGCAGCCACACACTCACCATGTGCAGTCCTGCCAAGATTCCTCCTGCAGGGAGCTCTCAGTCCTCCTGCCAGTGCTGAGCCCCTTGAAGCTCTGTCTGTGCCCTGCTGGTGTCCCTGAGGTGCCCTGGCAGTGCCCTCAGCCCTGCTGGGCTGTGCAGAGGAGCTGCTCACCAGCAGAGCTGTCTCTTTGAAGCTCTTCTTGCTTGCCAGGAGTTCCCTGTGTGTCAGGAGCCCGGCCCAGCTCAGCAGCACAGCAACAGCCCCAGGCATTTCATGACCCTCAGGGGGGTTGATGTTGTTTACATGAGACTCAGTCCCTGAGAGGAAGTTCAAACAACTTCTCAAAAAGTCAAAGTGAGATTGAAACACTGAGGTTTCTTGTAGTGCTAATGAGTCTCACTGAGGGACACAACTGAGAACTGTCCCCAGGTTTCAGTTAGAGCAGAAAACTGCAGACAGTGATGACAAGGATGGACAAGCAAGGGAAAGGTGGCTCTGATGCTGAATAAAAATTGACTTGTTTTCTTAATCCAGAGGACCAAGGCCTGACCCCCAGCCCCTTGGAAGGGACATCCTGCCTCATTCCTCAGGGCTCTTCCTGGGGCACTGGGATGTGGGATGTGCAATGCCAAGGGCAGGACCATGGGGTGGCACCTGCCAGGCTGCTGAGCAGGGACAAGGAGGCCATGAGGCCCCAGGGCTGCAAGGGCCACTCCCCTCCTCCTGGCATCAGGGCCACAGACAGCAGCCATGGCCAAAGGCCTGCAGAAGGTGGCTCTGTCAGGGCCTTTCAGCTTCTCCCCCTCCCTGTCTCCTCTCCAGCCCAGGCTGTCCTACGGTGTCCATGCCCTGCCCCTTTCCCTGCAGGCTGTCCTCATCCCCCCGGCTGCCCCACCTGGCTGGTACCTTCCTGCACTGACATCTCTGCATCCTCCCTGGCTCTTCCTGCACACACAAAGCCTTGGGCTCATTCAGACTCCTCCTGGGTGACGTGTTCCAGTCCAGTGTTTTCCATGGAGTGAAATTCCTTTTTCCTCATGTCCACTCAGGACCTCCCCAGCTGCACTTGGCATTAATTCTTTCTTTCTCATGCTCTTTTCTGCTCTGACAAAAGGATCCACCATCTCTAAATCCTCCCTTCAAGCCCTCTCAGGGCTATCCTGTGCTGTCCTCAGTCTCCACACCATTGAGGCCACAGCTCCTTAGCCCCTGTTTAGTGCTCATGTGCTTGAGACCTTTAAAGCCCATCTTGGGAGATCTCTGGGCACTCACTAATGTTTTTGCAGATGAAAATATTGTGCTCAAAGCCTAAGTAAATCACAGTTGCCATGACAACCAGCATGCATTACCATTGCTATGGTCAGTTACCATGGCAAATAGAATACATTCCCATTGCCACAGTCAGTTACCATGGCAACCGTAATACATTATCATTGCTATGGTTGGTTACCGTGGCAACCATAATTGCTACAGTCATTTACTGTGGCAAACAGCATACTTCCCACTGCTGTGGTCAGTTACCATGGCAAACAGCATATATTCTCATTGCCACGGTCAGTTACCACAGCAACTACCATACATTCCCATTGCTAAGGTCAGTTACCATGGCAACCATCACACATTCCCATTCCTACAGTCAGTTACTGTGGCAATGATCATACTTTCCCACTGGTATGGTTGGTTACCATGGCAACCAGCATACATTCTCATTGCCATGGTCAGTTACCACGGTAACCATCATATATTGCCATTGGTACAGTCAGTTACCATGGTAACCATCATACAGTCCCTTTTCTACAGTCAGTTACTACAGCCAACCATCATACTTCACACTGGTACAATCGGTTACCATGGCAACCGTCACACATTCCCATTTCTATGGTCAGTTACCATGACAAACATCACACATTCCCACTGCTACACACAGCTACCATGGCAACCATCACAAATTCCCGTTGCTATGGTTGGTTACCATGGCAACCATCATACATTCCCGTTACCACAGTCAGTTACCATGGCAACAAACATACTTCCCACTGCTACAGTCAGTTACCATGGCAAACGGCATACATTACAATTGCCACGGTTGTTACCATGGCAACCATCATACATTCCCATTGCTAAGGTCAGTTACCATGGCAACCAGCATACATTCTCATTGCTATGGTTGGTTACCATGGCAACCACCAGACATTTCCATTGTTATGGGCAGTTACCATGGAAAACAGCATACATTCTCATCGCTACAGTCGGTTACCATGGCAACCATCATACTTCCCACAGGTACAGTCAGTTACCAATGGCAACCAGCATATATTCCCGTTGCTATAGTTAGTTACCATGGGAACCATAACACATTCCCATTCCTACAGTCAGTTACCATGGTAACCATCATACATTCCCATTCCTACTGTCACTTACCATAGCAAACATCATACATTGCCATTTCCACAGTCAGTTACCCTGGCAACCATCACACAGTCCCATTGCTACTATCAGTTACTATGGCAACCATCATCCAGCCGTGTTGCTACGGTCAGTCACTATGGAAACCAGCATACAATCCAATTGCTACGGTCGGTTACCATGGAAACCATCATACATTCCCATTCCTACAGTTGGTTACCATGGCAACCATCATACATTCCCATTGTTACAGTCAGTTACCAAGGCAATCATCATACATTCCTATTGCTACGGTCAGTTACCATGGTAACCACCATACAGTCCAACTGTTACGGTCGGTTACCATGGCAACCACCATACATTCCCAGTGCTATTGTCGGTTACCATGGTACCCATCACACATTCCCATGGCTGTAGTCGGTTACCATAGCAACCATCATACATTCCCTTTGCTATGGTCGGTTACCATGGCAACCATCACACATCCCATTGCTGTGGTTGGTTACCATGGCAACCATCATACGGTCCACTGCTACAATCAGTTGCCATGGCAACCATCATACAGCCACGTTGCTATTATCAGTTAGCATGGTAACCATGTGAATTCCAGTTTCTATGGTCAGTTACCATGGCAACCATCATACAGTCGTCTTGCTACAGTTGGTTACCATGGCAACATTATACATTCCCGTTCCTACTGTCAGTTACCATGGAACCATCATACATTCCCATTGCTACAGTCAGTTACCATGGCAAACATCATACAGTCCCATTGCTATCATCAGTTACCATGACAACCAGCATACATTCCCATTGCTACAGTCAGTTATCATGGCAACCATCATACTTCCCACTGCTGCGGTCAGTTACTATGACAACCAGCATACATTCTCATTCCCACGGTCAGTTACCATAAGAACCACCATACATTCCCATTGCTACAGTAGGTTACCATGGCAACCATCACACATCAGCATTGCTATGGTCAGTTACCATGGAAACCATCATACAGTCACGTTGCTATGATTGTTTACCATGGCAACTAACATACATTCCCGTTGCTACAGTCAGTTCGCATGGAAAACATCATACATTCCCACTGGTACAGGCCGTTACCATGGCAACCACAATACATTGTCGTTTCTATGCTCAGTTACTGTGGCAACCATCATACATTCCTGTTGCTACAGTCAGTTACCATGGCAAACATCATACTTCCAGTTGCTACAGTCAGTTTACCATGGCAACCATGACACATTTCCATTGCTACGGTCAGTTACCGTGGCAATCATCATACTTCCCACTGCTATGGTCAGTTACCATGGCAACCACCATACATTCCCATTGCTATGGTTGGTTACCACGGCAAGCATCAATCATTTCGGTTGTTACAGTCACCATGGCAACCATCACACATTTCCATTGCTATGGTTTGTTACCATGGCAACCATCATAGATTCGCATTGCTATGCTCAATTACCATGGCAACCATCATAAAGTCACATTCCTATGGTCGGTTACCATGGCAACAAGCATACATTGCCATTGCTACAGTCAGTCACCATGGTAACCAGCATACATTCCCATTACTATGGTCAGTTACCACAGGAACCATCACACTTCCCACTGGTACAGTCGGTTATCATGGCAACCATCATACATTCTCATTGCTACTATCAGTTACCATGGGAACCATCATACGTCTCACTGGTACAGTCAAATACCATGGCAACCATCATACATTGCTGTTCCCATGGTCAGTTACCATGGCAACCATCACATATTCCCGTTGCTACGGTCGGTTACCATGGCAACCAGCATACATTCCCATTTCTACAGTCAGTTACTGTGGTAACCTCTTGGTTCCTCTTGGAGAGAAGCAGATGCAGATGAACCTCCCTGTTGTCCACCAACCTTTAGAGCAGCTGTGCTCTAAAAGCCTGTGTGCCAAGGGGTGTCTTGACCAACACCCTGCACAAACCTCTTGGACTCTTTGCTGTCGTGGTGCCTTTCCAGTGAATTCCAGGGTTATCAAAGCCAACTTCAATGGGCTCTTTGTCTCACTCCACAAGGGCACCCAAACCAGTCTCACCTCTGACCCTCACCCACAAAAGTTCACCCAATTTCTTCATCCCCTGGAGCAGCTCCACAGCTCCAAGAAGCTCCTTCCCACTGAGGACACTTCTCTCCTGCTCTTTCTCTCCTGTGTCTCCTTGGCCTTCTCTGCCAACCCATCACAGCCCTGCAACCTGGGAACTGTCTCAGCAGGCCTGGGCTGTTATTGCCTGCAAGTGGAATGAAGAGAGACTTGGGGCTGCAGCTCCTCCTGCCTGTGCCCCACACGCAGGGCATTGGGGCCTGTCTGGCTGCAGCCCCTCAGTGGGGGCACTGGGGTAAGAACAGACTTGCAGTGGGGAAAGCTGCTCTGAAAGCCCCGAGAGCTGGGCTGTGCAGAGGCTTTGCTGACAATGGCCTTGGGGGTGGACGTGCTGGGACTCAGGCCCAGGGGGAAAATCCCAGGCCTGATCCCTGAGGAGATCAGCACATGCTGCTGAAATGCTGGGGGAGAGAAGAGCCAGCAGAGGGAGGAAACAAGTGTGGACAGCCTGGGCTGATGTGCTTTGGACTCGTGCCTGGCCCGGCCTTGGCTGGGCAGAGAAGGGACAGCCTTTGTGTCCCTGCAGGGCTGGGATTCACTCCCTGCTCCAAAGGCACCCAATGTGTCTGAGAAGCCCTGGGTGGTGCCTGTCCCACAGCTGCTGGGAATGGGGACGGGCTTCCTGCACAGGCCCTGTGCTGTCCAGGGCAGCTGCTGCACTTGTGCTGCAGAGCCCTGGCACCTCCCCTGGCACTACAGGCCCCTCTTTGGTTGTTCAATCCAGGCTCAGCTGCCCTGAATTAGGTTCAGCAGTGAAGGGATGTCCAGGAGACAATTGCCATTGTACTCCAAGGACATGTAGAAAATACCCTGCTAAAGAACAGGAGAGAGACCTTTCTCCCTGTGCCACCTGACTCCATTTGGTCACCTGAACACACCTACGGGCTACCCTGGACAGAAGGAACAGTGACAGGTTCCCCTGTCCTACATGTGGGCACCTTCTGCCACTGAAGTTGGCCAAAGCAATGTCCCAGCAGCCTCCAAGGAGATCCCACAGCTGCTGCCCTGTCCCTAGGAACTGCTCCATTGGAGCCTGCAGATCCCAGCAGGAATCTCGGTCACCTCTGGCCCCTCAGAAGGAACCAGGGCTTTGGTCCCAGCAGGTCACTCCTGGCTTTGGTCTTCCTTCATTGCCATGGGAGCTGGGACAAGGAGTCACCTGCAGGGGCCTGTTTTGGGCCCACTGAAGTGGGGCAGGAGGAATCCCAGCCCATGGGGGTTGTGGAGGGAGCTGTGTTCTTCTGGCCCCAGGTCTGCAGAGCCACAAGGAGACACCTCTGTTGACTCAGCAGAGTCCCTTCCCTCAGTGCAGGTGAAGGAGATCCCTCCTGGGCACTGTCTGGGTTTCCTGTCTAATGATGGGACATGAAAAGGGGACTCTTGGACTTAACTCTGTGTCTGTTTGGTAAAATGACAGTGCTGAAACAAGTGTGTCTGTGCCCAGCTGAGAGAAGGAACATCATTATTTCCTTCAGCTATGTGCCAGCAGGTTCCCCTGGAGCCCCAGGGAAAGCTGGAGGGAGCCCAGAGGGGCAGAGAAAGGGCTGCCTGGGGCTGTTGCTGTGCTGCTGAGCTGGGCTGGGCTCCTGGCACACAGGGAGCTCCTGACAACCAAGAAGAGCTTCAAAGAGAGAGCTCTGCTGGTGAGCAGCTCCTCTGCACAGCCCAGCAGGGCTGAGGGCACTGCCTGCAGCACCCAGGGTACAGGAGAGAAGGCAGAGAGATGAGAGGCAGCCTGGGCTGGGAGGTCACTGAGTTCTCACTATGGGAGAAACCTTCTCAGGATTTGAATGAAGGATTCTCTGGCTGTAGGAAAGTTCAGCTTGCCTTCCTGGAGGCATCTCCTAAAGCTGCCACATCCCACAGCTTCCAGGATCTTTCAGCAGGACTCTCCCAGTTGCTGCAGTGCAGAGGAAGTGGCCACATGGCAGAGCAGGGCAGGAGCTGCAGGCAGCAAGGGCAGAGAGGAGAAGGGAGCAGGAGGTTCAAGGGATCCTGGGGTGGGAGGACAGGGCAGAGCTGCTCAGGGCAGGAACCTTGCCAGCCCTTTGCCACGGTCAGGCTGTGGCTGCAGAGCAGTGCAGGTGAGTTCCTGCAAGTGCCTCTCCCAGCTGCCAAATGGCAGCAGTGGCAGGAGGTGTCAGGATGGCTCTGCTGGATTTGCTGGGGTGCAGCAGGAGAAGCTGCTGCAGAGCAGGACTTGCTGCTGCCCCATCAGAGGCCCAGGGCCAGAAGGTTCCCTGTGCCAGGGCTGGCTGTGGGGTGGGAAGGTGGGGGTGCAGCCAGGGGTGCCCAGGGCTGTGGTGCAGAGCAGGGTCCTGCCCCCAGGGCTCTGTGTGCTGGGGCAGGGACTCTGCTGCCTGCCAGGGTCAGCTCTCAGCCCGGCCAAGGAGCTCCCACGGCCCTGCAGGGAGAAGGTGTGGGTGGAAGGAGTGACCCCTCAGGGCAGGGCAGGGCTGGGCAGGGCCCTTCAGCTGCAGGCTCAGGGCTCCTCACAGCTTCAGCTCCACCTCCTCCATTTCCAGGGGCCCTTCTCAGGAAGCACATCCCCCCAGAACACCTCCCCCTTCCCAGCCACCACAGGCTGTCTGGGATCTGCTCTGCAGCCCCTGCCCAGGCAGAGCTGCCCCTGGGCACTGGGCTGGGGATGGCTCTGGCAGCACTGGCAGGGAGCTGAGCTGGGCACAGGCAGGGGCTGCTGGCAGGAACAGCTCCTCACCCAGAGACAGGCAGGCAGGGAGAGGCAGCTGCTGCCACAAGGACTGGGCAGGGGGATGTGGGCCCCTCCCTGCTGTCCCTGTGGCACAGACCCCTTCCCTGAGCAGCTCCTGCCTGGGCTCCTTTCCCAGCCTAAGCAGAGCCTGTGCCCTCAGGCCCACGGGGGCTGGGCTGTGCATTGCCCTGCAGCAGCCAGAGCCCAGGCAAGGACAGGGCCCTGATTTCCAGCTGTCTCTCTGTGTCCCTCCTCCCTTGGCAGCAGCACTGTGGCATTTCCCTGCCATCCCCTGATGCCTGGGCTCTCCTTGTTCTCACCAGTGGGTTTTCTGAGCCACTGTGGGGTTTGGGGTGGCAGATTCCTGTCCAGACACAACCCCTTTGGGTGCTGCTGTGGGGATGTGTCTGTGGGAGCCAAGTGCCCAAGTGCCCTCCAGGCACCTTCAGGGTCTTCAGCTGTTTGCCTGGGTGTCCTGTAGGGCTGCAGGTGCCCTCCAGAAGGGCACAGCTCTGCCATAGTATCTCTGTGCTGCACAAGATCCCCGTGGAGAAAACTCCTCAGTGCTAAATCCATGGAAGTGCTCTGGGCAGTTGCAAGGAGCATTTTGTGTCTCACTCTGGGAGGGGAGATATGAAAAGCTGAGAAGTGTGTCAATCTGTTCTTTTGACATGGATTTCTTGGATATCTGTGCAGTTTCTCATTAGGGGAACAGCTGAGTTTGATGCTCCTCCAGCTCCAAGCTGCCAGCACAGGCCAGCTGAGCACAGGACTGATGGGCAGAGCAGCTCTTCTCTCTGCACTAAGGGACCGTCCCTGTGCCCCTCAGAACCCACAAGACTTGACCTGCAGTGCAATAGAAATGTCAGGGATTTCAAACCTCCACAACCACTCCTAAGTGTGGCAGGTGCAAGTGGGTGAACAAATACAGAGAATTCCCTCAGGTCAGTCCTTCATTTGGGCACATTGCAAACAGCAAAGCTGAGAAGCTCTTGGATGTATCACGAGTACCTTTAATTTGAGATCACCCTGCATTCCAAGTTCCCTCTCTCAGCAGAGTAAGGAGTCCTTGGGAGCCCATCACAGAGTTACTGCTTCCAATGGTCCCCTCAGCCAGCAAAAGCCAGAGGTCAGGGGAAGGAGCTGCAGGGAGGTCTGAGAGAGGAGAGAGAGCCTGAGAGTGGGGTGGCTGTGAGAGGTGTAATGTTTGCCTGCAGAAGCCTGGTCTAACTCAGCAGTGACTTTTCCTCCTCAACAGATTAAAATACTCTGATGATGGAGTAAATGTCCAACAGCAGCTCTATCACCCAGTTCCTCCTCCTGGCATTCGCAGACAGGCGGGAGCTGCAGCTCCTGCACTTCTGGCTCTTCCTGGCCATCTCCCTGGCTGCCCTCCTGGCCAACGGCCTCATCCTCAGCACCGTAGCCTGTGACCACCACCTGCACACCCCCATGGGCTTCTTCCTGCTCAACCTCTCCCTCACAGACCTGGGATCCATCTGCACCACTGTCCCCAAAGCCATGCACAATTCCCTCTGGGACACCACTACCATCTCCTACACAGGATGTACTGCACAGGTCTTCTTCTTTTTCTTCTTCATCTCAGCAGAGTTTTCCCTCCTCACCATCATGTGCTACGACCGCTACGTTGCCATCTGCAAACCCCTGCACTACGGGACCCTCCTGGGCAGCAGAGCTTGTGCCCATATGGCAGCAGCTGCCTGGGCTGCTGGCTTTCTCAATGCTCTGCTGCACACAACCAGTGCATTTTCCCTGCCCCTGTGCCAGGGCAATGCCCTGGGCCAGTTCTTCTGTGAAATCCCTGCCATCCTCAAGCTTTCCTGCTCACACTCAGGCTACCTCAGGGAAATTGGGCTCACTGTGGTTAGTTCCTCTTTAATATTTGGTGGTTTTGTTTTCGTTGTTTTCTCCTATGTGCAGATCTTCAGGGCTGTGCTGAGGATCCCCTCTCAGCAGGGACGGCACAAAGCCTTTTCCACGTGCCTCCCTCACCTAATCGTGGTCTCCCTGTTTGTCAGCACTGCCATATTTGCCTACCTGAAGCCCCCCTCCATCTCCTCTCCATCCCTGGATCTGGCCCTGTCAGTTCTGTACTCAGTGGTGTCTCCAACACTGAATCCCTTTATCTACAGCCTGAGGAACCAGGAGCTCAGGGAAACTCTGAGGAAAATGATGACTAGATGCTTTTCAGCAGCAATAACCTGCCTATTTTCCTCTGTACAGCATTCATAATGAAACTCATGAGCATCTCAACCTTCCTTCTCAGGTCCTTGGTGGTAGTCAGGGGGTTCTTCTTGTCAATACATTGCACACAATGAAATTTTTTTATTCATCCCCTCATCTGGATCACTGTTTACCTCTTGAATTTGTCTCTCTAACTCTGTAATTGAGTAATCGTGCTATCTCTATATTTCAACAAAATAAACTCTCATGCAGTGCCGTGTTTATCTGGGATCCTTCCTCTGCGACTGTGGTGTGTTGACCTTGGTCAGGTGCCCACCCAGCCACTCCATCACTCCCCTTTCCAGTGGGAAAGGGAGTGAGTAAGGCAGAAAAAAAAAACAACAACCATGGGTTGAGATAAGGCAGTTTATTTAAAGCAAAAAGGAAAGCGAAGCTTGCACGCGCAGAAGTGAAAAACAGCAGGGTTTGTTCTCTGCTTCCCATGATCAGCCATGGTTGGCCACTCCCGAGGAGCAGGGCTTGGGGACACGGGAGAGTTCCTCAGCAGGCAGCCATTAGACAATGAATGCCCCCCTCCTGCTCCGGGCCTCAGCTTTTAGAGCTGAGCTGACCTCCCATGGTCTGCAATGTCCCTTGGGTCAGTTGGGCTCAGCTGGCCTACTTGGGTCCCCTGCCAGGCTCTTGCCCTCAGCTAAGGAAGGAATGTCCCAGTGTTGGTGCTGTGCTCAGCAGTGGCCAAAACACTGGGGTGTTCTCAACACCCTTCCAGCTGCCAATGCCAAGCCCAGCCCTGGGAGGGCTGCTGTGGGGAACTGAACTGCAGCTCAGCCAGACCCAACACACCAACAGAGAGGAAAGATTTTGATGAGGTAAAAACAGACTCAGGGAATGCTGAGGGTGCTGAAACACTGACGGTGCAAACACTCCTGTTAGGCCTTTACTCTCTTTGTAACTTCAAATCCCAACACTACCTAAAAGTGCTGCCCCCCCCAATTGAAAGGAATCCAGTGCTCTAATTCCAAACTCACCCTGAACTCAAAGGCAAAGTCCAAACCCAGAACTCCAGACTCTTACCAATCCCAAACCTGTATGGTTGGTATGAAAACCTAAGCTTTAATCCTAACCCAGCCCAAAACCCTCTTCCCCTAATCATGAACCAGACACTGCCAGCAGAACAACAAACCTCCCCAAGTTCTGCCTAATCCCCACCCTGAGCTCTAAACCCCAAGCCCTGACCATTCAGCACCCGCACAGCCCTTAGGAGCAGGGCAAGGACCTAGAGGGCCCAGAGCAGGCCCAGGGGGTTGGCAGAGGAATGGGAGGTGACCTGGATCTGTTCAGCTCTGCAGTGACCCCCAGGAGAAGGGCCTGGGCTCTGGCAGGGATGTCCTGTGGCACAGGGGCTCAGGATCCAAGTTCAGAAGGCCAAGTGCACATGGCAACAGCCAGAGCTGGTGCAGAGACATCAGGGAGGGTCTAAAAATGCTGCTGGGAGGGGGTGGGAAAGCAGGAGGGGTGTGTGCAGCCTGCAAGGCCAGAGCAGCAGCAGGGCCAGGGCAGGACAGCCTGCAGGAGAGATGGCCAAGGGCTCTGGTAGGGCTGCAAGGCCCAAAGGCACCCAGGCCTTTGTCCCCTTGCCTCTGGCAGCTGCCTCTGCCACTCAGGCCACCACAAGCAACTTGCCTGGCAGGTTCTGCCCTTGGTTTCTGCCTCGCTCCCCCCTCAGGAGCCTGGCAGGGTTTTCCCAGTTTTGGCCTTTGTTGTTCCTCCCCCTCCCATCCCAGTGCCCCCCAAACAGCCCTGAGCCAGCCGGGAGGGACAGGATCTGCTGGGCCAGGGCCTGGGGCTCAGGCCTTGGCCTTTGTGCTCCACAAAACCAAGGCAGGCTTTGCTCAGCATTGCAGGGGCCTGCCCAGAGCCTTTGTCTGCCTGCACTCCTGGCCTCCAAGGAGCTGCTCCAAGGAGTCCCTGGGGAGGCTTTGGCAGTGCCTGCCCTCAGTGGGGCCCAGCAATGCTTCAAGGCACTTGGAGTTTGGCTTCTGACTTCTTCAGCAGCTGCTTCAATCTTCTCTCAGTACCTCAGGATCATGGGCTGGGCTGCAAACACACCGTGGGGCTCATTAAAATGCAGAAATCCCTCAGGATCTCTTTGTCTTCCTTTAATTGTCTTCAAGGCAATTTCAAAACAAGTCTTCAAAATTTGTATTTTTTTTAATTCAGTTAGGGATATTTTTTTAGTACAGAGAAGAGGTGATAGAGTTGTTCAAGTGATCTTGATGCTGAGTGTCTTCTGAGGAGATCCACACTGACCCTGTATGATCAAACTTGCTCCTCACCCCCCAACCTTACCAGTTCTGACATTGTCCATCTTGGACTGACAGCTGATGCAGCTCCAAACACCGTGGGGCTCATTAAAACACTGAAAAACAATTTATTTCTCTTCCTTTAATTGTCTTCATGTCTTCAAGACATCAACAACTAATTAGAGTTGTTTTGTAGTTTAGCTAAGGAGGAATATTTTAAAGTGGAAGTCACGAAAAAAATATATTTTTGATGAAAGAGAATGATTTACACAGAGCCTTGGGATGCAAGAGGGTCAGGGTGCAAAGGATTTAGACACAAAGATAAGGGGGCAAAAGAGTTTAGTAGCACTTAATCATTGACTAATTGAGCAGTTTTCAAGTGATTCAATAGCATTTGCCACAATTTTAACAGTGACTGAATTACAGATTCACAGTAACAACCTTCACACCACAGTCAATTCACACCCACACCCAGGCAGAGCTGTGTAGACACCTCAGTAGCTGGATGTGGAAAGGTCTCTCTCCCAAATTCCCTTGTCAGAGAAACACTCCCCCAAATCCCTTTGTGTTTCCCAACAGACCAGGGTCACAGCTGGAGGAGTGTTTGTGGAGGGGGATCAGAATTGTCCTGGGCATCAGCGAGGGTCTTTGGAGTGTTGCAAACTGGAGGGTTCCCGAGCTGGGAGAGGCTGCCAGAGGTGTCCCACTGAGAGGGAGGTGCTGGGGAGCTGCCAGGGCCTCCCTCAGCCCCGCTGGTTGTGGGCTCCCAAGGGGACTGGCTTTAGTTATCTGCTGAATTTCCATCCTGGTGTCAGGAATGACTGGAGTTTCCAAACTATTTGGGAATTGTATCCAACCTGTTCCATTTGGGTTCTGATTCAGGCAGGGAATGTTCCAAGGTTTTCAGGGGATGACTGATTGTCCTGTGTTCCCCAGCTCTTACACCCATCCAAATCAGCTGGATGGTTTATTGACAATGTGTCCCAAGGGGCGGCACCTCTGATGCCATAGAAACCCCTCCCCCTGGATTAGGAAACCTTTGGAATTCAGGAGGTGTTCCAGTGGAGCATGAAAATGAACAGCAATTTTCCTAAAGCCCAGACCCAAGCAGAACAAAGCCAGGCCCCCTCAGTGGCAGAGCAAAGGTCCCCCATCCCTGTGTCCCTGTGGCCGCTGAGGCGGCAGCGCAGGCCCGAGGCGGTGCCGGGTCCTGGTGCAGCCGGGGCAGAGCGGCGGCTGCGCGAGCGGCAACCCCGGCGGTGAGTGCGGCAGCCCCGTGGGAGCGGCGGCTCCGGGCACAGACGCCGGCGGCAGCCGCTGTGGCTCGTGGAACCGAGTGGCCATTGGGACACTGCAGGGCCTCCTGGAATCCAGGGGCCGGTGGGACACTGGGGAGCCTCTTGGAGCCAAGGGAACCCTGGGATGTTTTGGAACATCCTGAAATCAAGGAACCATTGTGACACTGCAGGGCCTCATGGAACCAAAGGAACCCTCAGAGTTTTGGAACTTCATGGAATCAATGCACCATTTCTGGCAGGATGGTCTGATCTGACAATACCTAAAAACTGGTCAGAGAATGCAAACAATGCACACTCTCTGTGATGAGTTACTGCTGGTGTCAAGGTGCTGTTTTTAATGTTGAATTATGCTAAACCCAAAATGCTTCATGAAAATTCAAACACACATCCTGCTTTTTGAAGCATGATTTGACAGATAAGCTGCTCCCTGGCCTGCAAATATGTCTGGGAGTCAAACCCTTGATAACTATAAAAGCCCCGTCCAACTGTCATGTGGCAGATTCTTCCACAGACTTCCTTGAAGTGTCTGGAGCTTCTGCCATGAAGCAGGGACAGCTCTTCATGGTCACTGCCCAGGGGTTGGGTGGAAGAAAAAGAACTACCCCCTGTCATTGTGGGGTGAGTTACCTCAATCTCTGCTGCAGGATTGTTTCTTTTTGCTGGCTTTGATCCAACTACTTTAATAGAATGACTTTGATAGACTGCACTGTCCTATCTTACAGTATACTACTAGGAGTTTTTGGCTTCTATACTGTGCAGTAAATAATTCTGTTTATGGCCTTTCATCTGGTCACTTGTCTGATCAATTGTCTGTTCATTTGTCATAATAAATAATTATTTTATGAAAATATTTCAGATTTGCCATCACTAAAACCTGCAGGACAAAGTGATTGCATCACACCTCTATAATTCCTTCAATTGAAATGAAAATCTGAGCCTGAGATTGGATCAAGCCACAGCCAGGCTCCTCTCTGAGAAGGAATTTGTTAAGCAAGGGGGTCCTTTCTGCCCCTTGTAGCTCAGCGAGACGGCTTCTGCCATCAACTTTGTCTAAGCCTTCCACCCTCCCAGCCCCGAGCCGTGACACATGGGCATGTCTTGTCCATGCAGTGCAAACATGGACCCCTGAGCTGGTCATTTGATGTCCCTCCTTGGAGGGAAGAACAAGCCCAATGGCCTGGGGTGAGAGGCCAGTGCTGGGAGCGGCGCTGGCTGTGCCAGGGCACTGCTGGGTGCCCCCACCCTGAGCACTCCCACCCTTGTGCTGGTCACTGCTCTTTTCCTCTGCAGGGCATTGTGTTGGGCACATCCTGGAGAGCAAAGTGGAAAGCAGATGGAAGCTTTGAGGCCCTGGCCTGAGGAGATGCCCCTGTAGGATGGCAGTGCTGCTGCAGAGGTCAGCTCTGTGCCAGCAGTGCCCGTGGCTGTCCCTGCCTGCAGTCCCTGGACAGTCCTGCAGCAGGACTGGGACCAACTGCCAGAGCACTGAGGCCTCCAACAACACAGGGCTCTGCAGGACAGTGTGGAAGGGAAGGGAGAGGAGGCCATGGAGGAGAAGGGCTGCTGCTCCCTGGCAGTGCTGCTCTGCTGGGACTCTTTTCTGGCCCAGCTCTGCACAGAGGCTCCAACCCTGCAGCTGCAGAGAAGTCAGAGAGGAAAGATGTCAGGCAAACAAGTCAAGGCAGAGTTCTTTATTTGGTTTAAGCACGCAGTGAGTACAATTGCCAATTTGTACAGCCTGTGGGCCAGGCTAGAAAGGCCTACACTGAA
This sequence comes from Pseudopipra pipra, assembly GCF_036250125.1. Classification (NCBI taxonomy): domain Eukaryota; kingdom Metazoa; phylum Chordata; class Aves; order Passeriformes; family Pipridae; genus Pseudopipra; species Pseudopipra pipra. The sequence continues at coordinate 42,839,822 of NC_087580.1, forward strand.
TTGAAAATAGTGTTTACATATATATATATATATATATATATATGTTTATATATATATTTATAGTTATAAAGATTTTTAGGTGTGAAAAAATTCTCACAAAAATAACACCTCTACCAGCAGTAAAAAGTAGAGAAGATATGGTGGGCCTTTAATGAAGTCCATAACAGGATTGGTCTTTAATGAGGAAGATAACATGCAGAAGAAGGAGAGTTTATTGCTTCTGAAAAACACCCAGTTATGAGTTTTTTCAGGGCATCCTTGAGCTCCTGGTTCCTCAGGCTGTAGATGAGGGGGTTCAGTGCCGAAGGCACCACCGAGTACAGAACTGATAGTGCCAGATCCAGGGATGGGGAGGAGATGGAGGGGGGCTTCAGGTTGGAAAATATGGCAGTGCTGAGGAAGAGGGAGAGCACGGCCAGGTGAGGGAGGCACGTGGAAAAGGCTTTGTGTCGTCCCTGCTGAGAGGGGATCCTCAGCACAGCCCTGAAGATCTGCACATAGGAGAAAACAATGAAAATGAAACAACCAAACCCCAAAAAACCACTAAGCATAAGAAGGCCAATTTCCCTGAGGTAGCCTGAGTGTGAGCAGGAGAGCTTGAGGATGTGTGGGATTTCACAGAAGAACTGGCCCAGGGCATTGCCCTGGCACAGGGACAGGGAAAATGTATTGGCTGTGTGCAGCAGAGAATAGAGAAAGGCAGTGGCCCAGGCAGCTGCTGCCATGTGGGCACAAGCTCTGCTGCCCAGGAGGGTCCCGTAGTGCAGGGGTTTGCAGATGGCAACGTAGCGGTCGTAGCACATGACGATGAGAAGATAATACTCTGCTGAGATGAAAAACAGAAAGAAAAAGAGCTGTGCAGCACATCCCATGTAGGAGATGGTTCTGGTGTTCCAGAGGGAATTGTGCATGGCTTTGGGGACAGTGGTGCAGATGCAGCCCAGGTCTGTGAGGGAGAGGTTGAGCAGGAAGAAGCCCATGGGGGTGTGCAGGTGGTGGTCACAGGCTACGGCGCTGAGGATGAGGCCGTTGGCCAGGAGGGCAGCCAGGGAGATGGCCAGGAAGAGCCAGAAGTGCAGGAGCTGCAGCTCCCGCCTGTCTGCGAATGCCAGGAGGAGGAACTGGGGCATGGAGCTGCTGTTGGACATTTGCTGCCTCTGGACATGGGGACCTGTTCAAGGAGGAAATAACAGTGACAAGTTAGGGCAGAACATTCTGAGAAAAATCAAAGCTGCTTTCCAACACCCCTCTCACTGCTCCATTGGTTTTCCTTTTCTAGGAATCTCTCCTTCAATTCCATGGCTGGAGCCCTGGTTGGGGCTCACTACATCTTCCATGAGGAGCAGACCCTCTGCCCACTGGCTGTGAGGGGTCAGCCCTGCTCTGCACCCGTGGGGTCATGGGCATGGTGGGCACAGGGACCCCTCCTGGTGTTCAGCTGTGTCAGATGGAACTGCTCCCAGTGCCAACGGGCTTGTCAGCATCTGCACTCCCAGTTTCTGAGAAAAACCAGGACAGCAGAAGGCAGTGTCACAGGTTTTTTTTGTTTACCTTTTTTTTTTCCCCAAATCCCTCATCTCTCCTGAGGAGTGTTCCTGGATGTCAGAACCCCTCAGCATTTCTGATGCACTCAGGGAGAACAGAGCAGGTCCTGCCCGGCAGAAGGATTGTCTGGGGCTTTGTGCAGAATGAGGGGAGCTGGTCTGTCCCTCTCTCTTGTTCCCAACTGCCCTGGCTTTGCTCCTTCTTGAGATGGAGATTGATCACACTCCCATTTTGGTCTGAAAAGCCACCAGACACTGTTGAGAGCAGAGAGATCCATCCCAGAGCCCTCAATGTCTCAGCCTGTCTCAAGGGCTCAGCACCCCACTTGGAGCCAAGGACACCCGTTGCTCATCTCCCCAACCCAACAGCATCTCCTGGCATGGGCACAGCATCTCTTCCCCTCTCCACTGGGGCTTTCAGAGAACACAGCTGTGCTGGGAGGATGATTTGCATTCTCCAGGGCAGCTCCCACCTTAGAAGGACACCTCAAAAAAGAGCCAAGTGTCCTAATGACGGGGTCTGATTGAGGGGAAAAGAGCTCCTTACCCAGGCCCACAGACTTCACTGCTCACACCCCACAGGGCAGAGGACAAGTGGAATGTCTCATTCCAAGGGACACATCTGCTGTAGGGGAATCCTGGGATCAGTGTTGGACTGTGTAGCTTGAACTCCCCTCCCAGTGAGCCTGACTGAGAGAAGGAGGGAACAACCTCAGGACCAGGGGCAAGCTGAGAACCAAGGAAATGCACAGGGAGGGTCCAGCTGGGAGAGGCCAGAGCAGAGCCCACTGGGCACTCAGGGCAGCATCACCCTGAGCCAGCTGGGCCACCTCTCAGACACCAGCAGTGCCAGCAAGTTGTTCTCAGCCCTGGGCAGCTCCTCAGAGTTCCCTCTGGAACTCAAACCAGCAGGCACATGGCTTGAGAGCTTGAGAGAAATCCCTGCTTGGACCTTCCCCTTGAAGTATCCCTTGGAAAATATCCTGGGGTGCTCTGGTTCTGTGAGCAGCCCTGACCCATGAAACTCTCACTCAATAGCAGAAGAAACTTGCCCTGCCCTGCCAGGCTTTGCTCTTTCCACCCCCAGCCTCTGCCCAGCCCTGAGGGAGCTCCCCAGCCTGGCTGAGAGCTGCCCCTGGCAGTGGCAGAGCTCCTGCCCCAGCACAGCCCTGGGCTGCAGGACCCTGCTCTGCAGGACAGCTTGGGGCAGCCTGGGTGGCACAGCCCGGCTTCACAACCCTGCAGCCATCCCTGGGAGAAGGGAACCCTGCTGGGATGTGCCTGGGATGGTGCAGCAGGGACTGGGATGTGCCAGCATTAGGAGATCTTTGCACCAACTGCAGACACATTGCCCTTCATGCTGACTCACCGTGAGGAAGCCTGGAAAGATTCCTCCTCCAGTGGATCTTCCTCTTGACTTCCCTCACAGCTCAGGATGTGTGTAACCTCTCTCTGCCTTGCTTTTGTGCCCTGGGTGCTGCAGGCAGAGCCCTCAGCCCTGCTGGGCTGTGCAGAGGAGCTGCTCACCAGCAGAGCTGTCTCTTTGAAGCTCTTCTTGCTTGCCAGGAGCTCCCTGTGTGACAGGAGCCCGGCCCAGCTCAGCAGCACAGCAACAGCCCCAGGCATTTCATGACCCTCAGGGGACATTGAGGTTGTTTACATGAGACTCAGTCCCTGAGAGGAAGTTCAAACAACTTTTCAAGAAGTCAAAGTGAGATTGAAACACTAAAGTTTGTCATAGTGCTAATGAGTCTCACTGTGGGACACAACTGAGAACGTGTCTCCAGGTTCCAGTTGGAACAGAAAACTGCAGACAGTGATGACAAGGATGGACAAGCAAGGGAAAGGTGGCTCTGATGCTGAATAAACTTTGACTTGTTTCCTTAATCTAACAGGCCAAGCCCTGACTCCCAGCCCCTGGGAAGGCAGATCCTGTCCCTGCCTCATTCCTCAGGGCTCTTCCTGGGGCACTGGGATGTGGGATGTGCAATGCCAAGGGCAGGACCATGGGGTGGCACCTGCCAGGCTGCTGAGCAGGGACAAGGAGGCCCTGAGGCCCCAGGGCTGCAAGGGTCACTCCCCTCCTCCTGGCATCAGGGGCACAGACAGCAGCCCTGGCCAAAGGCCTGCAGAAGGTGGCTGTGTCAGGGCCTTCCAGCTTCTCCCCATCCCTGTCTCCTCTCCAGCCCAGGCTGTCCTACGGTGTCCATGCCCTGCCCCTTTCCCTGCAGGCTGTCGTCATCCCCCCGGCTGCCCCACCTGGCTGGCACCTTCCTGCACTGACATCTCTGCGTCCTCCCTGGCTCTTCCTGCACACACAAAGCCTTGGGCTCATCCAGACTCCTTCTTTGTGACATATTGTACCACAACACTGACCTCAGAGGGAAATTTCTGACTTCTTGTCACCAGTCTAGGCCACCCCAGCTGCCCTTGGTGGCACTAGTTCTTTCTTAGGCTGTTTTCTGCCAGGAAGAAAATCTCCACCAGCTCTGACACCCCCCTTCCAGACCTCTCAGGCTACTCCTCTACTGTCCTCAATCTTCACACCACTGACCCCTGAGTCCTCAGCCTCTATATACGGGTCCTGTGCTTGAGGCCCCAAATTCCTTCCTGGAAAATCTCTGGGACCTCTCCAAGGTTTTGGAAGATGACAATAGAGTGCTCTTATCCCAGGAAACACAGAGGGACACTTTTTTCCAAGGGTTGTCTTGGCAGAATGAGGCACAGTCTCTTTAAACTTTCTGGCACAAGGGAGCTCTGAGCTCTGGGTATGGAGGGAGGTCCAAGTGCCAACCACTGGAGTGGGAGCTACAAATCATCAGGGCTTGTGTTCTTTGGAGGGCCAGACACTGGTGAGAGTGGGGTGTGTGTGCACATGTAAGGACTTGAAGGGCACAATGAACTGTCTCAAAACACTGTCAAAGCAGGAAAATCCCATAAGGCACCACAAGACATAAGCCCTGGTGGCAAACAGGAAGGCCTTTAATTCCAAGGCCTAAAGGGAGGTGAAGCTTTGGAAGTAGTCCCCAGGACAGAATTGCACTGTGCAGACTGTGGGAAAGAGCAGACAGCCCCAACAGGAAGCCAGGGCTGGTAAGGCAGGTCTGGGGAACCCATCCAGACAAAGATTCCCACCTGCAGACTGGAAGCACAGCGGGCAAAACTCCCACCGTGGCAAGCTGTGGGAAAGGAAGCAAGTCCTTGTAGATGTGCCAGCCCAAGCTGTGGGAACAGCATCTACACCCCTGAATACCCGGGGCTTGGGCTGTATAAAAGTGATAGCCCAGAAGCACAACTTGGGGACCCTCCACCGAGCAGAGCAGGGTGAAGAAGGACCAGTGGGAGCCTCAGGGATCTACATGGTGTGATACATTTACTTCATCTCTGTCTCTCTCTCACTGGCTTTCCACCCCTCCTTCTTCTCTCTCTCTCTTTCTATTTCTTTCTCTGTCTTTACCTCCTATTTACTGTTAAATCAAAGCTGGACTGCTGACTTTGGCACATGGTCTCCTTTGCAGCTGAATTTGGGCAGAGGCGTCTTTTCATAATGGGAACCTGAGAGTATCCATGAGGTTTTACAGGGTGGGAATGGCCACTAGATCCCATGAGGTTCCACAGAGTCGCAGGGTCCATTTGGCTTCATAAGGCTCTGCAGTGTGATAATGGACCCTTGATTCCATGGGTTTGCAAAATGTCTCAGGACTCCTTTGGTTCTAGGAGGCCCCATATTTGACAGTGTCCCCTTGATTCCATAAGATTCCACAGTGTCCCAGAAATCCTTTGGTTCTGTGTGGCCCTGCAGTGTCACAATGGCCCGTTGGTTCCATGAGGTTTTACATTGTCCCAGGGCTCCTTTGGCTAAATGAGGTTCTTCAGGGCCACAGTGGCCCCTTGATTCCAGCATTCCATTGTGTCCCAGGGTCCATTTAGCTGTATAAGGCTCTGCAGGATGACAATGGTCTCTTGATTCCACAAGGTCCTGAAATGTCTCAGGGTTCCTTTGGTTCCATGAGGCCCCGCATGTCACAAAGGCCCCTTGACTCCATCAGGTTCCACAGTGTCACAATGGTCACTTAGGCTCAATAATGCCCTGCAGTGTAAGAATGTCTCCTTTATTTGATGAGGTTCCATAGTGCCAATATGGGCCCTTGATTTCTTGAGGTCCACAGTGTCCCGGGGTCCCTTTGTCTCCATGACGCTCTGCAGTGTCACAGTGGCTCCTTGATTCCATGAGGTTCTGAAAAGTCTCAGGGTTCCTTTGGTTCCATGAGGCCCTGCAGTGTCACAGTGGCCTCTGAGTCCCCGAGGTTCCTCAGTGTCACAATGGCCCCTGATTCTATGAGGTCCCGAAATGTCTCAGGGCTCCCTTGGTTCCATGAGGCCCTTCATGGCACAATGAATCCTTGGTTCCATGAGGTTCCACAGTGTCCCAGGGTTCTTTGGCTCCAGAAGGCCCTACAGTGTCACAATGGCCCCTTTACTCCAGGAGGTTCCACAGTGTCCTTGCTGGAACACACATGGCTGTAATATTGTCACCCCTGCAGAGCTGCCTCCAGCTCTGGGCTCCAGCACAGGAAGGACATGGACCTGTTGGAGCGAGTGCAGAGGGGAGCAGCAAGAGGATCAGAGGGATGGAGCAGCTCTGCTGTGAGGAAAGGCTGAGAGAATTGGCATTGTTGAGGCTGGAGAAAAGAAGGCTTTGGGCTGACCTAATTGTGGCCTTCCAGTGCCTGAGGGGAACCAACAAGAAAGATGGAGAGAGATTGTTTACAAGGGCCTGGAGTGACAGGACAAGGGGAATGGCTTCACACTGAGAAAGGAAAGGGTTAGATGGGATATTAGGAAGAATTTCAGGACTGTGATGGTAGTGAGATCCTGGCACAGGTTGCTCAGAGAAGTTCTGGCTACCCCATCCCTGGAAGTGTTCATGGCCAGGTTGGATGGGGGTCTGAGCTCTGAGTCTAGTGGAAGGTGTCCCTGCCCATGGCAAGGGGTTGGACTGAGATGGTCTTTAAGGTCCCTTCCAACCCAAACCATTCCATGATTCTGTGACTGGTAGGGGATGTGGTGGTCGGAGCCGACGGGCACAGAGACCCCAAAATGGTGGAGTTTTCCATTCTGGGTGGAGGAAGGAGGGGGCAGCAGATCTGACACCTTGGACTGCTGGTGGTCAGAGTTTGTCCTGTTTGGGAGACTGACTGAGCTGGGTGTGAGTGTGGATGTGCTGGAGGGCAGGAAGACTCTGCAGAGGGATCTGGACAGGCTGGATCAATAAGGCCAAGTGTCAGGGCCTGCCCTTGGGTCCCAACAACCCCCTGGAACGCTCCAGGCTGGGGGCAGAGGGGCTGGAGAGCTGCTCAGCAGGAAGGGACTTGGGGGTGCTGCTTGACAGCGGCTGGATATGAGGCAGAGTGTGCCCAGGGGGGCAAGAAGGCCAAGGGCATCGTGGCCTTTGTGGAGAAGAGTGTGGCCAGCAGGAGCAGAGAACTGATTGCCCCTTTGTGCTGGGCACTGGGGAGGCCCCACCTGGAGTGCTGTGTCCAGTTCTGGCCCCTCAGTGTCAAAAGGCCCTTGAGGGGCTGGAGCATGTCCAGAGAAGGGAACGGAGCTGGAGAAGGCTCTGGAAAACATGTCTGCTGAGGGATGGCTGAGGGAACTGGGCTGGTTGAGTCTGGAGAAATGGAAGCTCAGGGGAGATGTGATGTCATATGATGGATGTGATATCATAGAGGAGATGTGATGTCGCAGGAAGGATATGATGTCACAGGGAGAATGTGATGTCACAGAGAAGACATGATGTCTCAAGGGAGATGTGATGTCATATGATGGATGTGACATCATAAGGGAGCTGTGATGTCACATTAATGATGTGCTGTCATAGGGGAGCTGTGATGTCATGGGGAGGTGTGATGTCACAGGAAGAATGTGATGTCAGAGGGGAGGACGTGATGTCACAGGGATGATATGGTTGTGACATCGTAGGGGAGATGTGATGTCTAAGTGGCAGTGTGATGTCAGAGGGGAGTTGTGATGTCACGGGGAGGACATGATGTCACAGTTGATATGAGATCACAGGAGAGATGTGATGTCATATGATGGATGTGATGTCATAGGGGAGATTTGATGTCACAGGGAGGTGTGATGTCACAGGAAGGATGTGATGTCATAGGGGAGGTGTGATGTGATAGGGGAGGTGTGATGTCATGGGGATGATATGATATCACCGAAGAGATGTGATATGATTCATGTGATGTCATAGAGGAATCTTGATATCACAACGAGGATGTGATGTCATGGGGAAGCTGTGATGTCACAGGGATGATGTGATGTCACAGGAGAGATGGGATGTCATATGATGGATGTGACATCAGCTGTGATGTCATAGGGGACATGTGATGTCACAGGGAAAATGTGATGTCATATGATGGTTTTGATGTCATAGGGGAGCTGTGATGTCATAGGGGAACTGAGATTTCATGGGGAGGATGTGATGTCACAGGGATGGTATGGTATCACAGGAGAGATATGATGTCCTATCATGAATGTGACGTCCTAGGAAAGATGTGATGTCATAGGGGATGTGGGATGTCCCAGGAAGGATGTGATGTCACAGGGAGCATGTGATGTCAGAGAAGAGGTGACACATCCTCCCCTCAGCCTTGCTCCAGCTAAAGCCCTCGAATTTGTCTTTGTTTTCCTTGGGTCCAAGGTCAGGCTGTTTTATTTCCGGGGATGTCTAGAGATGAGTTAAGGGGAGCTCAGACCTTTTGGTGAGGAAGGAGTTGTTTACTCTGAAGCATTTGAACTCAGCCTTTGTTCCTGGTTTCTTCCCACTCTTTCAGAGCAGTTCATTTCCCAGGGTGAAAGCTCTGATTCCCCAGCACAGTCAGGTTCTCCTGAGCTCAGGATCTTTCACTGGTCTCATTTTTCTCTGGTATTGATTCTGTGCCAAATTCTGAGCGCGACCGTGCCAAGTGCGTGGGGTCGGCCACGGGAACTTTGCTTTTCCCTGCAGAGCGCACGGAGGATGGTTGCCGGGCGCACATGGTGTATTAGGGAGGGTTTGAGACATACTGAAACTTGAAAACCAAGACACCATTAAAAGCTTAACAAAAACCAATATTTATTATCAAGAGGTGGCCAACAAAACAAACAAACCCAAAAGGGAGGAAGGAGGAGAGAAAGAAGCCCCCAGCACGACCTCCTCAGTTACCCAACTGTTGTCCATAAATTTATCTTACCGACCTAGCATACCTGTAATTACCCATAGCAGAAGTTGCATCCTTGGAGAGTCAGTAAGTTCACAAACTGGCAGGCGTCCCCGCCAAAAGGCAACATTGTCCTTGGTGTGAAGTTAGCTCCCTTCCAAGAAAGCACTATCTGCTTTTATACAACTAACTGAGTGACCACAACCTCCCAGGTGTGGCCAGCACCGCCCAGCCCGAGGCCCTCAGTCCCACCCCCGGTTATGTCAGTGCATCTCTTCTGGGCACGCGCGAGAACTTCGGAAATCCCCTCACGCACGCGCAGAGTGTTTTGGGGGTCTTTCTTAATTGAGTCTGGGGGTGCTACTTCATCCTTCTCCTCCTCAAATTCTCCTTGAAGCGAACTTGGAGGACAATTAGCCAATAACACAACACCAATTAAAAGAGTTTATACAAGAAGCTCTCTTCAAGGACAACTTACCTATTTATCAGTGCTTGTTTTCCCATAACTTGGCAGGGAAAGAGCAAAACTTTCACAGGTGGTAGGGCCAAACACAGACCAAAAGTATAAGCATAAACTCACCCTGGTACACTCACCAAAAGGCCTGAGCTACCCTTAACTCATCTCTAGACATCCATGGAAATAAAACAGCCTGACCTTGAACCCAAGGGAAACAAAGACAAATTCCACAGCTTTAGCTGGAGCAAGGTTGGGGGGGGAATGTGTCACTCCTCTATGACTTCACATGCTCCCCACGACATCACATCCTTTCTGTGACATCACACCTCCCCTACGACATCAAATCTCTCCTGTGATGTCACATCCATAATATGACATCACATCTTTCCTGTGTTATCATGTCATCCCGGTGACATCACATTCTCCCCTGTGACATCAAAGCTCCGCTGTGACATCACATCCATCCTATGACATCACATCTCTCCTGTGATATAATATAATCCCTATGACGTCACATACTCCCCTGTCATCACATCACCCCTGTGACATTACATCTCTCCTATGACATCCATAATATGACATCACATCTCTCCTGTAATACCATATCATCCCTGTGACGTCACGTCCTCCCGTGACATCACAGCTCTCCTGTGACATCACATCCTTCCTGTGACATTGCACCTCCCTGTGACATCACACCTGCCCTGTGACATCACATCAACCCAGTGACATCACAGCTCCCCTATGACACCATATCCATCATATGACATCACATCTCTCCTGTGGTATCATATAATCCCTGTCATTTCACGTGCTCCGCTATGACATCACATCACCCTTGTGACATCACACCTGCCCTGTGACATCACATCCTCCCTGTGACATCACAGTTCTCTTGTGACATCACATCCTTCCTGTGACATCACCTCTCCCCTATGACGTCACAAGCATAACATGACATCACATCTCCCTTATGACATCACACCCCCTGTGACATCACATCCTTCCTGTGACATGATGCCTAATGGTGCTGAGAAAAGAAAAACTCTGGAGCAGTTAATTGCAGGTGAGATAAGGAAAGGGTTTAATTTGTGCCCAGGTATAGATGTTACAAGATGCGTGCAGGCCGTGCCTGAGATGTTACCACCCGACCAATCCAAGTTTTGTCCATTCCGTTGCTTTTGCCCTGGTCCACCCCTTGGCCCACCCCCTGGGAATTGGGCTGGGGTGTATTTCGGGACCCCTTCTTCATCATCTTCATCATTTTCAGAGCACAGAGGGTACATGGTCACCCAGTTCTTGACTGTGTTCTGTGGTTCAGGCTAAGATATGAGTGTTCTCTAAACAGCATAGGCCTGCCTCGACAAAAGACTAAACATTTTCTACTGGAATACAGGGGTAGGATTGATATGGGGAACATAGAATGGGGTGATGGGGTAGGGAGTGTGTAAACTACTTGTGCTAAAGGGTGAGGGATAAGGGTTGCAGCTTCTAAAACCTACTTCTATTACTTAACTACTTATAAAACTTATAAAATTAGGAAAATAAGAAAAAAAACAGATGGACCTTACGGCATCAGTCTCCCCTTTCGAAATTGAACAAGACTCAAAGATCTTGTTCAATCTCTACTACTTATACTTAACACGATATCAGTAAGATGACTAATATTTATAACATTAATCACATAACAAGCTATTATGTAGATTTAACACTATATTCTATTAACATGAATGGCTGTTCTATTCAGGTTTAGTTTGGTAACTATGAAGTAAGTCTGTGGAAGCAAATTTAATGAAATATTTCTAAGAATTACCCAATATATATATAATTTAAACTTGTTGCTAAATTTCAGCCAAATTCATAGTGCAAATTCAGCACTCACTTTCATGAAGAATGTTAGATGTATTTTGTCAAAGCCAAATGTAAATTTAGGTTTTAAACTCAATTCATAGTTACTAGTAGTACTAAGCAATACAGACAAGAGAAAAAAAACTTAAATATTATTTTAACAATCTTTGTAATAGTTTCTGTTGCTCTACTCATCTTAAGAACAGAGGTTTTCTTCTTCTTGGGTGAAATTTAGGGTTCTTGATAATAACTCTGACCATGATGGAGATGGTTCGCTGGATTTGAAAACAGTTCTTTCCGTTTGGTTTGCAGGAGTTTCAGTCTCATTGTTTAATACAGACTCAGTCCTTGGGCTGGAACAGATGAGCAGGAGTGTCCAGTTTCATAGGCTTAGATGATACGATTAATCTCTGCAGTTCCTGCAAAGCAGATCTTAAAACATTAAACAATTTCACAAATAAACTTTTTTATGCAACCAGGGAGTCGATAAAGTGTGACTCTCTATTTGATGACAATTTTACAGGAATTTTGAATCTTGGAATTCCTGCATTTTGATCATCTGAGAGAGGAGCTTGTGCTTTTATCACATAAAGTGATTAACTGCCAATCACAGATTTAACAGGCCAGTCAAGAGCTAACTTGAAGCAGGCTGCGTCTGGATGCAAGCAGCACCCTGGCAGTGCCAGTAGCTCACCACAGAGAGCTTGTACTCTCTGGACAGATTCTAGGCCTTATCGGGGCAGGCTGTCCTGTTCCAGCCTGTCCCAGACTGCAGTGGATCATCTTTACCTCATGAAGTGGTAATACAGGTACCTCTTGCCTCCATGGATAAAAGCACCCTCATTTATTGAATTAGGTGAATTTATATATTGTGAGTACTAACAAAACAATAAAGCTAAAAAGCGATTCTAAGCAAAGCATTTAAATGATCTAAACAAATTATCTTAACAACTATGTTACCAGTTTGTTTCAAAATTGCAGGCAATGGTGCAAATTAGGTCTCAAGGTCCCATGGGAGAGTCTACAGAACCAGTGCTGTTGCAGTGCTGCCTCAGCACTGAAGCTACTTCCTTATTTGTCCTTTGGTCTCAGTGCAGGACTTCTTATGCAATTCAGCATTCATATATTCCTAGATGACACTAGATAAGAAAGCATCTTAAAAGCATAAGTATATAAACATGATTTCACAATCACATGAAAATCTATTTTTCATTTAACTACTCTTTCAGGAGGAATTCTTCCACAAGCTGCAGTAACTAAAGAGACAGAGATGTTTACAAATTGCTGCTGGAACAAGATACGTGCAAGTACAAACATTACAAACCTTAAAACAATTCATGTAGCAAAAGCAAAAGCAATGTAAGCTTTTAATTTTCTGCAGTTAAGCTAACAACAAGAGAAGCTCATAAGTAAAATAGAATAGAACATAATACAATAGATACAATAATCATAACACATATATATGTACCACCTTTAGAAGTTACACATTGATCTTACAACAGTTCTCAATCGTGTCAGAAGGCTTTTATGTTAGCTTCTTGTTTACTCACTCTTGATTTTATTGCAGTTCAAAACTCCTTGTCCTGGTGTATTTCACTTGCAGTTGTCAAGACATTCATGTACTTCTGCACAAAAGTTGTTTCCATGACTCTTAGTTTGAGTTCTGGTGGCACAGCTTTTAGGTCTGTCTGCTGGAACAGACTATCTGCAAACAGTCAACTTCTGACACATTGTTAGTTCACATTAAGAGCAAAACAATGGCCCCCCTTTTGATTTTGCCACAGCTCCCCGAGCTCAATCAGGGCACAGAGGGCAGAAATATTTACAGCCTGTGAGACTGAAACAGGTTTAGAGTACAGAGGATATAGAGGTCAATAGACAGTTTTTATTCTTCTAGTTTTGCTTGTTGTGGACAAATTACTTGCTTTCCCTTCAGACCTAGACAATTTCTTTTTTAGTGTCCTCTCTCTTTGTGGAAAGAACACTCACCATTTGCTTCATCATGTTGGTAATAGTATTCCTAATTTTTGTGGTGTACACTGTATTTGTAGCATTCCTGGTAATTGTTGGTTTTGGTCTGAGCGTGATGCTGGCCCATACCATTGGGATGACAGCACTCTCAGCTTTTGCAGGGATTTCTTCATGGTTCTCCTGTATGAAAAAGATAGCTGCTTTGACACAATTAGTATCAAAAATCATAACTTTTATCTCCCCTTTGCAGAATTTGATTTCAACTTTTAAGTTCTCTAATGAACTCCTACTCAACAAAGGATTAGGAGAGTTTAACATACAGAAGAATCGATGAATTACCCAATATTTACTCAATTTAAATCCTAAAAGTTCAAAGAGTGGCTTGGTTTCAGTTATTCCTGTAATTTCAATTACAGTTATGGTATTATAACTAAATTTTTCTTTCAAAGTATTACCTATTACATATATTGCACTGGCAAGCTTTAGCTTTTATGTTTGTTGGAAATGCACACTGATATTGCCCCCCCCTTTTGGCCTGGTGGGAGGGTATGGATTATGAAGGCTTAGGAGAGCTGGAGGGGGAGTGACAGCTCCATCTCTGCCCCTAATGGTGGAGCCAGAGGGTCCAGTGTTAGGCTGGGCTGGGACTCTAATTACAGACATTGCTTTAGCTTTTTCTGCAGCTTCTGTAGTTTTAGCTGGTCTTTTGTCTGTAGTTGCACCTGTGGCAGCTGCTTGCGTGGGATCAGCAGCTCCAGGGGAAAGGGCTACTCCCTCTACATTAGTTAGTACAGGCGGGGTAGGTTTTACATGCTTATTCATTCTCCTTGTCCCTGCTTTCCTCGCAGTTCCCGGTGCCTTTGTTAGGACTCTATCTACAGTCCTGTTTGTTATGCCTGGGGCAGTCCTTGGAACAGCAGGGGTAGGGCTGGGTCCCGTCACCTCCGCAAAGTCAGTGGCCTCAGCACTCCATCGTGCCGCCGCGCCTAATGGTCTTAGAGCTTTCACAGCACTTGCATCTGCCACCCTTGCTTGGGTCACACTAGCAGGGACTAAAGCCTCCTCGTCAGCCAAAGCAACAACTGGGACCAGCTCTGCCTGTCTCTGCCCCACTCCCTCTGTCCCCCTCCTTTCTCGCTTGCTAGTATAGTTGGGACAAACTTCGTTTGTTTTTGTCTGGTTATGCGCACTCCTACAGCACTAGGAACAGGCAGCAACTTTCTTTTCCCTGTGCCAGCTGGCTCTGTCACCGTGGTAATGACCATTCCAGAAACCTCCCCTGCACTCTGAGCTGGGAGTTCGGTTGCTGCAGCAACGTCTGTTCTTAAAATTGCTCCACCGCCCATCGTACTCACCTTCTGTTCTCTATTGCAATATACTGTCCAAGTTATATCCAATAACTCATCAATATCCTTTTCATTACCACCTGCTCTTTACAGTTTTTTCTTTATATCATTTGTGGACTGTCCTACAAACAAATACACTAGGCATTTTTTCCCCAGGTCTGACTCTATATCAATATCAGTGGATTTCCCTATGACATCCTTCAGCCTATTCAGAAAATATATGGGCGACTCATTTGTATCCTGTCTAACTTCATACATTTTAGACCAGTTTATCGCCTTTGTATTCGCCACTACAGTAGCACAGTGCTGTGTTTGCAGCAGTCAGCCCTGGGGTCTCTCCTGCAATCGGGGCACGCAGCCCCGTTTTTACAGCTCTCACGCCGCTATCGCCACTGACAGAATCAACGGCCTCAGCACCTGTCTGCGGCTGCTCAGTTCCACAAACACCCCTGGGGCTCTTGTCATTTCTGGGGCCGACACTTTCACTTCACTGCCACCGTCAGAGCCAGCAACCCCTACGCCTGTCACCATCACTACACTGGCCGGTCTCGGCGCATTTCTCGCCGCGATTTCTAAAGTCTCCCTTGCCTCTACAACAGATGCTGCATCTATAGTAACTTTTCCTGGTGTCACCACGCCAAAAGCAACTCTAGTAAAAGCCGACCTTTTAGACTTCACAGTTCTTGTCACGTCACTGGTAGAACAACTTTAGTTCTCAGTCGCTCTGCTGTGCCTGGGCTCACCTCTGTTGTTACCATGACAACCCCATCTGCTCTGGCAAAGCCGCCGTCAGTTGCAAGGGAACGGGCTGCTCTCCCCACACTCATTGGAACAGGCGGGGAGGGTCCCGCTTCCATTGCCCCTGTGGGGCCAGGAGCCGCTCCTGCTGTTATCCCTGTTGCGATCAAACTAGACACTACCTCTGAGTTGGCTCCGCAGCGTCTGTGTTACCCCCGCCCGGCTCTGCCGCGCCGAAAGCCGTTCTAACAAAAGCCGATCTTACAGATCTTATCTGCGCCGCTGTGCCTCCTCCGGCCAAACCGACAGCCTCTGCTCTACCATCTACACCAGCAGGACTTGCTCCCGCCGCCCCCGAGCCAACTCCTCCAGAGGCCCCGATTTGTCCAACTCCCCTGGTGTGGCTGCACCAGGGAGTCCTCCAGCAGCCCCCGTCTGCCCATCCCCTGCCTGTCCAGCAGGAGCTGGTCCAGAGGCTGCCACCCTGCAGCTCCAGTCCCCCCCCGCCACCGCAGCAGCGGGGAGTCCTCTCTCCATCCAGGGCATGTTAATAGAAACATAAACAACTCTGCATACCGGATTTCTTCCCTTTCCTGTTCTACATTAAGAAGCGAAATTAATTGCAACACTGTGTCTAGTTCAAAAGAACCAAATTCCGGCCAAGTCACCCCTCTCATTTGTCCAAACAGAGGCCAAGCACCGACAGACAGCCTACAAAGTTCTTCCTTTATTAAAATTGTCTCAGGACTGGTCAAAGTTCTCCAGTGCTTCAAAATCAAACTCAGAGGAGACCCCTTAGGAATCTTAAACTTTGAATCCACACAACCCATGACTACAAAACACAAACAAACCACACCAGGATTCCAACTCGTTACTTTAGGATTACAAAGCTGTTCCTGTAACCACTTAACTACAGAGCCCACCTGGTTCCTTGCAGCAACAGAGCACTCTGGAAGGGCGTCCCCCTCCGACCTAAAGGAAACCCAGCCCTAGGCTGACAAATCCACTCTGATCTGCTCTCACCAAAAAACCCCTTTCGCCTACTGGAAATTGACTCTCGTGACTATTCTGGGCCCAAGTCTAAGCCTTTCCAGTCTTCCTGTGTTCCCTATCTCCCCGGAAACACAAAAACTCTTTCGCAGCTGCTAACAAAAGAAGGTACCTTTTCCCCTTCTTTTGCCTTTTCTTATCTCACCTCTGTGCTCCGTGCTTGGTTTCGTGGGTTCTGTGGAGCTGGCTTTCTCAGACCAGGGCAGGAATTATCTCAGATAAAATGCCGGCTTGATGAGGAATTCCTGCACGATGAAATATCCGATCTGAGGAAGTCCAAGTCCAACTTTCCCCGTGCGGGCAACAGCTGATGCCTAATGGTGCTGAGAAAAGAAAACTCCGGAGCAGTCAATTGAGGGTGAGATAAGGAAAGGGTTTAATTTGTGCCTAGGCATAGATGTTACAAGACGCGCGCAGGCTGTGCCTGAGATGTTACTGCCCGACCAATCCAAGTTTTGTCCATCCCGTTGCTTTTGCCCTGGTCCACCCCTTGATCCACCCCCTGGGAATAGGGTCTGGGGTGTATTTCGGGACCACCTCTTCATCATCTTCATCGCACAAAGAGGACGTGGTCACTCAGTTCGTGACTGTACTTTTGTGGTTCAGGCTGGGATTAGATGTCCTCAAACAGAAGAGGCCTGCCTGCCTTGACAAAAGACTAAACATTTTCTACTGAATTCAGGGGTAGAATTGATATGGGGAGCATGGAATGGGGTGAGAGGGTTGAGGAATGTGTAAACTAAAGGGTGCTAAAGGGTGAGGGAATAAGGGCTGCTGCTTCTAAAACCTACTTTTGCTACTTAACTACTTATAAAGCTTATGAAATTAAGAAAATAATAAAAATCCAGATGGACCTTACGGCATCACTCCCCACACTTGTAGGGCCTCTCCCCGGTGTGGATGTGTGGATGCGCCGGTGGGTGACGAGGGTGGAGTTCTGCTTGAAGCCCTTCCCGCAGTTGGTGCAGCGGAAGGGCCTCTCATCCGTGTGCGTCCGCTGGTGCACGAGGAGACTGGAGCTGGTTTGAAACCTCTTCCCACATTCCAAGCAATTGTAGGGCCATTCCCCAGTGTGGATGCGCTGGTGGATGCGGAGGTTGGAGCTGCTCCTAAAGCTCTTCCCACATTCCCCACATGTGTAGGGCTGCTCCCCGGTGTGGATGAGCCGGTGGGTGAAGAGGGTGGAGCGCTGGTTAAAGCTCTTCCCACACTCCCCACATGTGTAGGGCCGTTCTCCAGTGTGGATGTGCTGGTGTCTGCAGAGAGTGGAGCTCTGGTTGAAAGTCATCCCACACTCCCCACATGTGTAGGGCCGTTCCCCAGTGTGGATGCGCTGGTGTCTGCGGAAGATGGAGCTCTGGTTGAAGCTCATCCCACATTCCCCACATGTGTAGGGACATTCCCCAGTGTGGATGAGCTGGTGGGTGAGAAGGCAGGAGCTCTTCCTGAAGCCCTTCCCACATTCCCCACATATGTAGGGCCATTCCCCAGTGTGGATGTGCTCGTGTCGGATAAGGTCGGAGCTGTCCCTGAAGCTTTTCCCACACTCCCCACACTTGTAGGGCCGTTCCCCAGTGTGGATGCGTTGGTGTCGGATCAGGCTGGAGCTCCAGCTGAAGCTCTTCCCACATTCCCCACATGTGTAGGGCCATTCCCCAGTGTGGATATGCTGATGGTGGAGGAGGTTGCTGCTCTTCCTGAAGCTCTTCCCACATTCCAAGCACCTGAAGGACTTCTCCCTGCTGGGAGGCTGCTCAGGGACCACCAGCTCAGAGCTCTGTCTCAAGCTCCGGCCGCCTTCCTGGCACAGGTTGGCTCTTTCCTCCTCAGAGCACCCTGGGATGGCTTTGGAGCCCCTCCTGCAGGGGGATCTCCGGCCCTTTTCCTCCCCGCTGCCTTCCTGCGCCGGGGAGCCCTTCAAAACGGCCTCTCCCACCAGGGTCTCACGGGGGGATTTGTCCTCCGGGCTCTCCGTCCTCAGCTCGGGGCCTGGGGCAGGAAGCAAGAAGGACAGGGAGGGGATTTGCCTCCGGCCCACAGGGAAGGCCAAGGACATCCCCCCAACTCCGGCCCCGGCAGGACGGCGGCGCCAGCGGGGTTGTCCTGCAGCCAGGGCCATGCTCGGTTGACAGAGCCAGCACAACACCCGCCCAAAGGGACACTGACTTCCTCCTCACCTGCCTGGGGGGCCCAAGGCATCTTCCTCTTCCTCGCAGCCTCCTCCTCCATCCGACCAAGCTTTGGGAAGGACAAATCCTGATGGGGGGGAAAACAAGGGCTGAGCACGTTGGCTTGGGGGTTCCTCCTGCCCAAGTCCATCTCTAGAACTCACCGAGCATCCTGTGACCATAAAAACCTCCCAAACACCAAGATTCAGCCCAGAAAAACCCAAACCTCTGAGATTCAGGTAAAAACCCCCTCAAAAATAGCAACAAGACCCTCGCCCCCCAAAACTGTAAAAAGCTGAGATTCAGCTAAAAAACTACTCCAAAATATGAAGCTTAAGCCAAAGAAATTCTCCCAGGAATTCCCCCTCTCTGGGGTTGGTAACAGCTACTCTTTCTGAGATGCTGGGGGTCCCACTTAGGGATGCTGGGAGTATTGGTGGTCCCAAGGGTTCCTTCTCCTCTGACTCTCGCTTTCGGGGTCCTGCGTTCCCAGACATTCCCCCTCTCCAGGTTCTCCAATTCATTGTCCCAAGGATCCCAGGGGTCCCCACTGTCCAGGCTTCCCCTTCTCTGCGTCCCCCCTTCAAGGCTCCCCGGGGTCCCGGGGCTCCTCCCTCTCTGTGCTCCCTCCTCCAGGCTGCCGGGGGTCCCCCAGCTCCGCCATCGCCCCGCTCCGCCCTCCACACTCGGCAGCTCCCGGGCTCCACACCCACCCTTGGCACTCCCAGGGGGGCCCCAAACCCGCTGTGTCCCCCCCGCCGGCACCGGGCTGACAATGGAGCCGGCGGGGCCTGACCCAGCAACACCAACCCCCACCATGGGGGGGACCCGCATCCCCCTGCCCACCGCCGGGGCTCTGCCACCAACCCAGCCCGGCACCCCCAAAAAACACCTCCTGCCCACCCCCAAGAGCCACCAGGGGTGGACCAGGAACAGGAATAGCAGGAGAACAATTGCCCCACATCCCATGGGTGCCCAGGAGGGGGGAACTCCTCCCAAATATCCTTGGGGGAGCGTGCGGGGTCGGGACATACTCGGGTTGCCAGCACAGATTTCCCTGCAAAGTCTGCAGTGAGTCAAGCTCTGTAGAGGAGATTGTGTCCCATGCATGGGATTGCAGAGGCTCCCTCAGGTCCCCAGCAGGAATCAGCAACAAAAAATGCCTCCCTGAGGATTTCAGAGGAAGTATCCTGTAGGGAGGGGACAGTGTCACCCCACCAGGGCAGGGCTGGCAAGTGGGAGGCTGCTCCAGGGGTCTGCAAGAGGCCTTGTGCTCTGCTCGGCCCCAGCACTGGCTGGTACCAACCCCCCCGGCTGCCCCCGGCCCTGGGCAGCTCAGCACAGCCCCGGCCTCGTGCCCAGCGCCTCTTTCCTGCCCCACACAAGAGCTTCCCGGCCCCCCCCAGGGCTTCCCTGCTGCTGCCTCTGCTCCTGGCCCTGCCTTTGCTGCTCCCTTGGCTGGGGCAGCGGCTGCAGGGGGGGATGGCAGCAGCTTCAGCTCCACGGCACTTCCTGGGGGGAGCTCAGCCCGGGGGGGACGGGCAGGGACCTGATGGGGATGGACAGGGGCCCAGCAGGGACAGACAGGGCCTGCAGGGGAAGGCACAGGGACAACCTGGACCCCCACACTGCCACCGCTGTCTCTGCTCCTCCTTGCAGGCTCCATGGCCAGGCACAGTTTGTGTTCCTGGGTGCCCACCATCTCAGCACTTGGAGACGCTCAAATCAGCGCCCGCAGCTCTGCAGCAAAGCCCCAGCTCACCTGGCACACAGGGGATGGACACAGCACCTGCTCGGGGATGGGCATTCACAGCTTTGTCTTCTTCCCCACCAAGGGGCTCTCCTTCCTCAGCAGCACCTCTGCCTTGCACTTATTCTCAGCCTCACCTCAGGGACAGCTCTGGGCTCACCTCCGCGCCACTTCTCAGCCTCACCTCAGGGCCTGGGCTCAAGGACAGGAACCTGCAGGGAGGGGACATCAGGTGCAAGCTGAGGGCTGCCTGCTTGCACTGGAGCTGTAGCCTTCTTTCTCCTTCTACAACCAGCCCAGAACTCAGCCTACTTTTCTAACACCACACATTTACAGACTAACCTTGGAGATAGATATGGACAGACATCTCTATCACCCTGGGGATAGAGCCTCAAGCAGGTGCTGCCATAGGAATGGCAATCACAGAATCACAGAATCAGCCACGTTGGAAAAGACCTCCAAGATCATCAAGTCCAACCCTTGATCCAACCCCGCTGTGCTTCCCAGACCATGACACTGAGGCCACATCCACTCTCACCTTCAACACCTCCAGGGATGCTGACTCCACCCCCTCCCTGCCCAGACCATTCCAAGGCCTGATTACTCTCTCTGTAAAAAATTGCTTCCTAATATCCAACCTAAACCTCCCCTGGCACAGCTCAAGACCCAGCCCTCTTGTCCTACTGCTGCTTCCTGGCAGAACAGCCCCACCCCCACCTGGCTCCAACCTCCTGGCAGGGACTTGCAGACAGTCAGGAGGTCTCCCCTGAGCCTCCTCTTCTCCAGCCTCAACACCCCCAGCTCCCTCAGCCTCTCCTCACACCACTTGTGCTCCACTCCCTTCCCCAGCCTCGCTGCTCTTCTCTGCACCTGCTCCAGCCCCTCCAGGGCCTTCCTCAGCTCAGGGGCCCAGAGCTGGACACAGCACTCCAGGGGTGGCCTCACCAGTGCTCAGTCCAGCCCAACAATCACTTCCCTGCTCCTGCTGACACACTCTTCCTCAGCCAGGTCCCTCTGCAGAGCCCTCCTGCCTTCCAGCACATCAACACACCCCCAGCTTGGTGTCAGCTGCACATTTGCTGATGAAATGCCTGGTTCTGCAGCAGCTGCAGATGCTCAAGGGGCAGCAGGACCAAGTCAGGGGCCTGGGGGGCTTTGGGGTCCAGGAGGGTCCTGGGGGAGCTGGGGAGGGGCTTTGTGGATTGGGGGTACAGATCAGGACAGACCAGTACAGAGCAGTACCTCCTCACTGCTCCCCAGATCTCTCCTGGAGCTGGGCCACGTTGTCGTGAGACACCTGAGGCCCCCCCAGTGCCCTCCCAGTACAGCCCAGTGCCCCCAGTACAGCCAACTGTGTTCCTGTTCCAGGGTGCTGGGTGATCCCTCTTTGGGGGTGTTAGGAGGGATTTGGGGGGGGGGGGGGTTGGGGGAGATTTGAAAGGATCTGGGGGGGAGTTTGGGTGGGGATTTGGGGATTTTGGGTGTATTAAAAGAGGTCTTGGGGGCATTGGGGGGTCAAAGGGATCTGTGGGGGGAGGGGGATTAAAGGGAAAAAGGGGGTTAGAGGACATTTGGGAAGAGTTAATGGCACCTGGTGGGGGAGAGGAGGGGCTGCAATATGAGCAGGTGAATCCTGAGATCCACCTTGGTGAACCCAAGACACTCTTGGTGTCCCTAATTCCCCCCTTGACACCCGAAGACCCCCCTGGTGTCTCTAGCATCTCCAGGGCCTCTCCATGGCCATTATTCCCCCCTTGACACCCCCAATTCCACTGTCCCCATTGTCCCCAAACCCCATCCCTGATGTCCCCAACCCTCCATCTCACCCCAGGAGCCCCCCCTGGACCCTCTGAGCACAAAACGCCCCCCCCCCCCCCCCATAGAAAGGCCAAGGGCATCTGGGGACACGTTCAGGACAGTTGGGGGGCTTTGGGGGGCACTGGGTGTTTACTGGGGGATACTGGGACACACTGGGGGGAACCAGGGGGCACTGGGAGGGACTGGGGGTTACTGAGGGATTCTGGGAGGGCACTGGGAGGGACTGGGGGGAACTGGGGCACACTGGGGGTCACTGGCAGAGAACTGGGGAGTTACTGGGGGATACCAGGACACACGGGGGGGACATTGGGAGGCTACCAGGCCATACTGGGGGTTACTGGGTGCTCCCTGGGACACACTGGGTGGTCACTGGGGGGTTACTGGGCCATCCTGAGCGTCACTTGGAGGTTATTTGGATATTCTGGGGGCACTGGGATCCCCTTACCCGCATGTAGTATATCTCCCCCCTCCGATTCTTGGGGAGCATCCCTAGGACTTCTCCCCTGGGGTCTTGGGGACCCCCCAAACCCACTGCTGGGCTTTAGGGGACTCCACAAAATCCCCTCAAAACCCCTGAAATCCCCTCAGAAATCCACCCCTCTACCCATTGAAACCTCCTCAAGGTCCCCTCAAATCCCCTAAGAGACCTCATCCCCCCACCCCGGACCCCCTAAACCTTCTCAGTGACCCACAAAACACACCTGGGACCCCCCCAGCCCATTCAGGGACCCCCCAGTCCCTCTAAGGGAGCCTCAAAGCCGTCTGGGACCCCCTAAACACTACCAAAACTGCCTCAAAATCCCCGCAAAGCCTTCCAACCCGTCTCAGAGACCATTCCAGCCCGCCTGAGACCACCAAATCTCCTCAGAAACCAAAACTCCCTCGGGGGCCTCCAAATCCTTTTCAGGGACCTTCAACCTCCCCCCCCCGAGTCCCCTCAGGACACCGAACCCCCGCAGGGACCCCTCAAAACTTCCTCGGGAACCCCCGAACCCCCCCCGCTAAACCCTCCGGAGCCCTCCAGCCTTTCCACCCTCACCCGCGCTCCCCGCAGCCCCCGAGGGGATCCCCAGACCCCGCTCTCCCCGCTCACCCAGCGCTCACCGCCTCCTCCTCCCGTTCCTTCCCACGCGCCCAACATGGCGCTCGCTCCGCGCGCTCCCCGCTCACGAGACCCCGCCGCAGCCAATCAGCGTGCGGCCACGCCCCCCGCCCGCCCCGGGCCCCCTCGGCCTCCTGAGGCCCCGCTGACTCCTGCCGGCATTGCCGCCCCTCTGCTCCTTGTGTGCCACGGGCTGAGCAGGGACAGGGCACCTCCCGTTCCTCTGCCAACCCCCCGCGCCTGCTCGGGGCCCTGCAGGGCCTTGCCCTGCTCCCGAGGGCTGTGGGGGTGCTTAATGGTCAGGGCTTGGGCTTTAGAGCTCAGGGTGGGGATTAGGCAGAAGCTGAGGGGGGTTTGTTGTTCTGCTGGCAGTGTCTGCTTGAGGATTAGGGGAAGAATTTTTGGGCTGGGTCAGGATTAAAGCTTGGCTTTTCACACTAACACTGCAGGTTTGGGAGTGGGCTGGGCACTGGAGTACAAAGAAGAGTCTGAAGTTCTGGGTTTTGGGCTTTGCCTTCAAGGTCAGGTTGAGGCTGGGAGTAGAGCAGTGGATTCCCTTCAATGGGAGGAGCAGCACTTTTAGGTGGTGTTGGGGCTTGAGGGTACAAAGAGGGAAAAGGCCCATCAAGAATGTTTGCACAGGCAGTGCTGCAGTACCAGCAGCCTTAACTGCACTTGTTTTTACCTCATGAAATCTTTGTTGTCCAAGCCCCTCTTTCCTTCCCCAGTTGTCTTATCCCTTTTGTCCCAGTTCCTCCTGATCTCCCCAAGTCTTTCATCTGGATGGACTCAGCTCTGTGATGACCCTCAGGACCCCTGAGCATCTGCCTGCCCTCCTTGGCCAGTCAGTTCTTGGGAACAGCCCTGGCAGCACAGCCCCCAAGGGCACACGATGGGCTGTGGGCTGGAGAGGACCCTCCTCAGCCTGGGCAGCAGGGCTGCAGGGGGGGGATTCCCTACCCCTCCCCAGCTGGGCCCTTCCTGCCCACCAGCTCCTGCTCCAAAGGGCTCCCACACACCCTGGGCCACTTGTCCCACTTGGGCACTTGACCTGCCTCAGGGCATCTCTGGGCAGTGGCCAGCTCTGGGACTGCTCTGGCAAGTCTGGAGAACAGAAGTCTTGATAATTGCTGAAGGCTTCCTGGCCAGCATCGCTAGACCTTTTTTTTTTTTTTACTTTAAACAATTTTTCTTTGATTTGTTTCATTGACAACACCTTCTATATATTCTATTAAGCTGATTCTTTCATTGTCTACATGAATAGTTTTGTGCAGCTACTTATCAAAGTAAATATCCCATCAGTGATTCAATTATGGAAACCTGGCTCAGAGGAAGCTCCTGATTTTTGGGGCACCTTTCATCTCTCTAATTTTGCCTCTTTTCTTCTTCCTCTCCCTATTTTTGTCTTGAAAAAGCTCTCCAGGATCTGTGTGCCTGGGAGTATATTCATCCTCTGAACTGTGCCCTGTGCCATGGGACAGGGGACAAATGCACCTTCTAGAGAAATCTGCCACTGCTGCTCACAGAAGCCCTCTGAGTGCCCAGGTGAGATGGTGCCCAGGCTGTTTTGCTGGTGTGGAATGAAAGGGCCAGGCCAGAAAGGCAGGAGGGGGATGGAGGAGACAGGGCCATTTGCAGGGGATGTGTGCGAGGCTGGGGAGATGAATGTCCCTGGGCCAGTGAAGGCTGTTCCTGGAGTCACCCCAGAAGTGTCAGGGCTCTGACAGGGCTCCAGAGGGCATCCTCAGTGCCCCTCCTCCCTCCACTTTTGGGGGGTCCCACTCCCCTCCCACTCAGTTTGGGGTCCCACCACCCCTTCTGTCCCCTCTGACCCCCCTTTTCCCACTGACCGCCCCCTTCCCACCCCCCGCTCACCCGAGAGCTCCTCGCCCGCAGCCGGGAGGGCTCCCAGCACCACCAGTGCCCAGAGAAGTCCCCCTAGAGAAGGGGTTGGATGGGATCCTGGGTGGGCTTTGAGTATGTTTAGGCAGTCCTGCAGAGCCTGTGTGGAGGTTTAGGGGGTTCCCAGCACCTTTCTAAGTGTGCTGGGTGCCTTATTGAGGGGCAGGTGCCCTCCCAGAGCCCCCCCAGAGCGGGCTGACAGGGGGGAACACAGGGGGGTCCCCATTCCCGATCCATCCCGGGGCCTGTTCTGCCCCCCCCAAACTCGGCTCCACCCCTTGGGATTCCCCCAAGCCCCTTCCGCACTGCCCCCCAATAACCGGGACTGGGGAGAGCAGGGAAGCTTTCCTGGGATCAGGAGTGGCAGTAGGGGAGGGGGGGACACACGACCCCCCCAAAATCCTCACAGGGACAGGAGGGGTCCAGGCTGGGCCCGAGGTCCCGGGGAGGGGCTGCGGCCGCCGCCGTCTCAGGAGCTCTGTGGGGAGAGAAAAGGGGGTGACACCGGGGTGGGGGGTCCCCGGGGGGGCACAGACGCTCTGGGGGGACACACGACCCCCTGGGACCCCCCTCACCTTCTGGCGCAGGTAGAAGCCGAGCCCCAGCGCCAGGGAGACGAAGGCCAAGAGGAAGCCCCCGGCCCCTCCTTGGCAGCAATTCCTCAGGCTGATGGAGCCCGGCAGGGCCGGGGCCGCCGGCGGTGTCCGATCCCGGCAGGAAGCGGGGAGGGCCCCGGGGAGCGGCGGCGGCGGGCGGGGCCCTGGGGGAGCCGCCCCGAGGGGTCCCCGCCGCCCGTGACACTGAAGGAGCCGCCCCGGGACGGGCCCTGGCGGGGGTCGCCAGAGAGGGGGGGCGAGCTCGGAACGGAATCAGCTCCGGAGAATAAACCAAGGAAAACCAAAGGGCCGCGCCGGGGGAGTCTCCGCCGCCCCGGAGCTAAAAGAGCTGCCCCGCGGGACGGGCGAGGAGGGGCGGCGGTGAAACAGTCGCCCGGGGTGTGGCGAGGGAGGCGGGAATGGGATAAAAGAGAGAGAATAGAGGGAGAAATCGCTTTGTCTCCCCCCTCCCTCCCCACCCCAGCTCCCTTTTGTATACAGATAAAACCAGAGATCAGCATGTGATCTCTATCAGCATGTGATCTTCTATTCCCCCTTTTCCCCTCAGGGGAACAAAAAACAAAAAAGAAAACCTTGGGAAAGAGGGGGGAAAGCCAACATTGGAAAACTATCTTGTCTGAGTTAAGTTGTGCTGCCAAAGGAAACGCTGACTCCAGAGGTGCCCAAGCAGCAGCAGAGCCCCCACCCTGCCCACTCACACACTTCAGCTCAACACTGGGGTTTTCCCCTCCCTGGCACTGCCCAGTCCAGCCCCTCCCTGGTCCCCCCATCTCCCTGCCCCTGCCCCAGCCCAGCAGAGCAGCACACTCAGGTCTGGCCCTGCAGCAGGACATGGAGGCCATGGAGCTCAGGGACAGGCCCTCTGGGTCTGCAATGCTCAGCACATCCTCAGCTCAGGCAGCTCCTGCAGCCCCAGGGCCAGCCCCGCTCCCCAGCACAGCAGCAGAGAATCGGCCCCGGGCTCCTCAGGCCCCATTTGCCATCTCCAGGGGCACTGGCCACCACCAGCACCAGCTGGAGCAGCCTCAGCCCCACAGCCCCCACAGTGGGACCCTGAGGGCAGCACAGGGACTCCAGGGAGAAACCAGCAAGGCAAGGACCCTCTGGAGAGTCTGCTCCTTGGCCTTCTTCTTGAGAGCCCTTGAGAAGAAGAGCTGAGGCTTCAGGCTGTGCCCGGAGCAAATGGAGCCCCTTGTGTGGTGGAAAGAGTGCAGTGGAGCCCAGCTCATGCCAGCAGTGCCATGGCCACAGGACTGACCCAGCCCAGCCCAGGGACCAAGGCCCAGAGCACTGAGGCCTCAGCCGAGGCCCAGAAGGGGAGGGGGGCAGGAGAAAAAGAGCAGCTCTCAACAGGCCAAATGCTGCTGCTCCCTGGCACTGCTGCTGTGCTGGGACTCTGTTTCCCTGCCCCTCTGCACACAGGCACTGCCCTGCCAGACTCACCAGAGGTCTCAGAAGGTTGAACTCAGAGAAAACAAGTTACTGAAGGATCCTTGACTTTGTTTCAATGCATTCCTCATTTACACAGGCTCTGAGTTAAATTCAAGATGTAGACAGTGACCCAGACATGGGATGAATAATCAATATTCACTGTACACAACTTTATCCCAGGAGAAAACCCACATGAAAACCCTAACCCAGCACCACAAAACCCTGAGCAGGCAGGCTGGAACAAGGAGTCCCATTCTGAATGCTATGGAAGAGAAAACAGGCCATTTGTGCCTTCAGAAAAGCATCCAGTCATCATTTCCCTCAGGGTATCCTTGAAGCAAAAGATTTCTTAAGAGAGATGCCAGAGCTTGGCAGCAGGCTGTCCTTCTTAGCTTGGAAAATCTCTGCTAACTTACCTAACAATGGTACAAACCCCCCACGTTAATGTTGTCAAACAGCTGCATCTGCAGGATTCATGTTCCAGCATTACCTAATGCACAATTATCACACCTCGTTTTAAAATTAAAGGGGAAGAAAAAAAAGTGAGAGGTGGGGGGAGAGTCCCCACCCCAGTGATCCATCAAGTGTACATCCTGGCCACTGCTCCCAAGAAATTTAATATCTACTAAAAAGATATAAAAAGACATTAAATGCTTTCAGAAATAAAAGTGCTTCAGAAGCTAGATTTTAAGATTGCCAAGTGAGTTTTGGCCAGATTATAAAGTTGACTGAAATGCCAGGATACTGCATTTTGGAAGCAGCAGCAGCTCACATATTGCCTTGTATTAGTGGCTGAAGTGTGTTGCTGATTCCAGAGCTGGACTGTCATCATCTGTGGGGGAGATTAGGTAAATAAATAAATAAAAATTGGCATTCCCTACCAACCCTGCTGCCTTGAAGCACTCTTTTCAAATGCGGCCTCCACAGGAAAAAACAAGTTAAGAGCACTTTATTTTGATTATAGTGCTTTCCCCAGTCAGGAATTTTTATTTCAGTTAGAATCTTTGAACCATTACATTTTCAGTGATGCATTTTTATATTTACAGTTGACATCTTCATAGAAGAATGAAACTTTTGAGCAACAGCTCTAAAGCATGAAGGTTGCCTGCAGGAAATACTTAAATTATTTTACATCCCAATGGAGCCTGTTGTTTTTAGCTAAAATTTAATCAACCTTAAATCAATGACCTTTCTTTTACTGAAAGCCTGCCCTTTGGAAAACTAACTTTCCCAAGAAACATATTTGGGTGAATAAATGCCAAACAAAGGGCTATGGAAATCTAAACATTTTCTCCATTTATACCTTGTGAACATTTAGTTCCTAAATTCCCAACTGCTACCTAATGTACAGAACAGTGGTGCCTTGGTTGAATCACATATCATTGATTTCAGAGTGTCACAGGGATCTCATTGACAGGAATCAATTAGAATCCCAAATCAATCAAATGTGTTCTTGCACTACCATTCATCGAATTTGAATATCACCAAATTAATTGTAAGCATGTGAAAGAACCTAGAAATAAATTTTGAAAAGGTACAAAAATAAAAATCAGTCAACTTTGAGAAGATAATAGTGCATCTGAGCATGTTTCATGCCTGCTGGGGTAAGTTAATGGTGAATCACACCTTCCCTTCCCAGCACAGGCTGAGATATATTCTTTTTGGAACATGAAAATACCCAGTGACTGAAGGCAGAGGACACACCAGTCAGTGATCCAGCATTATTTTATGAACAACCTGTTACACGCCCAATATCAAACATGCTACCAGGATATTACAAAATGCACAAGTGTGTTACACTCTGAAAAGCTGCACATTGTAAGTGAGCCACTGCACTTCAGGGGGAAAGAAAGGATAGAATTCCTGAATCTCTACCAAAAGCAGGAATAGATGTGGCCACTTATCCAAAGAGCTGTTACTGTTGCTGAGGACTCCTCTCTGAACACATTCACCTGTAATTCTGTCAAGGTAATAAATCCTTCCACTCCTTACAGCACACTCAAAAGCACCCTGCTATTTAATGTCAGTGGAAAAATGGCCCAAAATGTCTAAAACCTTTCCTTTTGCTCATGTAAAAGTGCTGGCATTTTACTTCCTTCCTGATAAGCCAGTGCCAATGGACCTGATTATTCTTTTCTTATTCAAAGCACATCAGTAGTTCCAAAGCACTCTCCATCTTATCAGGTGCCTGAACAGCACAGTTACTGAAAACAGTTTGTCCTGCTCCTCTCTCTTTCTGCCAGGCTATCAGATAAACCCAACTAACTCTCTGTATTTACACACAGTCAAACATAAGCTGTGTCTTCAACCCACTGTAGCCTGTTTCTGGCATGTTATGGGTTTTCTGCTTGACATTAGTTGTACCCAAAACAGCAGCAGTGAATTAGCTTAGAACAAAAATATAGTCACTCCATAACACAGAACACAATAGGGACACAGGACAGGAAAAAAAAAAGAGAAACCTTTTGTGAAGGAAGAATGATCACTCTCATCTCAGCAGTTCACAGGTACTTATCTGGTGCTACTTGAAAAAGAGCATGGAAGCAGTAGGATTCAAATGCATTCAAAACAGACCTGACACAGGCCTTGAGTAGAAAAATAATTTCTTTTTTTTTGTTTATTTTATTCTCCTGTCCTCTAGGAACTGTCTCTGATTTGCAAGTGGTGAGAAAGTGAAAGAAGGAAATGGTCACAGTGACTGAAAGCGTTTAAATGCCTTTACAGTTTTTGTCTGTGACAAGACTGATTTTCATGATCCAACCTTCATTTGACACTAAAAGACCCCCACAAAAACAAACCAAAAAAACACTCTCCCCCAAACAAGCCTCTCAGCAACTCTCCTTTTCATTCAGTGTCTCGGATACAGAATTTTCAGTGCTGACTACTGAGGAATAACACAAGATCAACTCCTCCAGAAGGGCCATGGCTCTGAAGATTTTGCTTCCTGCACAGCCACAGGGAATAGGCACAGCATCTCCCTTCCTCCTTCTCAGGATGACAGGATATCCTCAGGATGAGGGCAGTGTTGGAAGAGTTAATCATTAACCTGGCTGTGCCCTGGGCACTCTCAGCTCCCTAAATGAAAAGTTCAGGAAGGCCAGGAGAAATCCTGAGTTGCAGCTCTTTGATTAAGTACAGCCTTCTTTAGAAGCTGAAGCTCCAGCCCCTGAGGGGAGGATCCTTCCCACCACTTCTCCCACTGACAGTCCCCCTGAGCAATAAAATATCAAACATAAAAAGACAGTGGCATTCATCCTCCACAAAGACAGGACCAAATCCTGCACCCAATTTGATGACAGAAAAAAAATTTAAAAGGAAATAAAGAACACCGAAAATTTCTTGATCCTTAGTTACATTTCCAGTATATGGAGAACTACACAAACTGCCAGTAGCAGAGTGCTCAGGGTACATAAAGGAGTGTGATTTCACCATTTTGTTAAATATTGGTTTTACTAGATTTTCACATCTTATATTTCTTTGAAAATATTCACGTGTGAGATTGAAAGAAGTGTTTCTTTCAAAAACAGCTCTAGAAACCAACCCAGAAATAGGGGGAGAGGGGTGAAAGAGCAGCAGTCACACGTACAAGAATGGTCTGAATAAAGCAAGTCACCTCCTGCCCACCCATCCTGGCACCTGCTGGGAAGGAATTTTGGAAATACTTAGGAACAAGCTAGCACTACATTTTAGATATGACTTTTTCATCTCTACATCTACAGGACTTTAAACTGTTTCATGTCTGTAAGGGGGGTACTTTTGAATTAGATGATCAATGGAGCATAGAGGCATGAGAAAGAAATCATATTAGGATGTGAAACCAGCTAGAGTATGGTACAATGTAACTTCATGGCACAAGCGAATTGTAAGGTCCATTGTACTTTTTAGCAAGTCAGCTTGATATCCCCTATTATCAGAGCTGAGTTCTTCCTTGGTTTTGCTACATATTGCAAGATAGATACATCTACCCTTGAAACACAATGGTAGAGGTCATACATAGGGGTGAGAAAGATGATGGTGAGAGGAAGATTCTGTGGGCAGGGGTCGCTGGCCCCTTGCCCTACAGCAGGGCATGCACAGACTGTTGCTATCAGGTGATGAACAGGCGGGGTTTGGCTGCCACTCAAGCATCACCTTATACTGTGTACTGGCCCTACGTGGTGTAATGTGGAGCTGATAAAATGGGGTGTCAGGACTGCTGGGGTGAGCGATCCTCATCCTGCCATGGAGACTCTGTTGTTCCACCGGGACGCCCGCTAAGCACGGGCACCGACCAGCTGCTGCAGATCCTGGCAGCCCTGGCCTGTCTGTGTGGGTAAGCACAGTTTATTGATAGGAAGCAACCGAGAAAGCAAATGTTTTATATCCTTTTTTGATATCCCTTTAGTTCCATTTTTTCAAGTTAATACTATAACAAAAGCTGTTCGTAGTATTCTATGAATGCCAACCGATAAAGCAGTTTTTTTGTATTCTTTTTCAGCTTTTGATTCTCTTTGCCTGTAGTTTTTTCTGTTCTCACTGCAATAAAAGATTTTTTGTAGTGTTTGAATGTCTGTTGTACTTGTCTTTATTCCGGGCATGTATTCAAATGAACTAATACACAGGGGCACAGCTCTTTGGGGCAGGAGACGGGCAGCAGCCTTGCCAGGACTCTGGGCGGTGGCAGGTCTCCTCTGGCCAGGACTTGCCACAACTGCTGATTTGGGTGCAGCCCTGGCCAAAGGGCTCCCAAAAGCATTGGTGCCCTTGCTCACACCTTCCTTCTCGGTGTCAGCCCCCCCCGTTTAGGATGGCCACCAGCCAGCACTTCTCCCAAGGAGGCCGTGCCAGCTTGTGTGGAAGGCCCCGTGCCCTTCCTGCTGCGACTGAGTCGGCAGCCGAGGGGGCTCCTTGTGCTGCCGTGAGCAGGCACAGGAGGGGAGTGTTTGCTCATTTCTTGAGCCGTTCCTACAGTTCAGGTCCAGCCAGATTAGATACTTCAGAGAGTGGATTCCCTCCAAGGTGGGGCAGGTTGGCGGGGCTGGGGGAGGCCCCAGGCCACGTGGCACTGTGTCCCAGGGCCCTTTGTGACACGCTGGGCATGGTCGGTGGGATGGAAGGGGGCAGGGTGTCCAAGGGCCCTTTATGACCCGCGGTGACAGAGGTGCTGCTGGTGACACGGCCACAGTGTCAACAGTGCTCCTCGGAGCAGGCGATGGGACAGGACGGGACAGAGCGGTGCTGTGCGGAGCCCCCGCGCAGCCAACTCGTGCCTTGCTGACCCGGAGCATTTTGGAGGATTTTCTCATTTCCAGGTGACCTCGAGGCATTTCCACAGGATTTGGAGACCCAAGAGTTTCTCCGAGGTGTCTCTAATCCCTGTGGCAGGTGCCCTTGAGACCCTTTTGCAGGACTTGGAGACCCGGAGCTTCTCCGAGGTGTCTCCAATCCCTGCGGCAGGTGGCCTCAAGGCCATTCTGCAGGACTTAGGGCCCGGAGTTTCTCCGAGGTTCTCTTTCTCTCTTGCAGGTGCCCTGGACACCAGACTGTGGCATGGCAGGGAGACGCTTCAGCCTGCTCAGGCTGTTCCGGAGGAAGAAGGAGGAGGAAAGCCCTGGGGCTGCTCCAGCACAGCAGCCTGAAGAGGTGCAGCAGGTGCAGCCCCCGCAGGAGGGTGAGTGCTGGAGCTGGGCCACAGGGCTGGTGGCTGCAGTCCCCTTGACCTCATCCTGTCCGATCTGCTCTGGACATGCCCAGGGAAAGGGAGGGGGGCAGAGGGGCTGAACTCCTGGCAGCCGTGCTCCATCCACTGGGCATCCCAGAGCAGGCCCTGCCTGTGGAGCCCAGGCCTGGGCTGTGTTCTCCAGCCTCTCCCGCACACCCTCAGCTCTGAGCGCGCTCGCTCTTTGCCAGATGCAGGCCAGGAGCGGACAGAAGAGCAGCTCCGTGCCCGTGGCCGCTTCCGCAGGGCAGCACAGGTACCTGCAGCCATCCCCACCTGGGCTGGGCCTGCTCTCACTGCTCAGCCCAGCACCACTGTCGCAGCCCTCCAGGGGACATCCCTCTCTTCCCTGCCCTTCTTTCTCCTGCAGACATTTATGAAATTCATGGGCAGTCGGCGTAGAAAGGCCAGGATCACACCAGCTGATGTCCAGGCCCAGCCTGACACCATCCCGACCCAGGTGACAAAGCCTGATGTCAGCACCGCGTCGACTGCTGTCCCAGCAAAGTGTGACACCGCAACCAGTGATCACACAACCCACTGGGACACCACGTCCACCGATGATGTGTCACACTGTGACTCTGTGCTGCCTGGTCTCACGGAGGAGGCCGACACCACAACGACGGAGGGCGTGGCGAGCACTGACGCCGCGCCTGTTCAGCGCCTGGCCGATACCCCCAGCCTGGAGTTTCTTGAGGAGAGAGCTGTCTCTGCTGAAGTAAGCAGCCTGTGGCCCCCCAAGCTGGGTGCGCTGGGCCCCCTCAGCCTTTGAGGCTGGCACAGTGTGCTGGGAAGGGAAGCATTTCTCAGGGGAAGCTGGGCAAGTTGCTCACTCTGGCAGCTCTCCACCTCTCCCCTGTGCATCCTCCAGGCCAGACTGTGGGACCTGGGGCTGCTCAAGGCATCTCCAGTCCCTGGGGCAGGTGCCCTTGAGGCCAGACAGTGGGACTAGATGAGGCAAGGCTTTTCCCAGGCTTCTCTCTTGCAGCTGCCTTCAAGGCACGACTGCAGGACTTGGGGAGCCAAAGCTTTTCCATGGCATCTCTGCTACAGGTAGCCATAATGCCAGATGGAGACATGCAGCAGAGACCCCCCACGGTGCCCAAGCTGGCCTGGGTGAAGGAGGAGGAGAAGGAGGAAAGCCCTAGGGCTGGTCCAACACAGCAGCCTGAAGAGGTGCAGCAGGTGCAGCCCCCGCAGGAGGGTGAGTGCTGGAGCTGGGCCACAGGGCTGGTGGCTGCAGCCCCCTTGGCCTCATCCTGTCCCATCCCCTCTGGACATGCTCAGGGAAAGGGAGGGGGGCAGAGGGGCCGGGGCTGATCTCCTGGCAGCCGTGCTCCATCCACTGGGCATCCCGGGGCTGGCCCTGCCTGCTCCTGGAGCCCAGGCCTGGGCTGTGTTCTCCGGCCTCTCCCGCACACCCTCAGCTCTGAGCACGCTCGCTCTTTGCCAGATGCAGGCCAGGAGCGGACAGAAGAGCAGCTCCGTGCCCGTGGCCGCTTCCGCAGGGCAGCACAGGTACCTGCAGCCATCCCCGCCTGGGCTGGGCCTGCTCTCACTGCTCAGCCCAGCACCGCTGTCGCAGCCCTCCAGGGGACATCCCTCTCTCTTCCTTGCCTTTCTCCTGTAGCTGGTTTGCAGATTCATCAGGTGCATTTGACATGAAGAGGCCACTTTCATGGCCACTTGGGACACGGCAAACTCGGACCTCTTCAATGCCCAGACCAGCGCTGCCCTGCTGGATTTGCTTGTGGAGAACGGTGTCTACAAAGCAAAGCAAGTAAGCAGCCTGTGGCCAGGGCTCCAGTCCCCCAGGGATGCTGTGGCCCCTCACGTCGGCTGCGCTGGGCCCCCTCAGCCTTTGAGACCAGCAGAGATTGGTGGCAAGGGGAGCACTTCTTGGGGGAAGCTGGGCAAGTTACTGGCTCTGGCAGCTCTCCAACTGTCCCCCGTGTCCCCTCCAGGTGCCGGCCATAGTCAGGTGCATCCACCAGTGGCTCACGTCCAATGTGTCTGCTGAGCACAGGCTGGACAAGACTCTTGTCCTGCTGACCAAGGCACACCCCATGGATGTTGCAGTGACCCTGCTGCGCTCTGCCCCAGCCTGTGACAGGTATGGGGCCCACCTGCCTTGAGGGCTCACCTGCCTTTAGACCCCATTCCCCTGGACAACCTGTCCCAAATGGTGTGCCAGAGACATGGAGACTTCCAGGACACTCCAGCTCCTCTCTTTGCCAGCTTTGGCATGTCAGCCTCCAATCCTGAGGCCAGCCTGCCTCCCTGCCCCACAAGGCACCGTGGCTCTGTCACCTGGACCCCGCAGTTGCCCAGGCCACAGAGCTGTGTTCCAGACCCCCCTGAGCCAGAGCTGTGACTCCACAGAGCTGCTCGCACCATGTGGAAGACACTCATCTCCTCCAGATGGACTAAGGAGCCGGTGCTGCAGATCCTCTTCCGTGTGCTGGAATACTGGCCAGCGCACAGGAGACGCACCTCTGATGGGGATGAGAGGGATGTCTTTGCCCTGGCTGTGAGTTTCTTGAGCTGGCCTCTGCTCGCCCCCAGGTTGCCTCTGGGACGCCTTTCCATCCTCCCTCACCACTGCTTCTCCCTGCCCCAGGCACTGGGCTGCAAGCCTGCCTTAGGGGCAGGTTCAGGGACACCAGACTGGGGGATCCCCCTGTGTCTCCCCTGGCCTGTCCCTGCCACGCTTGGGCCCTGCCACATGGACATCTGGGCCCTGAGAGCTGTCTCTGGGTGCTTTGTCTTTGGCAGGCAACTGTGGCACTCTGGGAGATCATCCAGCTGTCCCACTCCTGGTGCCCAAGTGCAGTGAAGGACAATTTCCCGCGCCTCCTTCTGACTCTACTCTTCCAAGTTTTCATCAGCACAGAGGAGATGTCAGAGGAGGTTGAGACCTTCTGGAGGCGATGCCGGGAGCAGCGCAGCCTTCCCCCAAACCCCAACAGGTGCCCCATCCCAGTCCTCTCTCTCTGCCACACCCTCGGGGCTGAGGCCAGGGCTCTGTGCCTGACCTGGGCTGTGCTCTGCACACAGGTTTGCAGTGCAGACTGTTAAAGCCCTGCTGCGCCAGCTGCTGGATGAGGACCTGTTGATGGCGATCGGTCGCAAGTGTGGCTGGGACATGCTCCTCAAGGCTGACAGCCACCACTATGCAGTGGGTCTGCTGGCCAGGTGAGAGCCCTTTCTCCCCACTGCCCCACACCCCCACAGGTCATTTCTGCCCTGTGCACAGGCCACCTCACACAGTGCCCGTGCTGCTGGGCCAGAGGGCCTTGGCAGCCAGGGATGGCTGAGCAGAGTGGAAAAGGCGGAGAGAGGCGGCTGCACAGGAGGAGCCACCTCCCAAAGTGCCCACGTCCTCTCCTGGGCTGGTGGCCAAAGACCAGGCCTGTGTGAGTCAGTCCCAGGAGAGCTTTGCCCACCTGGCTCAGGGTCTCTGGCACCTTTATTCCCCCTTGCAGGGAGCTGTGCCGTGTCTCCCGCTCCTTCGGTCGCCGCATCGCCATCAGCCTGCTCCCACGGCTCAGCAGGGGAGAGCCCCTGTGGGAACTGCCTGCCCTGGCGTTCCTGGTGGAGGTGAGCCTGATGGCGAGCGCTGCCTGGCCCAGCTGCCTCCCCCTCTCTGCCCTCTCACAGCCGCAGCCGCCCGGGACGGTGCCTGCACCCTGTGCTGCTGCCTGGGCCCAACCCCGGGCGGGTCCGGGCTCCTGCCGGCCGGGCACCCTGTCACTGCTCCCTGCCTTTCAGGTCCTGCACTGCCTGAACCCCAGACAATATGGGCCCAGCGTCCTGCAGATTATTTCCAGGCACCTGCGCAGTCAGTGCCCGGAGAGGCGTCGCCTGGCGCTCCGAGGCCTGGTGGTGTTCAGCAGGGATCCCGCAATGGTGAGCAGGGGGCAGGGGCTGAAGCCGGGCCGGCAGCGTGAGGCTGTGCAAGGCAGTAGCTTGGCCTTGGCTGGCCTTTGGCAGCTGTGGCAGCTGCTCCCAGCTCTCCTCCTCCCCGTTCAGCTGCCTGACTCCTTTGGGACGCACCTTTGGCCTCTGGGCCCCGCGGCAGCAGCGTGGGGCTGCACCACAGCATTGTGTTCCACACAGGCTAAGAGCATCCGGAGCCTGAGTGAAAGCCTCCTGGAGCTACTGCAGGATGCAGACACGGACGCAGTTCAGATGACCCTCTCTGCGTTCATCAACATTCTGCGCTTCCAAATTGTCAAAATATCCAGCCCCACTGCCCTGAAGTTGCTTGAGGCGCTGCGGCCACTCTTTGACAACGTAAGGCTCTGTGCCCCTCATCGTGGGCACTGAGTGCTGCCAGGAAACTTTGGGCCCAATGTCTTTTCAGGCCTGTGCCCCGGTGGGCCTGGAGAAGCCAGTGCTGAGGTCTTTTCCTCTTCCTTTGCACCAGGAGCACAGCCAGCTGCAGCAGCTCTCCATGCTCCTCTTCCAGGAGCTGATGGAGGCGACAGAGAGGAGCAGGAGCCTAAAGCCACACGTGTACCTGAGTCTGGTGCCATTCTACTTCAAGTGGCACGATGAGAACCAGCGTGTGGCAGAGGTGAGGACTCGTGGGCTCTGTTGTCCCCATGGCAGGAGGCTGCTGTGCCTCCTGCCCTGGCCCATGGTCGCCTGCAGCCTCCTCCTGGCCTTGGTGCAGGGATGCGGGTGCTGTGCCCTGGGCTGCGGTGCCATGGCCCGCTCTCTGTTGCTGTGCAGGCCTCTTGGAGAGCACTGTTTGGTGCAGCCAGGTTCCTGAAGTGGTGGGATCTTGAGGACTTGGTGACCATGGAGCAGCCGTGGAGGTTTCCCGAGTGCCTGGTAAGGACGGCCCCAAAGCCCCAGCCCCTGATGCCCAATGTGTGGGGCTGGCAGGGTGCCTGTGTCCACTGCTGCACCCACAGACGCCAGCCTGTGCCCCACACACTGCTCCCTTCCCTGGGGCGTGCGGGCTCTTTTCCAGGCTCCCTTGCCCCCGCAGCCAGGCTGCCATGGAGCCCCGGCCCAGCTGGGCTGTGGGGCAGGGCCGCCCCACGGCTCCCCAGGAGCACCCAGCCCTCTGCTCCCCCCAAAGCCTGGCCCCAGCAGCTGCTGGCCAGGCCTCAGGGCTCTGTGGGCAGGGGAGCCCCGTGCTGGGGGCAGGGAGTGCCCGGCCAAGGGGCAGAGCCTGAGCCCAGCCTTCCCTCCATGCCCTGGCGCTCTTTGCAGCTGGAAAAGGACAGGAGCCGAGCGGGCCAGTACGTGCGCCAGGCCCTGCCGTTCCTGGAGAGCCCAGAGGAGCCCCTGCGAAAGCTGGCCATCAAGTTTCTGGGTGAGCCACAAGGCCGGGGTCCCTCCCCACCCCGCTGCAGCTTGGCCCCAGCCCCGGCTGCTGCAGCGGCAGCAGGATGCGGCCCAGGGCATGTGGAGCCCCGAGTGGCCCTGAGCGCCTGCTGCCGCCCTGTGCCAGCCCAGCCCTGGGGCGTCCCCATGCGGGAAGGCCCCGGGCTCAGCCCTGCCAGGGCAGGAGGCCGTGTGGCCGGGCTGGCAGTGCCACTGCAGGGGACCTGTGCCTCTGGGGCCTGACAGGCTCTGTGTTCCCAGGGATCGCCGCCAGGTCCATGAAGCAGGAGCAGCCAGAGCTGCAGCTCATCTGCCAAGGTGAGCGAGGGCACCTTCCAGCTGATCCCCTTGGGCCCTGCTCCCTCCTGGCTATGGCAAGAGCTGGCTGGGATGGCCCTGGCAGGAGGGGCTCCTCGCGTCCCCACACCCCTGGCCTCTCACCTTGGCTCTCTTCCTTTCTCTTTCAGCCCTTCAAGACATGACTGATGACAGCCCTGCCGTCTCAAACCTGGCCCAGGAAACGCTCCACATCATCAGAGCTGTACGGAGAACTTCATTCTTCCCATTCTGGTAGTCTCCGTTGCTGCCTCTTCCAGCCCGTAGAGGTGTGACAGAAAACATCAGACTCACCATGGCAGGCCTGGCAATTCAACACTGCTACGTGCCAAGAGCTGTACAGATGGCTCCCTACTGCAGATTCCAGCAGCTCCAAGACTGGCTGTGCAGGGAGTGGAAGACCCAACCTTTTCTGCAGGGCAGTGTCTGCCTGTGCTGCTGCAGCTCTGTGGAGAACTGATGCAGGAAGCTCCATCTCCTGGGGCCACCTGAGCCTGTGGGGAAGATGCCTCTTCCCTGCAAGCACCTGCTTTGAGCTCAGCATGGGAATATTACATCCATGTTATCACATACAGAAGCCCAGGAGTTTTTTTTGGTGCCCAGTGTGCACAGGGCCTTGGAGAAGAGGGGAAAAGAGCTCCCTGTGCTCAGCAACACTTGCCCCGCTGTGCAGTGTGCCAGCAAAAGTGGGCAGAAGCCCCTTGGCCTTTGGTGGCTCTGCTGGAGCCTCAACGCTTGCAGCAGAGTGGAGGGGCAGAGGCTGGAGCTGTGGGGAACCCTGAGCACCTTGTCTTTGGAGATGGCCACAAGCCCTCCCCAGCCAGGAAGCAGTGTCGGTGTCCTGCCTGTGTGTTGCTGGCTGGATTGCTCCGGGCTCCCAAGTGCCTCTGGAGCAGCTCCTCTGGAGCTCCTTCAGGGCTGCGCCGCTGCCGGGCAGGTTGGCGGGGCTGGGGGAGACCCGCAGGGGAGGGGGCACTGGGAGGCCAGGAAGGGGTGAGGTGCTGTGGAGGCCCTGATGGGACAAGGGAGAGGGAAGCCTTGAGGGGAATCTGGGAGTGGATGGGTGGCAGAAGGCTGCGAGGGGACAGACTGGGTGCAGGCCCCAAGGGGCAGGGTGAAGGGAAAGGCCCCCAGGACTTGGGGGGGCAGAGGTCATAAGCAGCCCCCAGGCAGCCACCTCCTTCCCTGCCAGCCAGCTGCTCTCGTGCTTTCCTGAGGCATCTCCCAGCCCTGTGGCAGAAGCCCTGGAGGCCGGGCCTCAGCAGCAGGGTGGGCACACCCCCAAGGGGGCCAGGCTGGCCTGGCTGGGGACAAGGAGGGCAAGGGGGCCCTGCCGGGGCATGTCCGCCGGGTGCTGCCGGCCAGGGGCAGTGGCACAAGCAGGGCTGGCGGCCAGCCCGGGCCCCCGTGGCTGCCCAGGCCACAGGGCTGTGGCCGACACCCCCCTGAGCCAGAGCTCTGGGCCCGCAGAGCTGCTGCCACCACGGGCAGGGCGCTGGGCTCCTCGGGCAGGGCTGCGCACTCGCTGCTGCCCAAGCGGCTCCGCCCCACAGACAACAGCACCAGAGGCTGCCCAGGAGCAGCAGCACCCACAACGCCTGGGCCTCCTCACCCAGGCACCCACACCCGCCAGGACACCAAAAGTGGGCAGACTGTGGGCACAGTTGCACCCACTTTGGCAAAAGGCTTCAGGGCAAGTGGCCACCACAGCTTTCCAGTGACTCCCCAGCCTCACAGCAACCCTTGGCAGCTTCAGCTGCAGCCTGACATCCTGACTGACTTCAGTGGCCCTGCTTGAGGCTGGACACGCCTTCCACACTCAGGTGTCCTTAGAGACTCTGCTGGGACACCAGCCTCGGGCTGCAGCTGTTCAACCTCTCCTCCACACAGGCACCTTCAAAACACAGGCATGGGCTTCTAAAGTCTACGTCCAGCACTTGAGGGCAACAAAGGAAGAAGCAGCGGAAGCTGAAGCAAAGCAGGGCCTCGTGTGGTGGAGCTTCAGGGATGGAGGGAAGTAAGCACTGTGGTGTCTGCTGAAGAGATGGCCCAGTTCACCAGCTCACACTTTGCTGCTGGATGTTCCTCCTTTGGTCCTACTGGAGCCCATTCCCTACCAGTGCACGGCCCTGCCTTGTTCCCGGATCCAATCTCCGGGAGCCCTGGCAACAAGTGGGCCCTGTGTCCACCTGAGAGCAGAAACTGGCAGAACGTCTCTGTTTCCAGCACTTCTCTTGGCTGCTCCTTCAGGCGGGTGGCACCTTCATGGGAGACACAGAACAGCTTCTCATCCCAGACTTCTCCCAGTCCCCTGCACTTCCCCAATGGACTGGACATCAGCTGCTGGCCACAGCTGAGCACACAGAAACCAGAGTGTTGAACATGCGAAACTGGGTTGATTTTTTTTCCAGAAGGCAAGAAAACAAGCAAAAAGAACACAAGGAAGCTTGAGTCTCTCTGTCCAATCTAATTGTCCTGTGAAACTCAGCAGCTGATGGTGGTTTTGTGCTGCTGCTAATCACTTCCACCCAAAAATCATGCCAGGAAGGAGCAACAGCTTCTGACAGATGCCAAGTCTTGCCACTAATTCTCCAGCTGCCGCTCCCAACAGCCACCTGCAAGAGGGCAGACCTCAGTGCCCCTTGGCTTTGGCTGCCCTCTGGTAGAGAAGTCCCCCGGGGGCACAGCTCTTTGGGGCAGGAGACAGGCAGCAGCCCTGAATCCAAAAAATCGGTCTGAAAAACTGCTCAGAGACTTTTTGATCTTTAAGCAGCAAGGTATTTTTTTATTCAACATTGGGAGCAAGCCAGCTCGCGCTGGACAAACTTGCTCGCCGGCTCCTCAGAAAATCAACACTTTTATACAATTTTCAGATATGATTAAATGCATATTCAAGTGATTACAAC
Source organism: Pseudopipra pipra (assembly GCF_036250125.1). NCBI lineage: Eukaryota > Metazoa > Chordata > Aves > Passeriformes > Pipridae > Pseudopipra > Pseudopipra pipra. The sequence goes on from NC_087580.1 coordinate 42,881,052, forward strand.
ATCTATCAATGCATATTAATAATAGGTGGAGTATAGGTGGAGCTCAGGTGGGGCTTGGGGCGGTGCTTCTCTTGGCTCCCCATTTCGGAGGGTAGTTCCCATCTTCCTCCATAGGGGAGGGGGCTTCAACTCATCTTCCTCAGCTTGACCCTTCTTCCTTTCCATTGTTCTTGACCCGCTCACTGAAGCTTGGAAAAAGCCCTGGCTCCAGGCCTATTTCTCCTATTCAAATGTCTACCTTATCCTACTGCATTTCTAATTTATCACCTCTAGGCCTATTACATGTTCCTGTACTATTCTCTTAAGCTTTGGTCCAGTAAGTAGAACAGAACGAGTACAGATCGTTTTGGATGTTGGTAACTTGTTAGCAGGCCCAAATTTCTTAGTTAACTCTTTTGGGCCTGGCCTCCTGTTTCATTCCCCCCTTTTTGTTTAGAATTTACAAATTCTTTTGTCAAGTTCCAATGGATTTTGATAGGTATTCATCACAGCCCACATTATCTGCATCCTTCTAACCATGATGCTTGATTTGTACCATAGCCAAACAATTAGGACCAGTAGTAGAATCATGCTAGCTCCTAATACCAATATTGGATGTATCAAACAGTGGAACACTTGTGATGCTGTAGGGGAGTATCCTGTAAAGATGTCCCACCAGTGGTGCTCTCCCACTTTTTCTACTTTGGTTAAAACAGTTTTTATGTTTTCAGTGTCATGTTCTACTTGCCAGAGCATTCGTTTAGTCATTCTGTTTACTTCCTGGACCAGTTTTTCTATATCAGGATGTTTAAGCATTGCTTTAAAAGATTAGTGTTCATTCCTGTCTGCAATTTTGGCACATCATGATACATTGTATAATCAGCTTCAATCAGTTGTCTAGTAGTCACTAGAATGATATAATCAAAGTCACAGCCTATTATTTTAGTAAAACAAAAAAATTAGTACCACTCACTACTTCATGACAAGTATCTATGGTAAAATTAACACAAAAGGTTCTAACACATGCACATCCATTTCCTACGTAATAGACTTGTGATTGGGTTTTAGCATGGGGAAGCATTTCAAAGGTACACACACTATCTTCAGCATCTAAGCATAAATCTTCATTTCCTACTACAGCATTTTCACAGATATATCCTAATTGTCCTTTAGGAATACATGCCTCAGGACTGACTGACTGTCACTTCTTCTTGGTGTGATCATAACTTGCCCAAACATTATGGTCTATGGGTCTGACAATTACATTTTGGTGTATGGCTCCTAATGTCAGGATAGGAAAGATGGTCTTTTCTTTGGCTGCACTGATAATGAGTACATAAGCTTCAATTTGTTCATGTTGAGGGTTGTAAGTGAAGTTCCCTAACTGCCACCACGCCTGGTAATTTTTCTCAAATTGTGTAGTAGAACTGTTTCTAGCTATTATTTCTCTTACTTCTTGTGGTAATATTCCTGAAGTTCCTTCTCTTAATATTCCTGCAGCTACAGATTGTACCCACTGTTGAGTTTGGAGACATTGTATTGCAAATGCAAACCTTTTATGGATGACACCAGCATAGTCAATAATTTTGGTGAAATCTTTTGCAGTGTGGTTAGCTACTAATGTTAACAATTTAACTGCCAATGATTGTGTTTCTGCCAAAGTGAGCAAAGATGATCTTAAAGGGACTTTGAATTTTCCTAGATCAGATGTGACAGCACTTAGTTTATTCACTAATACTTCTTGATCTATGGTGTTTAATACACCTAATCCTGTGCCAAACCATCCGGTTACATCTCTTTGAATTCTGGTACGAGGGGATCTGGCCATCATCTATGCATGCCAGCCTTTAAGGCTTTGTTGAATACAGGGCTGACAATCTTTTTGTATGTTTGATGTGTTTACTTGAAGGTGTATTCGAACCCTCTTCAGTGAATATGTGGGATCTAACAACAGCTTCTGCTCATTTGAGTGTCTAATCATGTAAGGTCCAGCAAAAGTTAAATTGTGGACACTCTCACAGGCTAAAGAAGGAGTTGTAGAACTGGTGGTGGTCTTAGTCAATGGGGTGGTAGGAGATTTGCTGGTTGGAAATCTCCTGGTTATATTTCCTTCCCTGAATGTCCACTGACACATCACAGAAACTGATTTATCTAGAGTGAAGGTGTGCCAACACTGATCAGCCACTAATTACATTTCACAGTAACGTCAATTCTGGGTGACCATCTGATCTGTGCCTATTAAAACACTTGCATCGTATGGGGTACCAGGATTTTACCAATTGTTCAGTACCCTTGTTCCTTGGAGGACTATAACAGATGCATTGTATTGGTTCAGTTCAGATGAATTCAGAATATCTGTATTTATAGCAAATCATAGACTAGAATTCCCATTATAGGCCTGAGACCATAATAATTTTTGGGCAAGAGTTTGATTTAACACTAATGTACTTATCAGTCCAAAGATCAGCATTGAGGAGGCTTGATAGTAGATGATTCCTCTCCCGAGGTCCATGCTTCCTCTGGAACCCTCTTGACTCGAGAGTAGTGGATCCACGTGGGTTTCTCTTTCACCCAGATCACTGTGAAGGTGGTCATCAGCACCTGCTGGGGTCCATCCCACTTCTCCCGTGGTGGATCTCCTGAAAGATTCTTAACATATACCTGATCACCAGGGTTGAATGGATGTAACTTACAATCAGGCTGCTTGGGTTGGTGTTCTAACACCACTGTAGCATTTTTCTGCAATTGTTTTCCTACAGCCATAACATGATCACACACATATTGATTACTGATTTGATCTACAGCTTCACTATTCACAGTTTGCATCATGTAGGGTCTGCCCAATAGAATTTGAAATGGACTCAGTTTCTCTTTTGATCTTGGCTTGACCCTTAGCCTGATTAAAGCAATAAGTAAAGCTTGATACCAATGAAAATTTGTTTCTTGACATATTTTAGATTCATCTTTTCTACTTGCCCATTTGCTTGGAGTCTGTAGGGCATATGCAGTTGCCAATTGATTTTTAGTGCTTTACTTATTGCTTGTACAATTCGTGCACAAAAGTGTGAACCTCTATCTGAAGAGATGCTCTTAGGCATTCCAAATCATGGTATAATCTCATTCAACAAGACTTTAACCACTCCTTTTGATTCATTTTTTTTCTACATGGGAAAGCTTCAGGCCATCCAGAAAATGTGTCAGTCAAAACTAAGAGATAACAGGACCCCCCCGCCCCCTTTTCTTGGGAGCTCAGAGAAATTAATTTGCCAAATTTCACCTGGGAAATGCCCTTTACTTATTGCCCTTTGGTGTTTTTTTGTTCCAGTATTAAAGACAAAGTTCACATTGGGATGTGACTTGCTCTATTGTGGTAAATAAATTTGGTCCTGCTACTCTAGTCCTTAAATGCTAATAGAGTGAGTCTAAGCCCCAGTAGTTTTATCATGTTTTACTTTTACAAATTGCCACACTAATTTTTCTAACAGTATTAACTGACCTGTTTTTAGTTAACCTCATCTATTGTCTAACACCTTACCTTCATTTTCATGTATCCACTTATAATCTGTTTCTTGATATTCTACCTGTTGATCTGTGTCTAGTTCTTCTAGCACTAAAGCTGCTACTGATAGTTCTTTACTTCTTGCAGCAGCTAATTCAGCTTCTGCATCAGCTTTTCTGTTTCTTATTTCCAGCTGAGCCAGGACCCCCAGAGCCATTCCTTGTCGTTCATGGGAGAACAACCAAAAGGGCTTCGTTACGTCAGGCAAACCCAACGCCGGAGTCCTTGTGAGTTCTCATCTCAGCTGTTTGAAGGCTCCACTTGCTTCGGGGGTCCAGATGAGGTTGCCCTTAGTAATTTTCAGCAGGTCATATAAAGGCTTTGCAATTAGCCCATACTGATATATCTATAAACAACACCAACCTGTCATTCCTAGAAAGGCTTGAAGGTTTCTCACCATCTGTGGTTTCGGTGTCTGGCAGACAGTTTCCTTTCTTGTTGTCCCCAGTGATCATTGTCCTTCAGACACTTTGTAATCCAGGTACACCACTTGTTTCTGCACTGGAAGTGCTTTCTGTTGAGAGACTCGATACTCATTTAAGTCCATAAAGTTTAAGAGGTTTACTGTCCATTGGGCACATTCTTCTTGTTTTTCAGTAACAATCAATAGATCATTCACATATTATAAAAGTACACCCTTTCCCGGTGTGACTGCCATTGTTCCAATTCTTTAGCTAATTAATTCCCAAAATTGTGGGAATATTTTCTAACCCTTAAAGTAACACTGTCCAAATGAGATGAGTTTTCCTTCCTGTGGTGGGATTTTCCCACTTAAAGGTAAATATCCTTTGACTTTCCTGTGTTAAGGGAAGGCAGAAAAAGGCATCTCTTAAGTCTAATGCTGTGAACCAAATTACACTTTCTTTTAATATTGTTAATAAGGTATATAGGTTTGCAACAGCTGCATGTATGTTTTAGCTATTTTATTTACTGCTCTTAAATCCTGAGCCAACCTATGTGTTCCATTTGTCTTTTTGACTGGTAAAATTGGGGTGTTGAAATCTGATTCACACTCTACAAAACCTTAATTTCAAAAAGTTGTCTATTATTGGCTCAATTCCTCTTCTATCTTCCAGCTTCAGTGCATATTGCTTCCTAACTACTGGGTTTGCTCCTGTCTGTAATTCTATTTCAATGGGAGCTGCTCTTTCTGCCTTTCCTGGTGTTTCAATAGCCCAAACTCCTGGGTATACCTGATCTAAAAAATCACTGCTATTAATTGTTCTTCCTTTACCTTAAGTTCAATTTTACCTTGTTTGAATTCTATTACAGCTCCCAGATTTTCTAGTAGGTCTCTGCCCAATACGAGTTTGGATAAATTTGGTAAATACCAAAACTGATGCACTCCCATTTGTTTTCCAATTTTGAACTTTAGGGATTTCAAAAGAAAGCTTTTCTGATTGGCCAGTGGCACCCACAACTTAAACATATTTATCACTTTTAAGTATTAATTCAAAACAGAAAATGTAGCCCTGGTATCAATTAGAAAATCTAATTCTTCTTTTTCTTCCCCTAGCTTAATTTTTACCAGCAGGTCCCCTAGCAGTGGCCTGCCGGCCCCCCCTTCACTCAGTACTCTGTAAGCAACAACAGCCTCTCCTGTGCCTGTATTTCCACCTGTTAATTCAGGGCATTCTTGCTTCCAGTGTCCCTCTTTTCTGCAATATGCACACTGGTTCTACCCAACCTTGTCTGTCGGGGAGGCAAACCTTACATCTGTTACACAAGGCTCATACATATAACTAACAGTTGCAAAACTGACAAATCTTAATTCTCGGTCTTATCCAAAGTGATGTGCTTATAGTTAACTCTTCAGCACTACCTCTCATATAGCAACTCTTAGCATGATAATACCTTTAACTATGTGCTCCTGGATGTTTCAAGGTAAGCAAGATATATCAGGTACACAATAACAATATTGGGCCAAATCCAAACAAAACAAGACCAGACCAGACCAGAGGGGATATTCCCCCGGGAGAGCGTCCTCTCCCGTGTCCCCTGCGAGACGGCGTCCCGCCTCGACTCACGGGTATCCAGAACCAGAACAAACAAAACCAGAAACCAGATACAAATACCTTTTATCAATAGGCAGTGTTCTTGTCCAGCCCCCGCAAGAAGCCACCGAAGAAGGGAGCCCCTTCGGGTAGAAAGACTTACCCGAGGGCGCCCAAGGGGGTCCCGTCCTCCGGGGGATTCCGCAGCCGGGTGGAGAAGGTGTGCTGCTGCAGGTCGCCAAGTGAATCCGAAAAATCGGTCCGAGAAACTGCTCAGAGATTTTTTTTTATCTTTAAGCAGCAAGGTATTTGTTTATTCGATGCTGGGAGCAAGCCAGCTCACGCTGGACAAACTTGCTCAAAGGCTTCACACAAAATCAGCATTTTTATACAATCTTCAGATGTGATTAAATGCATATTCAAGTGATTACAACATCTATCAATGCATATTAATAATAGGTGGAGTATAGCTGGAGCTCAGGCAGGGTTTGGGGCGGTGCTTGTCTTGGCCCTCAATTTTGGTTGGTCTGGGGGCTTAAACTCATCTTCTTCAGCCTGACCTTTCTTCTCTTCCATTGTTCTTGACCTGCTCACTGAAGCTTGGGAAAAGCCCTGGCTCCCGGCCTATTTCTCCTATTCAAATGTCTACCTGATCCTGTTATATTTCTAATTTATTGCTTCTAGTCCTATTACATGTTCTTGTACTATTCTCTGAAGCTTTGGTCCAGTAAGTAGAACAGAACGAACACAGATCGTCTTGGATGTTGGTAGCTTGTTAGCAGGCCCAAATTTCTTAGTTAACTCTTTTGGGCCTGGCCTCCTGTTTCAGTGAGATCGGCCATTGCAGCGCAGGCCTGCAAAAAGGGGAATTAGAAGCTCTTTCCACCAGGAAAAAAAGTCTGGATCCTCTGGATTCAGGTGCAGTTGATGGGGCAGCCTGGGCACTTCTTGGGCAGAAAGAACTTTCTGTGGTGGCACCTTTTGTCTGGAAGGAATCTTCAGTAGGATTCAATTTTTGAGGAGGTGGGACCGGCGATTGAATCACAGGGCTGAGAAAAGGGAACAGCAGCTCTTGCCACCAGGAAAAAAAGTCTGGAAGCTTTGGCTTCAGGTGCAGTTGTTGGGGCAGCCTGAGCTCTTCTGGGGCAGCAAGAACTTTCTGTGGTGGCACATTTTGTCTGGCAGGAATCTTCATTTGGATTCAATTTTTCAGGAGGTGGGACCGGCCATTGCAGCGCAGGGCAGAAAAAAGGGAACAGAAGCTTTCTGTAAGGAAAAAAAGTCTGGAAGCTTTGGCTTTAGGTGTAGTTGGTACAGCCTGGGAACTTCTTGGGCAAAAAAGAGCTTTCTGTGGCGGCACCTTTTGTCTGGCATGATTCTTTATTTGGATTCAATTTTCAAGAGGTGGGACAGGCCATACCAGCGCAGGGCTGAGAAAAGGGAACAGCAGCTCTTTCCCTAAGGAAAAAAAGTCTGGCAGTTTTGGATTCAGGGGCAGTTATTGAGGCATCCTGGGTACTTCTTTGGCAGCAAGACTTTTCCGTGGTGGCACCTTTTGTCTGGCAGGAATCTTCAGTTGGATTCAATTTTCCAGGAGGTGGAACAGGCCATTGCAGAGCAGGGCTGAAAAAAGTGAACAGCAGCCCTTTCCACCAGGAAAAAAAGTCTGGTAGCTTTGGCTTCAGGTGCAGTTGTTGCAGTCTGGGCACTACTTGGGCAGCAAGAGTTTCCTGTGGTCGTACCTTTTCTCTAGCAATCTTCATTTCGATTCAATGTTCCAGGAGGTGGGACCGGCCATTGCAGCGCAGGGCAGAAAAAAGGGAACAGCAGCTCTTTCCACCAGGAAAAAAAATCTGTATCCTTTGGCTTTGAGGTGCAGTTGTTGGGGCAGCCTGGGCACTTCTTGGGCAGTAAAGAGTTTTCTGTGGTGGCAACTTTTGTCTGGTAGGAATCTTTATTTGGTTTCAATCTTCCAGAAAGTGGGACAGGCCATTGCAGCACAGGGCTGAAAAAAGGGAACAGCAGCTCTTTCCACCAGGAAAAAACAGGCTGGAAGCTTTGGATTTGAGGTGCAGTTGTTGGGCACCCTGGGCACGTCTTGGGCAGCAAGAGCTTCCTGTGGAGGTACCTTTTGTCTAGCAGGAATCTTCATTTCGATTGAAGTTTTCGGGAGGTGGGACCGGCCATTGCAGCGCAGGCCTGAAAAAAAGGAAGAGCAGCTCTTTCCACCAGGAAAAAAGTCTGGAAGCTTTGGCTTTGAGGTGCAGTTTTTGGGGCAGCCTGGGCACTTCTTGGGCAGCAAGAGCTTCCTGTGGTGGCACCTTTTGTCTGGCAGGAATCTTTATCTGGAGTCTATTTTGGGTGTTACTTTGACCTATTCAGGAGTGGGCTAAAAAAAAGGGAATTAGCAGCTCTTTCCACCAGGAAAAAAAGTCTAGAAGGTTTGACTTTGAGGTTCATTTGGTGGGGCAGCCTGGGCACTTCTTGGGCAGCAAGACTTTCTGTGGTGGCACCTTTTGTCTGGCAGGAATCTTCATTTGGATTGAAGTTTTCAGGAGGTGGGACCGGCCATTGCAGCGCAGGCCTGAAAAAAGGGAACAGCAGCTCTTTCAACCAGGAAAAAATGTCTGGAAGCTTTGGCTTTGAGGTGCAGTTGTTGGGGCAGCCAGGGCACTTCTTGGGCAGGAAGACCTTTCTGTGGTGGCACCTTTTGTCTGGCAGGAATCTTCATTTGGAGTAAATTTTTCCAGGAGGTGGGACCGGCCATTGCAGCGCAGGGCAGAAAAAAGGGAACAGCAGTTTTTTCCACCAGGAAAAAAAGGCTGGAAGCTTTGGCTTCAGGTGTAGTTGTTGGGGCAGCCTGGGCACTTCTTGGGCAGCAAGAACTTTCTGTGGTGGCACCTTTTGTCTGGCAGGAATCATCATTTGGATTCAATTTTTCAGGAGGTGGGACAGGCCATTGCAACGCAGGGCTGAAAAAAGGGAACAGCAGCTCTTTCCACCAGGAAAAAATGTCTGGAAGCTTTGGCTTTGAGGTGTAGTTGGTGGGGCAGCCTGGGCACTTCTTGGGCAGCAAGATCTTTCTGTGGTGGCACCTTTTGTCTGGCAGGAATCTTCAGTTGGATTCAATTTTCCAGGAGGTGGGACCGGCCATTGCAGAGCAGGGCTGAAAAAAGGGAACAGCAGTTCTTTCCAGCAGGAAAAAAAGTCCAGAAGCTTTGAGGTAGAGTTGTTGGGGCAGCCTGGGCACTTCTTGGGCACCAAGAGTTTCCTGTGGTGGCACCTTTTGTCTGGCAGGATTCTTCATTTGGATTCAATTTTTGAGGAGGTGGGACAGGCCATTGCAGCGTAGGGCAGAGAAAAGGGAACAGCAGCTCTTTCAACCAGGAAAAAATGTCTGGAAGCTTTGGCTTCAGGTGTAGTTCGTGCAGGCTGGGAACTGCTTGGGCAGCAAGAGCTTCCTGTGGTGGCACCTTTTGTCTGGCAGGAATCTTCAGTTGGATTCAATTTTTCAGGAGGTGGGACAGGCCATTACAGCGCAGGGCAGAAAAAAGGGAAAAGCAGCTCTTTCCACCAGGAAAAAAAGGCTGGAAAATCTGGCTCTGAGGTGCAGTTGTTGGGGTAGCCTGGGCACTTCTTGGGCAGGAAGACGTTTCTGTGGTGGCACATTTTCTCTGGCAGGAATCTTCAGTTGGATTCAATTTTTCAGGAGGTGGGACCAGCCATTGCTGCGCAGGCCTGCAAAAAGGGAAGAGCAGCCCTTTCCACCAGGAAAAAAAGTCTGGATCCTTTGGCCTTGAGTTGCAGTTGTTGCGGCAGCCTGGGCACTTCTTGGGCAGCAAAGAGCTTTCTGTGGTAAGACATTTGTCTGGCAGGAATCTTCAGTTGGATTCAACTTTTCAGGAGGTGGGACAGGCAATTGCAGAGCAGGGCAGAAAAAAGAGAACAGCAGCTCTTTCCACCAGGAAAAAAAGTCTGGAAGCTTTGAGGTGCAGTTGTTGGGGCAGCCTGGGCACTTCTTGGGCAGCAAGAATTTTCTGTGGTGGCACCTTTTGTCTGGAAGGAATCTTCATTTGGATTCAATTTTCCAGAAGGTGGGACCGGCCATTGCAGTGCAGGGCATCAAAAAGGGAACAGCAGCTCTTTCCACCAGGAAAAAAAGTCTGAAAGCTTTGGCTTTGATGTGCAGTTGTTGGGGTAGCCTGGGCACTTCTTGGGCAGGAAGAGTTTTCTGTGGTGGCACCTTTTGTCTGGCAGGAGTGTTCAGCTGGATTCAATTTTCCAGAAGGTGGGACAGGCCATTGCAACGCAGGGCTGAAAAAAGGGAACAGCAGCTCTTTCCACCAGGAAAAAAGTCTAGAAACTTTGAAGTGCAGTTGTTGGGGCAGCCTGGGCACTTCTTGGGCAGCAAAGAGCTTTCTGTGGAAAGACATTTGTCTGGCAGGAATCTTCAGTTGGATTCAACTTTTCAGGAGGTGGGACAGGCAATTGCAGAGCAGGGCAGAAAAAAGAGAACAGCAGCTCTTTCCACCAGGAAAAGAAGTCTGGAAGCTTTGAGGTGCAGTTGTTGGGGCAGCCTGGGCACTTCTTGGGCAGCAAGAATTTTCTGTGGTGGCACCTTTTGTCTGGAAGGAATCTTCATTTGGATTCAATTTTCCAGGAGGTGGGACGGGCCATTGCAGCGTAGGGCATCAAAAGTGGAACAGCAGCTCTATCCACCAGGAAAAAAGTCTGGAAGCTTTGGCTTTGATGTGCAGTTGTTGGGGCAGCCTGAGTACTTCATGGGCAGGAAGAGTTTTCTGTGCTGGCACCTTTTGTCTGGCAGGAATCTTCATTTGGATTCAATTTTTGAGGAGGTGGGACAGGCCATTGCAGCGCAGGGCAGAGAAAAGGGAACAGCAGCTCTTTCCACCAGGAAAAAGAGTCTGGAAGATTTGGCTTCAGGTGTAGTTCGTGCAGGCTGGGAACTGCTTGGGCAGCAAGAGCTTCCTGTGGTGGCACCTTTTGTCTGGCAGGAATCTTCAGTTGGATTCAATTTTTCAGGAGGTGGGACCGGCCATTGCAGCGCAGGCCTGCAAAAAGTGAACAGCAGCTCTTTCCACCAGGAAAAAAAGTCTGGAAGCTTTGGCTTCAGTTGTAGATGTTGGGGCAGCCTGGGCACTTCGTGGGCAGGAAGTGTTTTCTTTGGTGGCACCTTTTGTCTGGCAGCAATCTTCATTTGGAGTAAATTTTTCCAGGAGGTGGGACCGGCCATTGCAGCGCAGGGCAGAAAAAAGGGAACAGCAGCTCTCTCTACCAGGAAAAAAAGTCTGGATCCTTTGGCTTTGAGGTGCAGTTGTTGGGGTAGCCTAGGCACTTCTTGGGCAGTAAAGAGCTTCCTGTGGTGGCAACTTTTGTCTGGCAGGAATCTTTATCTGGAGTCTATTTTGTATTTGACTTTGACCTATTCAGGAGTGGGCTAAAAAACAAGGAATTAGCAGCCCTTTCCCTCAGGTGAAATAGTCTGGAAGGTTTGACATTGATGTTCAGTTGTTGGGGCAGCCTGGGCACTTCTTGGGCAGCAAGAACTTTCTGTGGTGGCACCTTTTGTCTGGCAGGAATCTTCAGCTGGATTGAATTTTCCAGGAGGTGGGACTGGCCATTGCAGCGCAGGGGAGAAAAAAAGGAACAGCAGCTCTTTTCCTAAGGAAAAAAAATCTGGAAGCTTTGGCTTTGATGTGCAGTTGTTGGGGTAGCCTGGGCACTTCTTGGGCAGGAAGAGTTTTCTGTGGTGGCACCTTTTGTCCGGCAGGAATCTTCAGTTGGAGTAAATTTTTCAGGAGGTGGGACAGGCCATTGCAACGCAGTGCTGAGAAAAGGGAACAGCAGCTCTTTCCACCAGGAAAAAATGTCTGGAAGCTTTGGCTTTGAGGTGCAGTAGTTGGGGCAGCCTGGGCACTTCTTGGGCAGCAAAGAGCTTTCTGCGGTAAGACATTTGTCTGTCAGGAATCTTTATCTGGAGTCTATTTTGGATGTTACTTTGACCTATTCATGAGTGGGCTAAAAAAACCAAAAATTAGCAGCCCTTTCCCTCAGGAAAAAAAGTCTGGAAGGTTTGACTTTGAGGTTCAGTTGTTGGGGCAGCCTGGGCACTTCTCTGGCAGCAAGAACTTTCTGTGGTGGCACCTTTTGTTAGGCAGGAATCTTCATTTGGATTGAATTTTTCAGGAGGTGGGACCGGTCATTGCAGCGCAGTGCACAGAAAACGGAACAGCATCTCCTTCAACCAGGAAAAAATGGATGGAAGCTTTGGCTTCAGGTGTAGTTGGTGGGGCAGCCTAGGCACTTCTTGGGCAGGAAGACCTTTCTGTGGTGGCACCTTTTGTCTAGCAGGAATCTTCATTTGGATTGAAGTTTTCAGGAGGTGGGACAGGCCACTGCAGCGCAGGGCAGAAAAAAAGGAACAGCAGCTCTTTCCACCAGGAAAAAGAGTCTGGAAGCTTTGGCTTTGAGGTGCAGTTGTTGGGGCAGCCTGGGCACTTCTTGGGCAGCAAGAACTTTCTGTGGTGGCACCTTTTGTCTGGCAGGAATCTTCAGTTGGATTCAATTTTTCAGGAGGTGGGACAGGCCATTAGAGCGCAGACCTGCAAAAAGGGAACAGCAGCTCTTTCCACCAGGAAAAAGAGTCTGGAAGATCTGGCTTTGAGGTGCAGTTGTTGGGGTAGCCTGGGCACTTCTTGGGCAGGAAGACCTTTCTGTGGTGGCACATTTTCTCTGGCAAGGATCTTCATTTAGATTCAGTTTTTCAGGAGGTAGGACCGGCCATTGCAGCGCAGGCCTGAAAAAAGGGAACAGCAGCTCTTTCCACCAGGAAAAAAAGTCTAGAAACTTTGAAGTGCAGTTGTTGGGGCAGCCTGGGCACTTCTTGGGCAGCAAAGAGCTTTCTGTGGTAAGACATTTGTCTGGCAGGAATCTTCAGTTGGATTCAATATTTCAGGAGGTGGGACAGGCCATTGCAGCGCAGGGCAGAAAAAAGGGAACAGTAGCTCTTTCCACCAGGAGAAAAAGTCTGGAAGCTTTGAGGTGCAGTTGTTGGGGCAGCCTGGGCACTTCTTGGGCAGCAAGATCTTTCTGTGGTGTCACCTTTTGTCTGGCAGGAATCTTAAGTTGGATTCAATTTTTTAAAAGGAGGGACCGGCCATTCCAGAGCAGGGCTGAAAAAAGGGAACAGCAGTTCTTTCCACCAGGAAAAAAAGTCTAGAAACTTTGAGGTGCAGTTGTTGGGGCAGCCTGGGCACTTCTGGGGCAGCAAGAACTTTCTGTGGTGGCATCTTTTGTCTGCAAGGAATCTTCAGTTGGATTCAATTTTTGAGGAGGTGGGACAGGCCATTGCAGCGCCGGCCTGCAAAAAGGGAACAGCAGATCTTTCCACCAGGAAAAAAGTCTGGAAGCTTTGGCTTCAGGTGTAGATGTTGGGGCAGCCTGGGCACTTCTTGGGCAGCAAGAACTTTCTGTGGTGGCACCTTTTGTCTGTCAGGAATCTTCAGTTGGATTCAATTTTTCAGGAGGTTGGTGCGGACATTGCAGCGCAGGGCAGAAAAAAAGGAACAGCAGCTCTTTCCACCAGGAAAAAGAGTCTGGAAGATTTGGCTTTGAGGTGCAGTTGTTGGGGCAGCCTGGGCACTTCTTGGGCAGCAAGAGCTTCCTGTGCTGGCACCTTTTGTCTGCCAGGAATCTTTATCTGGAGTCTATTTAAGGAGTTACTTTGGCCAATACAGGAAAGGGCTATAAAAAACGGAATTAGCAGCTCTTTCCACCAGGAAAAAAAGTCTGGAAGCTTTGGCTTCAGGTGCAGTTGTTGGGGCAGCCTGGTCACTTTTTATGCAGGAAGAGTTTTCTGTGGTGGCACCTTTTATTAGGCAGGAATCTTCATTTGGATTGAAGTTTTAAGGAGGTGGGACCGGCCATTGCAGTGCTAGCCTGAAAAAAAGGAACAGCAGCTCTTTCCACCAGGAAAAAATGTCTGGAAGCTTTGGCTTCAGGTGTAGTTGGTGGGGCAGCCTAGGCACTTCTGGGGCAGGAAGAACTTTCTGTGGTGGCACCTTTTGTCTGGCAGGAATCTTCATCTAGAGTCTATTTAAGGAGTTACTTTGGCCTATACAGGAAACGGCTAAAAAAAAGGGAATTAGCAGCTCTTTCCACCAGGAAAAAAAGTCTGGAAGCTTTGGTTTCAGGTGCAGTTGTTGGGGTAGCCTGGGCACTTCTTGGGCAGGAAGACCTTCTTGTGGTGGCACATTTTCTCTGGCAAGGATCTTCATTTAGATTCAGTTTTTCAGGAGGTTGGACCGGCCATTGGAGCGCAGGCCTGAAAAAAGGGAACAGCAGCTCTTGCCACCAGGAAAAAAAAGTCTGGATCCTTTGGCCTTGAGTTGCAGTTGTTGGGGCAGCCTGGGCACTTCTTGGGCAGCAAAGAGCTTTCTGTGGTAAGACATTTGTCTGTCAGGAATCTTTATCTGGAGTCTATTTTGGGTGTTACTTTGGCCTATTCATGAGTGGGCTAAAAAAAAAGGAATTAGCAGCCCTTTCCCTCAGGAAAAATAGTCTGGAAGGTTTGACTTTGAGGTTCAGTTGTTGGGGCAGCCTGGGCACTTCTTGGGAGGAAGAGCTTTCTGTGGTGGCACCTTTTGTTTGGAAGGAATCTTCATTTGGACTGAAGTTTTCAGGAGTTGGGACCGGCCATTACAGCGCAGGGCTGAAAAAAGGGAACAGCAGCTCTTTCCACCAGGAAAAAAAGTCTGGAAGCTTTGAGGTGCAGTTGTTGGGGCAGCCTGGACACTTCTCTGGCAGCAAGAACTTTCTGTGGTGGCACCTTTTGTTAGGCAGGAATCTTCATTTGGATTGAATTTTTCAGGAGGTGGGACCGGTCATTGCAGCGCAGGGCACAGAAAAGGGAACAGCATCTCCTTCCACCAGGAAAAAATGGATGGAAGCTTTGGCTTCAGGTGTAGTTGGTGGGGCAGCCTAGGCACTTCTTGGGCAGGAAGACCTTTCTGTGGTGGCACCTTTTGTCTGGCAGGAATCTTCAGCTGGAGAAAATTTTTCAGGAGGTGGGACAGGCCATTGTAGCACAGGGCTGAAAAAAGGGAACAGCAGCTCTTTCCACCAGGAAAAAAAGTCTGGAAGCTTTGGCTTTGAGTTGCAGTTGTTGGGGTAGCCTGGGCACTTGGGCAGCAAAGAGTTTTCAGTGGTGGCACATTTTGTCTGGCAGCAATCTTCATTTGGATTAAATTTTCCAGGAGGTGGGACAGGCCATTGCAGCGCAGGGCTAAAAAAAGGGAACAGCAGCTCTTTCCACCAAGAAAAAAAGGCTGGAACCTTTGGCTTTGAGGTGCAGTTGTTGGGGCAGCCTGGGCACTTCTTGGGCAGGCAGAACTTTCTGTGGTGGCACCTCTTGTCTGGAAGGAATCTTCAGTTGGATTCAATTTTTTTAGGAGGTGGGACTGGCCATTGCAGATCAGCGCTTAAAAAAGGGAACAGCAGCTCTTTCCACCAGGAAAAAAAGTCTGGAGGCTTTGCCTTTGAGGTGCAGTGTGTGGGAAAAACTGGTCACTTCTTCAGCAGCAAGACTTTCTGTGGTGGCACCTTTTGTCTGGCAGGAACCTTCATTTGGATTCAATTTCTCAAAACATGAGACCTGCCATTGCAGCACAGGACTGAAAAAAGGGAACAGTAGCTCTTTCTACCAGAAAAGAAAGTCTGGATCCTTTGGCTTCAGGTGTAGTCATTGGGGCAGCCTGGGCTCTTCTTGGGCAGCAAGAGCTTCCTGTGGTGGCACCTTTTGTCTCAGAGGTGTTTGTTCCCTGTTAGCAAGTCCCTTATGGCGTCAATCACAGAACACTGGGACTGCTCACAGGGCATGAGGAAGGAATACAGCAGCAGTGTGGAAAGAGGAGGTAGAAAAATACATTTCTGTATCTAATATACTTCCTCAATTAGAGAAATCGCTAATCTTGTCACATGATTTGTACTGGACCCTTCTAAGGATGTACTTTTGCCCAGACCCTTTGCTCCAGATGTGCCAGCTACACCAAATGAAACCAGAGAGAATCTCAGCGAAGTCAAAAATCAGCTCTTATGGCACTTGGCACTCTATGGGGTTTAGCACTGGAGCTCAATCTCTCTGGGATGGCTGGTCCAGAACAGTTCATTTAATGAATGGTGCTGTTGCTGAACTTCCCTGGGCATGTTGCAATTGGCTACTGAGGCTGAAAGGTTTCCTGTAAGGATTTTTATCTTTTGAAACTACAGGCTGAATTTGAGGGATAAACTCCAGTATTCTGGAAGTGGAAAGTTGATAAAACAGAAAAGACTGTTTCTTCTACAACAGATTTGAAATAGTCCACTTGTAAAAATCACAAAGCTTGAAGCCTACTCAGCAGAGCTGATTCCTCATCTGCACTGATCATCAGCAACTGGCCTCTCTCCTATTTCAGGGTCTCATCTGTGTACACTGGATTAAGGCCTCCTAACTTCTTAAGAAAAGTAGTGTTCTAAGCTCACTTTTCTGGCAAGGTTTCCATAGCAGATGGGTTGAAAAGCAAAACTTTGTTGCCATGACCAACGAATGCAGAGCCCAAGGTTGTTTGTGGTGCTAGCTTTGCTCCACTCTCTAATAACTTCTGTCCAGATCAGTGCTGGCAACAAGAATTCCAGGTTAACGCTTGTTTCATTTTTCAGGCTTTGCATTTCAAGAATAGGGAGTTGTTATTGGAAACTCTGCCATGGCTGTCAGTAACAGCCTCGGAAAACAGTTTTTCTTATTTCTGAGGAAGAAGTTTCCAACCCAGCTTTAGAGTATGTAAATAGTTGAATGACTTGTTGTACAATTGGAAATAAAAATCAATACATTTGCTCTGATTAATGTCTTAACTTATATTTGGCTAAAGAGTTCTTTTCTTGATACCTTCTTTAAAAAATAGGACCCATAAGCAGAAAGGTGATCTCCTAAAGTGTTGTAACCTTTTAAGTCCACTTGTTGCCACACAACAATAGCATGCCAATATCATCACATCCAAAGATACAGAATCTTACAGAGATACACACAAATATATACCTATACATATCTATGTATGTATATCTATCTACCTACACATATCTATACATATCTATAGAAATACACACAAGAAAGTTTGGGGTTCCTGATGAGAGTTCTACACGGGTAATGAACAGAGGACTGGTTTGATGTGTCATACAACTGTGGGGACCATGAACGTATGTTCTGAGCTTTGATTTATTGTCCTGGTTTGTAACTGCCTGCCTTCCCTTTGGGGGGAACACAGGCCTCTATTTTGCACGGTCTGTTTTGTTTTACTTGGCAGTGTAGACTAGGGGCAGAAGAGTTTTTGGAGCCAAACAGCTCGATGCAGATTCAGTTCCTTTAGTGGTGCCTAAAACTCAGGAGCTGGACTCCACGGTGCCGGTGGGACCCTCTAAGCTCAGCACGTTCCATGATTCCATCAAGTCCAACTGTCAGCCCAGCACTGCCCCAGCAACTCCCAAACCACTAAAGCGTGTCAGCCATGGCCAGATGCAGGCGCCTCTGAAACATCTGCCAGGGTGCTGGTTCTGCCTGGGCAACCCATTGCAGTGCCCGAGCCCCCCCCCGAAAAACACAGGGAGAAACCTTTCTCCAGGAGCTGACCTGAAGCTCCCCTGCCTCAGCCTCGGGCCACGTCCCCCGGTCCTCCCAGCCCAGGCTCCTTTCCAGCAGCCCCCTCGGCAGAAGGCGGCTCAGGGCTCCCCTCTGCCCCCCCGGCCGGCTCCGCTCCGGCCCCGCTCCCGCCACGGCCCCGCTCGGCTCTGCACGGGGAAGGAACGCGCCCAGCCCCGGACAGACACCCCCGGGGGCCGCGCACCGGGGGACTGTCCCCGGGGCTCACTCACCGGGGGTCCCTCCTCGGGGGTGACTTACCGGGGCTCCCTCCCCGGGGGTCACTTGCCAGGGGTTGTTCACCGCGGGTCGCTCACCGGGTGTCACTTACTGGGGGTCGCTCACCGGGGGTCGCTCACCGGGGGCCGCGCACAGGGGGTCCCTCCCCCGGGGCCGCGCACCGGGGACCACTCGCCGGGGGTCTTGGGGCCGCTGCCCGGGGGTCGCTGCCCGGGGGTCGCTGCCCGGGGGTCGCTGCCCGGGGGTCGCTCAGCGGCAGCGCTCCCGCTCCCGGCCCCGCCCGCTCCCACCCAAACCCCACCAACCGCCCCTCTCGGCCCCGCCCCCGCCCCGCCCAATCCCCGCCTCGCCCCGCCCACTCCGCCGCCTCCCATTGGCTGCGCACGTTCGGCCCTGGAGCGAGGAGCGCGCGGGGAGCGTTGCCTGGAAACCGGCGAGGGAATCCCGGGAATCCTCGAGGCGCCGGCGCTGCCCCCCCACTCCTGGAGCGAGCGGCCGTGCCCGCCCGGGAGCGGGCACTCAGCGCCTGGCTGCGGCCGCCACAACGGGCAGGGAAGCAGGCGCGCGGAAGGCGGGCTTCGGCCCTCGGGCAGCGAGGAGCCCTTAACTTATATTTGGCTAAAGAGTTCTTTTCTTGTTACCTTCTTTAAAAAATAGAACCCACAAGCAGAAAGGTGATCTCCTAAAGTGTTGTAACCTTTTAAGTCCACTTGTTGCCACACAACAATAGCATTCCAATATCACATCCAAAGATACAGAATCTTACAGAGATACACACAAATAGATATCTATACATAGGTATGTGTATATATACATATCTATACAAATACACACAAGAAAGTTTGGGGTTCCTGATGAGAGTTCTACATGGGTAACAGCGGACTGGTTTGATGTGTCATACAACTGTGGAGACCATGAATGTAAGCTCTGAGCTTTGATTTATTGTCCTGGTTTGTAACTGCCTGCCTTCCCTTTGGGGGGAACACAGGCCTCTATTTTGCACGGTCTGTTTTGTTTTACTTGGCAGTGTAGACTAGGGGCAGAAGAGTTTTTGGAGCCAAACAGCTCGATGCAGATTCAGTTCCTTTAGTGGTGCCTAAAACTCAGGAGCTGGACTCCACGGTGCCGGTGGGACCCTCTAAGCTCAGCACGTTCCATGATTCCATCAAGTCCAACTGTCAGCCCAGCACTGCCCCAGCAACCCCCAAACCACTAAAGCCTGTCAGCCATGGCCAGATGCAGGCGCCTCTGAAACACCTGCCGGGGTGCTGGCTCCGCCTGGGCAACCCATTGCAGTGCCCGAGCCCCCCCCGAAAAACACAGGGAGAAACCTTTCTCCAGGAGCTGACCTGAAGCTCCCCTGCCTCAGCCTCGGGCCACGTCCCCCGCTCCTCCCAGCGCAGGCTCCTTTCCAGCAGCCCCCTCGGCAGAAGGCGGCTCAGGGCTCCCCTCTGCCCCCCCGGCCGGCTCCGCTCCGGCCCCGCTCCCGCCACGGCCCCGCTCGGCTCTGCACGGGGAAGGAACGCGCCCAGCCCCGGACAGACACCCCGCGGGGGCCGCGCACCGGGGGTCCCTGCCCGGGGCTCACTCACCGGGGGTCCCTCCCCGGGGGTCACTTGCCAGGGGTTGTTCACCGCTGGTCATTCACCGGGGACCCCTCCTCGGGGGTTACTTGCCAAGGGTTGTTCACCGCGGGTCGCTCACTGGGGGTCCCTCCCCAGGGGTCACTTACCGGGGCTTCTTCCCCGCGGGTCGCTCACCGGGTGTCACTTACTGGGGGTCGCTCACCGGGGGTCGCTCAGCAGCGGCCACTCGCCGGGGGCCGCGCACGGGGGGTCCCTCCCCCGGGGCCGCGCACCGGGGACCACTCGCCGGGGACCACTCGCCGGGGGTCTCTCTCCCGGGGGCCGCTGCCCGGGGGCCGCTCAGCGGCAGCGCTCCCAGCCCCGCCCGCTCCCACCCAAACCCCACCAACCGCCCCTCTCGGCCCCGCCTCGCCCCGCCCACTCCACCGCCTCCCATTGGCTGCGCACGTTCGGCCCTGGAGCGAGGAGCGCGCGGGGAGCGTTGCCTGGAAACCGGCGAGGGAATCCCGGGAATCCTCGAGGCGCCGGCGCTGCCCCCCCACTCCTGGAGCGAGCGGCCGTGCCCGCCCGGGAGCGGGCACTCAGCGCCTGGCTGCGGCCGCCACAACGGGCAGGGAAGCAGGCGCGCGGAAGGCGGGCTTCGGGCCCCGGGCAGCGAGGAGCCCTGAAAAGAACAAAAGTGTTGAAAGAGAGGGAACTCATCGCACCATCACAGAACATGCTGACCACAAGGAGCGTCGAGTCCAAGCCTTTGCCCGGCACAGCACCGACCCCAAGAGTCACACCGTGGCCCTGAACTCTGCCAGCCTTGGTGCTGTGACCACTGCCCTGGGGAGCCTGGTCCAGTGCCAACCACCCTCGGAGGGAAGAACCTTTCCCAAATATCCACCCTCACCCCACGTGAAAAAAACCTATTTGCAACCAAAAACAAAAGTTTCTATTTTCTTCCTTCCCCTTCTCCTTATTTAGTGTTTACACAACAGTACTGCAGTGCCCTACTGGCTCAAAACTGAAATACTTGAAGTCCTTGCCGTATAGGCTGGATTTTGTCCCTTAGGCAGAGGCTAATCTGCCTGCAGTCCACCAGGACTGCCAGAGCTTGGGGAAGGGATGGAGGCTATCGCAGGAAGGAACAGAGATGCGGAGATATTCCCTGATATTCTACTCTAGAGGCGGCTCAAGAGACAGCCCTGGAGTTGGAAGCACTTGCCTTCGTCACTGGACGATCTTGTCCAGCACCACTGGTCAGATGTGTGGGGTTTATGTCCCACAGCAAATTAAAAACACCACAGCCATTCTGTAAATGTGTATTTGTTTGAGTATTCACCCTGATGGTGTTCAGGCAGTTATGCTGAGGTACTTTGTGGATTTTTGGAACAGAAATAACATCTTTTAATGGTGTCTGTGACCGGCTGAGGTGCAGGATGTGGCCTCTCTATTTTTAGCATCTGCTGGTACGCCCATCTGTAGTGAGAAAACATCCTGTGAGTGTTAATTTAGGTGATGCAACCTTTTAAGTCTGGAGAACTACTTCCTTCTTCAAAGCTTGCTAATTCTCATGAAAGAAATAAAGAGAATTTCATGACAGTGACCTATTTTTCACTTTGAATACCCCAACTATTGGTGAGCATTTACATTAAAATATTTGAAGTTTAATAAGTTTTGCAAAATGTCCTGGATGTTGAGGGATGTAGTGATGAACTCAGAATTAGAAAGTGGAGATTGTCTTCTTTTTCTTTGAAGCTCACAGGCCTATGAAAAAAAAGCTTTCTAGAGAAACTTAAATTTTTTTATCTAATTTGTACACATTTCTACAATTAGGACAGCTGCAGGTTCACCCCTGGCAAAATCTCTCTGCTGGTAACCCAGTCACATGCTGATTAATCCTTATTTCATGTTCAAGTGACCATGATATTTTGGTCAGCTGGTGACAGAGCGGTCCAGGTGGTAAAGGAACAAGGACTGAACAGTATGAGCAGCGTTTGCCTTTTTCTCTCCTCCATCCCCCTTTTCTATATATTATACTTTGCCACTTTCTCTGCTCAGCACACAGGAATTTGCTGGATGCATCCATGAATGCAGAACCCACTGGAATCACAACATTTGTTCCAAATGATCCAGCTAGTGCCAGGGAAGCAGAAGTTATGACTGTGTAACAACCACACTGTGAGGAGGAACAAGACTGAAAACCACTTTCCGTAAAGGGAAGGATTTGAACTGGTGCTGGAGATGTGCAAGGCTCTGTTATTCTCCCTCCTTAAGTTGTTGACAGGACACAGTCCCCTCTCTTACCTGTCATTGAAAGGTTCTTCTAGTTACACTTATGGCAGTGTAACTTTGTACCAACATCAGCCGTGCACTGTAAGGCTGCTGAGGTTTCCAAAATCCACCTTTTTTATTTCTGCTAGTTCTGCTTCGTATCCTTCAAGCCAGTACACAAGAACAAAGCTTCAGCAAAGCCTACCTAACATCTTCTTTTGTTTCTGACATCATTAGCCAACGTAAACCAAACCATTAACAGGCATCTAAAAAAATTTCTGGAAGTTTTCACGTGCTCGGTGAGGATTCCAAAGTTTTCTTTGAGGGAGACTCAGGGAGACTCTAGAAGAAGATTTTTGGTCCAGGAAAAAAAAAATAAATAACGCAGCTGAAGCCCAGGCACCGTTGTATGAAGCAGATTGATTAACCTTAGTGCTGCTGCGTTCCCACTGGAATACACACTGGAATGACACTGGAATGCCGCCGGATTTCCTACTGGCCGCCCGGAAGCGGCTCCTCCCGTGACTCCCAGCGCGGCAGGACCGCCTCCCGCTTCCAGCCGGCACATCCTGCCTGGCCTCGCCTCCCCTGCCCGCCCCGATCCATCCCGGCCCGCCCCGATCCCACGCGATCCTCCCTCCTGCCCGGGTGAGTGCGGGGCCGCGGGACGGGAAGGGGCTGGATGGAGGCGGCGGGAGCCGGGAGGGGGGAGCGGGGACACCGCGTGTCCTCGGAGCCGCTGTGCCCGGCGGTATTCCCGCTGCGCCCGGCGGTATTCCCGCTGTGCCCGGCGGTATTCCCGCTGCGCCCGGCGGTATTCCCGCTGTGCCCGGCGCTATTCCCGCTGTGCCCGGCGGTATTCCCGCTATGCCCGGCGGTATTCCTGCTGTGCCCGGCGGTATTCCTGCCGCTTCCCAGGGAGCTGCCGTGGTGTGGGAGGGAACAGCCCTGGCGGGGAGCAGCTGCTCCCGTGTGGGGTTCTGCGCTGGGGTTTGTCCTCCAGCCCGGCCCGGAAGGAATTGGGGGTGCTGGTGGATGGAAAGTTGGGGCTGAGCTGGCGCTGAGCTCCCAGCCCAGAAATCCGGGCGTATCCTGCATCCCATTCAGCGGGCCGTGGGTGAGGGAGGGGGTTCTGCCCCTCTGCCGCGCTCTGGTGATTCTCCACCTGGAGCGCTGCATCCAGCTCTGGAGCTCCCAGCGTGAGAAGGACACAGACCTGTTGGATCAAGTCCAGGGAAGGCCAGGAAGATGATGAGAGGGATGGAGCAGCTGCGGAGACAGGCTGGGAGAGTTGGGATGGCTCAATCTGGAGAAGTCTCTGTGGAGACCTCCTTGCAGCCTGTCAGGACTTAAGTGGTGCAAGAAAGATGGAGAGGGACTTTTTATGAGGGCCTGTAGCTGCAGGACAAGGGGCAATGGGTTTAAGCTGAACGGTTTAGGTTTAGACTAAATGTAAGGGAGAATTTTGTTCTGCTGGAGGGTGGTGAGGCATTGGCTCAGGTTGCCCCGAGAAGCTGTGGATGCCCCATCCCTGGCAGTGCTCAGGGCCTGGTTGGATCCTGTTGGATGGGGTTTTGAGCAACTAGATCTTGTGGAAGGTATCCCTGCCCATGGCAGGGGGCTTGGAACAGCTGTAATAACCAGCAGAACGCCACAGAACAGCACGTGTTGTAAATGAAGCTGTGCTCTATGAATAGTAAATATCTGAATGTAACTTCTTTAAATCAGTGTGAATGGGCTGAGAGGTTGGTATAATGGATTTAGGTCTGGAATAAAAAACTCTTAATCCAGGCTTGGTTGCATTTGTGTTGCTGTCATTTGGGGATGTCAGCTTTGGATCTTGGTGCCTTCAGCAGCATCTTCAGATCTTGCTGTCAGTCAGGGACTGATTTTCAGTCTTTAATTTTTTACGCATTCCCTTGCCTCATGCTGCAGTTGGGAATGTTCATTCTCTCAGGAAGGAGGTGATGTGAATTCCCTCCTGCAGGGCTGAGGTGACCCTCGGTTACTGTTGAGGGACAGGCTGTGCAGGAGCTGCTGATGAAACACTGCCCAGGAGTTAGTGGGCCAGCAAGGGTGTCCTGCTGCACAGAAGAACTTAGTGCTGCATGTAAATACCAGAACTGGAGTTGAAGTTTCAAAATACGGGATCTGTGTAAATAAAAGTATCTCAACAAATTGATAGCATTTCCTATCAAATGGGTGTAGGGAGTAGAGCTGTCATTTTTACTTAGAAATTATGGCATCAGCACGTTCAAACTTCTCAGGTGTTGGCTTTCCAGACTTGCACAGTTACCTACCGTTACTTGATTTTCCCCTTAACTTTCCTGAGAATTTGGCAGCCAAACCATTTGTAGATCAACTTCTTTATTTTGGCATAATGGTACACAATCATACTATCTGCCTGGGTGTCATGGTTTGAGATAGTCCCCAAATCCAATTCTCTAGTTCCATTCCCCCTCCCACATCTCAACCTAATGTGAGATGGGCTTTTCCAGACAAAACACACCAGACTCAAAGTGGGGGAAAGGGAATATATTACAATGACTGTACAAATAAATACCATATCACATTATACACACGATCACAACTATCTCTACCATGACATATGTATTTACAATGGACCAGATCTCTTCTCCCCTCCGAATAAAAGTCCAGGAGGGAAAGAAGGACAGATCCCTTCCAGTCTTTAAGCAGCAGCTCCTCTTCTGTCCTCCATGCAGCAGTAACTGGGTTGTTGTAGCTGGATCTCTGTTCAACATACACAAGGGGGTCTCCAAGCCCCTCGGCTCTCCTTCGGTCCAAGCGAAGGCCTCACCTGTGGACTGCCAGCAGGGACAAGACTCGCATCACCACAGGCATATCACGAAATGCCGGGGCATCTTCGTGAAAGTCCCTTCCTCAGGGGATTCAAGTTCCCGTTTGCAGAGCTCCGTGCTCTGTCTCTCAGGCTGCCACCGCGGCAGCAGTGCAAGGGGGGGGAGAACCAAGGTCAACTCCCCCCGCATTCCAGCTGGCCGTCCTGGTCCAGCTCCAGGACGTCTTTTGAGCTTCTCAGCTCCTCTCTCTCTGTGCTGTAGCGCTCCAAGGCTCTTTCAAGTAAGAGTCCATCATCTTCCTCCTTCCAGGAGGTCTCAAAGGAGTTTTGGGGGATCTGGTACAGTCTTACCCCAGACTCTGTCTCTCAGCTGCTGGTTCTCTCTCTCTCCCTTTCCAGGAGTCTTTTCTCTGGTGCTGCATGTTGCTTCTGCTGCTTCTTCAGTTCAGGTCTTATCTCCTGGCTCTCTGCCACCTTCTCCGGCCAGTGTCGGCTGCTGCTCTGCGCCCATGGAGAGAACATCTCCCGTCTTAACTGCAGGCACCTAGCCCAGCTTTATGCTGTTCCAGGGCCCTGCAGCCCCCCAGTCGGGGGCTGGGAGGGGGCCAGAGGCCCCAAGGGGCACAGAGCCCCTACCTCGTGGCTCACAACATGGCCACCACTTCTACAACCCAAACTACAACTCATCTCTTCCGGTCTGGTTGTGATATGTTTACATTTCTGCAGGAGCGTCCATTGGGCAGAATTTCAAAACTTCCAAGGGTTTCCACCCCTTGGGGTCTACTACTTTTCAGCCTCTGGGGGAAAACAAGGTCCAAACCACTACACTGGGGAAAACAGAGTAAATGACTTCCAGCTTTAAAATGAAATGTCTGTGCTTGTATGAAAGAATTCTTTTTGTTCTACATAAACAAAGTTTGACAGCTCGACAGGACTGAAAGCAGAATCTTGGCCTTTTAGTCCTTAAACTGGTAAATTTTACAAGTTTTAAACTTGTAAATGTAGTAATTACAGAGCATCAACAGGAAGGCCTAACAATGTTCCCTGTCTTCTGTAAACTGTTAATGCTTTGGAGCAAATAGTGAGGCTCTGAAACCAGAGCTGTTCCCGGGATACTCTGATATCCCACTGGGTAGGGTAAGAGTTGTTGCTCTGGGCCCGTGAGCTCTTGAGGTTGTGTTGCTGGTTGATTGTTTTGGTCCTCTCTCCTCTTGAACAGGAACCATGCCCAAGAAGGGAGGGAAGCATGCTGAAATGGGAAAAGAAACACAGACACAGTGTAAACGAGCAAAGCTGGAAGCAGCTTGTTCTCCCTCAGTCCTGAGTTTTGAGAACCCAGAGAACCTCTTCAGGAGCTTGATCTCCCCCATCAAAGAAGAGGTGTTTTCCAGGGAGTACTGGGAGCAAAAGCCACTGCTCGTCCAGAGCAATGATCCCCTGGTGGCTGCTTACTGCCTGTCCCTGTTCCAGCTGTCAGACTTGAAGGAGCTGTGCAGCCAGGGCCTGTACTATGGGCGAGATGTGAGTATCTGCAGTGTGTGAATGGAAAGAAGAAGGTTTTAAATAAAGAAGGCAAAGTGAATTACATGCAGCTGAAGAAGGATTCTGACCAGAAAAAGGCAAGAATACAGTTTCATCAGCCTCAGAGATTTAAGGTGGGATTGTTTCACTGGATATAATTGATGCTGGCTTAATAATGTGGTGTGTTTTGCTTGAGTTGCACTAGACATGGCTTCATCTCTGTCCCCAGGGCAAGTGGTTGACATTGATGACCTGCTGAAATCTTTACATGAGCTGTATTAAAACACAGTTTATACTTTTGCACTGTCCATCATGTTTCACTGCTCTGCAGTAAGAACAAAATCTGATTCATGCTATAATATGTATAATAATATATTCTTTTTAAAATTTTGCTCTGTCACATAAAAGTTTGGAAACAAAAACAAATGCACAAAATTGATGATTAGGCATCCGTGCTTAAATTATCCCTTCTGCCCCACTGTTTCCTTGTGCAAACTTTGTGGCTTTTGAGCCACTTCCCTTTAATGGAGGGTAAGGTGTGAAACCATGTGAAATATTTCCAGTGTTCTTGCCAGTGAATTGCACCATGGAAAGGTACCAGCCCATTTTAGCTGAGTGTTCTCAGTCCTTGAGTTTGAGAACGAGACAGTGGTGCTGCACAGTTGTGTAAAGGACTTGGATTCTTGGAGGTGCTTTGATTCAGGTAGTCTTGAAGGTGTCAACACAATTGAATTGTGAGGTGGACCCAAATAAGATCCCAAATACAAGCTGAGTCCCAGGTATAGTGTTCCTGGCTGATGTCAGCTTTAATGGCCAAGCTGCACTTGTGTGGATCTGGTACTTGGCACGTTCTGCTGTTTCCCTTCGGTGCCTTGTCTGTCACATGTGGGGTGTGGATGAGTCAAGTTTGGTTTTGAATATTCCCAAATGATTGGAGTAACTGGTGAAAGGTCTCTAACCTTTGTATGTTCTCTCTGGTGAGAGAATGCAGGTCCTGCATGTGCTTATTGTCTTATGGTGTTTTGCTGTTTGTGGGATTATTTTCCTCTGTTCAGCCTTGTCTGTCTGGTTGTGCAGCCTAAAGATGGCACAGGGAAGAGAACAAACACAGGTTGGGGCACCAGACTTTTTGGCTTAGCAATGACTCTCATGGCAGATCCCCTTTGCATCTCCAGTGCTCTCCTTCAGGAGAAACACTGGTACAGAGCACCTTCCTTCCCAGCCTCTGTGTCCCTGATGTGATCATTCTTCCCAAGCCATGGGGAGGATGTGGGCTGGGCTTGGCTGAGCTCTTCAGCAAGTAACAGCATCTTTTTTTTTTTACAGGAGGAGCTGTGGAAGATTCAGGAGAAGCTGGAGTGCTACTTTGGGTCTCTGGTGGGGTCCAATGTTTACATCCCTCCCCAGGGATCCCAGGGCCTTCCTCCTCACTATGATGATGTTGAGGTAGGACAGCACAACCTTGCGTGTGAAACTGTGCATGGGCTTTTGCTGATGGCAGTGTTTGCTGTTGTGTGTGTGCTTCTAGCCCTCCCCCCCACTAAACATTATAGGAAAATGGTTTTTTTTTTATTTGTGTTTCCTTGTAGTCGTTTTTCTTACATATTTTTTGCTGAAAATTTACTAACAGTAATATCTAATCATAATAGCATGTAAACTGGGTTTTCCAGACCTGGTATTTCCATTAGATAAAAAGAGAAGTTTGTTTTCATAGCTGCAGAAGCTTTCTAGCACCTGTTTTTTCATTTTCACTTCATTCAGGCCCCAAGAATTTATAAGTCCTTTTTCCTTTACTAAGTACTTGCTCTTTCTTCAGCTGGACTGTAACAGCAGACTGGTTGTGCTTGTTGGTCCTGCTGTTTTTAAGAAGTTACTGATATGATGAATTCCTGTGGTCCAAATGCATTTTAAATCAGCTTCTAAAAGAAACATACAAATATACACTGCGTTATAAAGAAAAAATTGGACTATCCCACTTAAACCAAATCAAAAAATCCAATCCTTATATGTATACTTTGCTTTTTAATATTTTCATTTCCATTCAATACACCTGGAGTTTCATTTTCCTTATGCTTGTTATTCAGCAGCCTCACATCCAGCATTTCTAACTCATGCCATCTACCCCCATTGGGCACCCTATAGAGGTTTCTGATGCTCTGTTGGGGATAAGCTTCTTTCCCCTGAAATTTTGGATATTTGTGTGGCAGATGTTCCTTTTGGGTTAGTTCTCTAGCACTTACTTAAGTGACTGGAGAGAAACAGGGATTTCCAAATGCCTGCCTTAGGATAAAACAGATCCCACTTCACAACTCCTCTGTCTGTTGTCTCTAAATAGAGACAAAAAAATTAGTTCAAATTTAAATTTCTCTGAATTGTAGCTATCTAAAAATTAATGGGAAAGGAATTACTTCCTTATGGATTTGGATTTATGGTCTTTTGCAGGTGTTTATCCTTCAGCTGGAAGGCGAGAAACACTGGAGGCTCTATAAACCAAGGGTGCCTTTAGCTCGGGAATATGATGTGGAATCAGAAGATAGGATTGGGAATCCCACACATGAGTTCATATTAAAGGTATGAGAATTTCATTGCCTTAGGTGGTCTGGGCTGTGACTGCCAGAAAAGTTAAAAGTGGTCCATTTCTTGAAGACAGTGATTGTGGCTGTGAAACTGAGGGGAGGGTTTGCACACTGCGAGCACGAGACATTTGGGTGATAGTTGTCTGTATCCTTTTTTAAAGGTATCCTTTGCTTCTAGTATTTGAATAATGGGCCAAAACCCCCAGTTATTTCTGTAAATTGACTAGTACTCTCCAGGTTGGGCACCCTGACTCCTAGGTCATGTTTGTGGAGTTGTGTGCAGAAAAAACACTGGGTTTGTGTATGGTTGTAAAACATTTTTATGCTTTTACATGCTGCCTGTAATCACTCAGGCTAATCCTTCTGTGCACTGAGACTTACTGCTGCACTGAACATTGTCACTGTTCTGGTGAATGAGATTTAAATATTTATCCTTGGCTGATAAAGAAAAGCATGAACCAAACCCCATATAAACTTGCTGTATTAATTGCTCTTCCTTTTTCCAAACGTGAAATTCAAGTGTTTGGTTGGTGGTTGATTTTTGGAATAAAAGGAACATTTCATGAAGATTACTGAGTGTCAGCAGGGAATCTGGTGCTTGTCCTGTTCTGTTTTACCTGCTTTTGAAGTGGTACTTGTCCAGCTGGTGGTGCTGCTCCATGTTGGAATCCTCAGGAGTTTCTCTGCCTTTTGGCCTGTTATGGAGCCTCTCTCTGCTCTTCTCAGTGTGCAGAGCTGCATTTGGGTGTAGGTGTTTTAGGAATAGTGTGACATGTTGGATGGTGTAGGTGTTTTAGGAATAGTGTGACCCATTGGATGGGATGCTGACATCATGAGCTGTGTTGTTTGACAGAGGGGAATATTCAATCGTCATCGTGTACTGGGTGATGCAAAGTCTAGTAAATTACAGTTCCCTTTTTCATTTCTGGAATATTTTGGACCAGACTTCAGTGCCTTTCATTTTTTATGGAATAATGATGGGCTTAAAAGTTATCCAAGTTTTTAATTTATTTTTCTTCTGTTTGCTGCTGTTCACTTCCTGTGACCCATTTCTTCTGGGTGGCTGGTGTCAAAGTTTGGTTGTCTCTTTGTGGCTGCCTCTGAGGGGGATGCTGTTGTTTGACTCTATTTCCTCCCTAAACATCTTTCTAGAATATTTCCTTTCTCCATCTTTCAAATGAAGAGAATTCAGAATACTCTTGGTTGGTGTAGTCCCCACTCTGGTAAGGAAGGCAGTTTTCTTTGACTGTGCTGTCCAACTCTATAGGTGTTTACAGGACAAGGCATAAGTAAACTTTTATTTCCTTCTTGGAGGCAATTTTATGTGCTTTACACCTTTCTTGTCTTGACTTTCCTTATCTAGTTTTTTTTCAGTGTGGAGTTTTAATTTACATAGGTGAGAAGAAAGATAGGGAGGAGGAGGAGGAAGGTTGTACCTGTTTTTTAAGTGCTTTAACTGAAAATCTCAGACAACAGTATTGTAACAGATTACCATTTTTATAGACTATTTGGCTTTTCTCGTGGAATACTAGCCTTTTCTTTTGATGTGATCTGACCAAATCCCCATTTCACTGCTCCTCTGCCAGCCCACTGTGTTGCCAGCAGGTCCATCTCAGCTGCTTCTTTGTCCTCTTCCTGCAGCTCAGTGGGAGTCTGTGTGTTCTGTAATGTTAAAAAGCTTGTTTCACGTTTTCAGCAAATATTGACAGCAGGTTGGAAAGTTTAAGGTTCTGAACTTCTGGCTTAGTGTTCTTTATGTTATTAAAGTGTACATTGCAGGACTGCTCCATTCTGTGATTCTAAAGGATATATATTGACAGACTGTCTGCTCAGAGAGTATTTTCTCTGACTGCAGTAAGGTTTGACCTGGTGCCCTAAATATATCAATTTTCTTGCAGCCAGGTGACTTACTGTACTTCCCAAGAGGGACCATCCACCAAGCTGACACTCCTCTTGGGACCTCCCATTCCACACACGTGACCATCAGTACCTACCAAAACAAGTCATTATTCTTTATCTTCTGTTTTGTGTGGCTTTCCTCTGCCAAGTGATGTGTGTGAGTAGTACAGACCTGAGATGTGGTGAAGTTTTGGGGCTTGGGGGAAGGAGGGGAGCAAGAAGACTGTTGTTGTTTGAAGCAGCCTGTTTGAGAGGTTTTCATGCAGCAAGCTTGATTGCTTTTTAATTGCTTATTTTATTATTTACCAGCTGTAGGCTTTAATGTGGAAAATGTTACAACTGCAAACTCACTTCTGTATTTAAAAAAATCTCTCATCAGTGGCTGAAGTTACTGTTCATTTCATAGCTCAGATAAAGAGTCATGAGTTACTCCTTTCATCATGTTTTCTCCTGTATTTGATAGTCACCTGCACTAATCTTCTGACAGATTTGCTGCCAATTCTTCCTTGCAAACATTTTCTGCTTATCTGTGTTTTTTTTATCTCCTACCCCATGTATGCAAGTCAGATTTCTTATGACACACTCCCAGTCCTTGTGCCCACACTGTTACCACACAGGGAAATGTTCTTGCCAACCTGATCAGCCTCCCAGATGCTGGGTTTGGAGCCATTGGTCTGAGTTAGGAATTAGGAAGGGCAGAACAAGTTTGGGCATATTCTAGATAACTGTGAGATGAATCTCTAACCACCAGCTGTGCCATTCTGGAAGCCAGGATGGGCTGGTAACTCTTCATCTGGCCACTCCTCCAACATGGAGAGAGGGTTAAGAGGAAGCTGCTCAAAGGTGTCAGTCTTCTTAAAAGTTGGGTTCAGATTATTTCAATTTACACATGTGTTCTTTTATTCAGAAGGTAAAAAAAAAGGTAAAAAAACCCTAAACCCAAAAAACAGGAGAGGAAAAGGAAAAGCTGCTCTTCTTCCAAGGTTAAAAAGTGGAGTCATCCCTCGTTAAGGCTGTTGGTAATGAAGTGCTGACATCCTGCCTCTGCACCTCCTGTCAGCAAGTGCAGGGAAAACAAGCAGGAGTCCTGGTGCAGGCTGGTGTTCTGACTTGTAGATGGAAGTATGATCTGAAATCCTTGAAAGCAGCTGTGGAGGAAGTGCTGGTGGAGGTGGCACTTTCAGGTATTTTCAGGTTTGTCTGGGCCAGATCCCAGCAGGAGAGAAGTGTGCACATGCGGGATAAGCAGGGCAGTTTGGAAAAGCAGTCCCTTCAAAGCCCGGCTCCCCCCAGCTCCCTTTGGGGGTGACCCCCCGCCCCTCGCGCTCCCTTTGGGGTCCCCCCCGCTCTTTCCCCCCGCCGCTTTCCCGCCGTGCCCGCCCCGCTCACCCGACAGGGCGGGGCCGGCAGGGACGGGGCGGGGACGGGCCGAGCGCTGATTGGCTGCGGCGGGGGCTCGAGAGGCGGGGCGTGCGCAGAGCGCCATGTTGTCTGCGGGGCAGCGGTAGCGGTGGAGGTGCGGCTGCGCTCGGAGAGCGCGATTCTGGGGATCCGCTCGGGGCTGCGGGGAGCGCGGCTGTGGATGGAAAGGCTGGAGGGCTCGGGAGGGTTTAGCCGAGGGGTTCGGGGGTTCCCGAGGGTCAGAGCGCGGGGCCTGGAACCCGCGCGGGGGGGTTGGGGCTGTCCCAGCGCCCTGGCTGCAGTGCGCAGGCGCGCCGGCGTTACCCGCCGGCATGACCCACAACCCGCCATTACCCCTCCCGTCACAGCGCCCCCTGCCGGCCCGGCGGACCGACCCCAGGGAAAGGGGATCCCAATGCCCCCCCCGAACCCCAGAGACCCCCAACACGCAGCACACAGAGACCCCAAAGGGACTGGGGCCCGGGGGTCCCCTAAAGCCCAGCAGTGGGGTTCAGGGGATCTCCCAGCCCCCAGGGGAAGGAGTCCTGGGGGTGCCCCCCAAAGTCCGGGGGGGAGATGTACCGCATCCGGGTAAGGGGATACAAGTGCCCCTCAGTACGGCCCAGTAACCCCCTCAGTGACCACCCAGTGTGTCCCAGTGACCTCCCACTGCCCCCCAGTATGGCCCAGTGATGTTCCAGTGAGCACCCAGTAACCCCCAGTATGGCCCAGTAACCTGCCAGTGTCTCTCCCTGTGTCCTGATAATCCCCCAGTAACTCCCAAGTCCCTCCCAGTGCCCTCCTAGGATCCCTCAGTAACCCTCTAGTCCCTCCCAGTGCCCTCTGGTTCCCCCCAGTGTGTCCTGGTATCCTCCAGTAATCACTCAGTGCCCTGCAAAGCCCCCCAACTGTCCCCAACGTGTCCGCAGATGCCCTTGGCTTTTCTGTGAGCGTGTGGGGGGGCATTTTTGGGGTCAAAGGGTCCAGGGGAGGCTCCTGGGGTGAGATGAAGGGTTGGGGACATCAGGGATGGGGCTTGGGGCCAGTGGAATTGGGGGTGTCAAGGGGGGAATAATGGCATTGGGGAGGCCCTGGGGACACTGGAGACACCAGGGTTGTCTTGGAGTGTCAAGGGGGGAATTAGGAACACCAAGAGGGTCTTGGGGACACCGGGGAGGTCTCAGGACTCACCTGCTCTTGGTGCAGCCCCTCATCTCCCCCCAAGACCTCTTTCACCTCCCCATATGACCCTTAACCTCCATTTTCCCTTTAGTCCCTGTCCCCCCACAGATCCTTTTGATGCCCCAATGCCCCAAAAACCTGTTTTAACTCCCCCAAATACACCCAAAGACCCCTAAACCCCCCCAAATCCCCATCCAAACCCCCAGATCCCTTCAAATCTCCCCCAGCCCCCCCCCTCAAATCTATTCCAACCCCCCTCCACGAGGGATCACCCGGCACCCTGGGACAGGAACACAGTGGGCTGTACTGGGGGCACTGGGCTGTACTGGAAGGGCACTGGGGGGGCTCAGTTGTCCCACGACAATGTGCCCCAGCTCCAGGAGAGATCTGGGGAGCAGTGCAGAGGTACTGGTCTGTACTGGTTTGTGCTGGTCTGTCCTGGTCTGTCCTGATCTGTACCCCCCAATCCCCAAAGCCCCTCCTCAGCTCCCCCAGGACCCTCCCACACCCCAAAGCCCCCCAGACCCACCCAGGCCTCTGACTTGGTCCTGCTTCCCCTTGAGCATCTGCAGCTGCTGCAGAACCAGGCATTTCATCAGCAAATGTGCAGGTGACACCAAGCTGGGGGTGTGTTGATGTGCTGGAAGGCAGGAGGGCTCTGCAGAGGGACCTGGCCAAGCTGGATCCATGGGCTGATTGCAAGGGG
Source organism: Pseudopipra pipra (assembly GCF_036250125.1). Lineage (NCBI taxonomy): Eukaryota > Metazoa > Chordata > Aves > Passeriformes > Pipridae > Pseudopipra > Pseudopipra pipra. Next base: position 42,914,461 of record NC_087580.1, read on the forward strand.
ATGAGGTTCCAGTAGGCCAAGGGCCGGGTCCTGCCCTTTGGGCACAAGAAGCCCCGTCAGCCCCCCGGGCTGGGGCCAGAGTGTCTGGAGAGCAGGCAGGCAGAAAGGGAGCTGGGAGTGTGGATGGGCAGGCAGCTGAAGAGGAGGCAGAGTGTGAGCAGTGTGATGTTAGAAAAGCAGGCTAAGTTGTGGACTGGTTGTAGAAGGAGGAGGAAGCCCAGAGGCCAGTGCAAGCAGGCAGCCCTGAGCTTGCACATGATGTCCCCTCCCTGCAGGTTCCTGTCCTTGAGCCCAGGCCCTGAGGTGAGGCTGAGAAGTGGCGCGGAGGTGAGCCCAGAGCTGTCCCTGAGGTGAGGCTGAGAATAAGTGCAAGGCAGAGCTGCTGCTGAGGAAGGAGAGCCCGTGGTAGGGAAGAGACAGAAGCTGACAGTGCCCATCCCCGAGAAGGTGCTGTGTCCATCCCCTGTGTGCCAGGTGAGCTGGGGCTTTGCTGCAGAGCTGTGGGCGCTGATTTGAGCGTCTCCAAGTGCTGAGATGGTGGGCACCCAGGAACACAAACTGTGCCTGGCCACAGAGCCTGCAAGGAGGAGCAGAGACAGCCGTGGCAGTGTGGGGGGCCAGGTTGTCCCTGTGCCTTCCCCTGCAGGCCCTGTCTGTCCCTGCTGGGCCCCTGTCCATCCCCATCAGGTCCTTGCCCGTCCCCCCCGGGCTGAGCTCCCCCCAGGAAGTGCCGTGGAGCTGAAGCTGCTGCCATCCCCCCCCTGCAGCCGCTGCCCCAGCCAAGGGAGCAGCAAAGGCAGGGCCAGGAGCAGAGGCAGCAGCAGGGGAGCCCTGGGGGGTCCGGGAAGCTCTTGTGTGGGTCAGGAAAGAGGCGCTGGGCACGAGGCCGGGGCTGTGCTGAGCAGGCCCAGCCCTCACATCCCCCCAGCCAACGCCGGCTGCCCGGGGGGCTTGGGAGGGACCCCCAACCCGTGTGCCCCACACTGAGCTGGCAGAGAGAGAGCCAAGGGACAGGGCCACGGGCAGGGCCACGGGTGAGGGACAGGCAGGGCCATTGCAGGGCCACGGTGAGGGCACAGCCTGTGGCAGCAGAGCTGCCCAGGGCCGGGGGCAGCCGGGGGGGTTGGTACCAGCCAGTGGTGGGGCCGAGCAGAGCACGAGGCCTCTTGCAGACCCCTGGAGCAGCCTCCCACTTGCCAGCCCTGCCCTGGTGGGGTGACACTGTCCCCTCTCTACAGGACACTCCCCCAGAACTCTTCAGGGTGGGCTTTTGTGTATAGTCCTGGTTGCTGATTCCTGCTGGGGACCTGAGGGCCCCTCTGAAATCCCATCCATGGGGCACAATCTTCCCTCCAGAGCCTGACTCACTGCAGACTTTGCCGGGAAATCTGTGCTGGCAACTGCATCCTGATCCCGAGGGCAGTTTGTATCCCTGAGTGCTGATCCATCCTGGGGACCCAAGGGATCCTCTGCCATTCCATCCATGCAGGAGTCACCCTCCTGCCCTTGACTCCCTGCAGAGGAACAAGTGCCATCTCTCTGTTTGGGAGAAGCCAGATGCTGCCCCTGGGCCATCAGAAGTGGTGCTGAAGCCTCTTTCAGCCCAGCCCCGGGTGCAGTTTTCTCATCCCCTCACCGTGTGCCCACTCCCCCAGCCGGCACTGACCAACCAGGGCGTTTGGCACACGTGGTTTGGTGGTTTGGAGAAACAGCCCCAGACTGGCAGGGGGCCAGATAACCTCGAGGAACAGCCCTGGTGAGTTTGAAGTGACACTACATTAATAGAGCTTTAGATTAATATATAGCAACTCAATCAAGTGCTCATGAAATGACCTCAATCCCCTCATCGTCCTAATTAAATAGTATTTTCTTGGGCCAAATCTTGATATTTTGGAGTATTTTTGGCTGAATCTTAACTTTTTACAGTTTGTGAGGGGGTTTGTCTTTCTGTTTCTGAGGGGTTTTTTGCCTGAGTCTTGGAGGTTTGAGTTTTTCTGGGCTGAATCTTGGTGTTTTGGAGGTTTTTATGGACACAGGAAGCCCGGTGAGTTCTAGAGATGGACTTGGGCAGGAGGAACCCCCAAGCCAACGCACTCAGCCCTTGTTTTCCCCCCATCAGGATTTGTCCTTCCCAAAGCTTGGGCGGATGGAGGAGGAGGCTGCGAGGAAGAGGAAGATGCCTTGGGCCCCCCAGGCAGGTGAGGAGGAAGTCAGTGTCCCTTTGGGCGGGTGTTGTGCTGGCTCTGTCAGCCGAGCATGGCCCCGGCTGCAGGACAACCCCGCTGGCGCCGCCGTCCTGCCGGGGCCGGAGTTGGGGGGATGTCCTTGGCCTTCCCTGTGGGCCGGAGGCAAATCCCCTCCCTGTCCTTCTTGCTTCCTGCCCCAGGCCCCGAGCTGAGGACGGAGAGCCCGGAGGACAAATCCCCCCGTGAGACCCTGGTGGGAGAGGCCGTTTTGAAGGGCTCCACGGCACAGGAAGGCAGCGGGGAGGAAAAGGGCCGGAGATCCCCCCGCAGGAGGGGCTCCAAAGCCATCCCAGGGTGCTCTGAGGAGGAAAGAGCCAGCCTGTGCTGGGAAGGTGGCCGGAGCTTGAGGGGGAGCTCTGAGCTGGTGGTCCCTGAGCAGCCTCCCAGCAGGGAGAAGCCCTTCAGGTGCTTGGAATGTGGGAAGAGCTTCAGTAGGAGCACCACCCTCCTCACCCACCAGCACATCCACACTGGGGAACGGCCCTACCCTTGTGGGGAATGTGGGAAGAGCTTCAGCCAGAGCTCCCACCTGATCCGACACCAGCACATCCACACTGGGGAACGGCTATACCCATGTCAGGAATGTGGGAAGAGCTTTAGGGACAGCTCCAACCTGATCCGACACCAGCACATCCACACTGGGGAACGTCCATACACGTGTGGGGAATGTGGGAAGAGCTTCAACGACAGCTCCAACCTCCTTGCCCACTGTCGCATCCACACCGGGGAACGGCCCTACAAGTGCTTGGAATGTGGGAAGAGGTTTCAGACCAGCTCACATCTCCTCAGGCATGAGCGGTGGCACACAGATGAGAGGCCCTTCCGCTGCACCGACTGCAGGAAGGGCTTCAAGGAGAACTCCACCCTTGTCATCCACCGGCGCATCCACACCGGGGAACGGCCCTACAAGTGTGGGGAGTGTGGGAAGAGCTTCCCCAAGAGCTCTGCCTTGACCAGACACCAACGGACCCACCAGTAAGAGAAGCCCTACCAGTGCCCCGACTGTGGGAAGAGCTTCGGCCGCTGCTTCCACCCCAAATGAACCCCCTGATGGTGAAGCAACCCCTGGAGTCCAGTGAATGTCAGTCCATTCCTTTCGACCACAAAGGGCCAGTCCCCTTTCCCAGGGGCAGCTTCTTCCAACAGAACCCTTCTTGGGGGGTGTGTGGAGATTCCTGCATTGGCTGGGGCCCCCCCAATGTCACTCCTGGAGGCTGAGAGCAGAGATCTCCCCAAGAACATTGGCCTGGGGGAGTTCTATCCATCTCTAATTAAGAATGATTGCTTTTGTGCCAACTTGAGTAGAATTGCTTCAACAATTGCTTTAGTGTAGAGCACTGTCCTATCTTATGCTGTACTCCTGGTAGTTTTAGTGTTTCTATTATGCAGTAAATAATTCTGATAAAGATCTTTCGTCTGATCATTTGTAATCCTAAATAAATTAATTTCTATCAATAGATCTGATTTACCATAATTTAACCTGGAGGACAAAAATTATTCAGTTACACCACTGTAATTCCTCTAAACTGAAAGTGTTGGCATAACCCAAGGCTGAGATTGGATCCAGCACCCCACAGGAAGTTGAGAGCTCAGGGGGACCACCCCGCTTTCCCAACCCCTCTGTGCCCAAAGATCCCCATGAGACTATCCGACCCACCAGACCACCCCCCCTTTTCCCCCCTTCTCCCTGTTTCTCCCATTTTCCCATTGTCCCCTTAATCCTTATTTTCCCCTTGAAACAGTTTTGGGGTCCCAACCCCCACTTTTTGCCCCCTCTCCTGTGGGCACTGAAGGAGAAAATGAGGCTGCACACACAGAGTTCCATTCCGGGACTTGTCCCCCCATCTTTCCGGCGTCCCCCTTTCATTGGGGTTCCTTTGGAAACAGCGCCTGGGCTTTGTCTTTTAGTCCACCGGAATTCCCAGCATGGCCCCAAAGCAGTGCCCTGATCCCACACATTCCCCTCCCCTCATGTGCTGGCTGTGTTCAACCACCAGAGAAAAACACAGGCTGCCATGCAGAGCGTTCCAAGTGGTTTCCACTTTGGCAAACAGCACTCTCTGGATGGAAAACACCAGTCAAGGCCAAAACACTCCTTTTGGATCCTGATTAACTGATTGCAGCTGCTGCTGCCTTAACTTGTTCCCACAAAAATTCTCAGGGTTCCTTTGGTTCAAGGAGGCCCCACATGTCCCAATGGCCCCTTGATTCCTTGGGGTTCCACAGTCTCCAAAAGTTCCTGTAGTTTCATGAGGCCCTGCAAACCCAAAATGCCCTTTGGATTCTCAGAGATTTCCCATTGTCCCAGGGTCCTTTGTGCTTCAGAAGGAGCTGCAGTGGGACAGTGGCCCCTTGATTCCGTGAGCTCTGCAGTGTTCTAGGAATCCTTGGGTTCCAGGAGAACCTGCAGTTTCACAAGGAGCACTTGAATGCAGGAGGTTCTGCAGGGTCCCAATGGCCCCTGGATTCTGGGAGGTTCAGAAATATCTCAGGGCTGAGAAAACTAGGATTGTTCAGGCTGGAGAAGGCTTTGGGCTGACCTAATTGTGGCCTTCCAGTGCCTGAAGGGAGCCAACCAGAAAGATGGAGAGAGACTTTGGACAAGGGCCTGGAGTGACAGGACAAGGGGCAGTGGTTTCACATGGATTGAGGGCAGGGTTGGAGGAAATAGTAGGAAGGAATTCTTTTCTATGAGGATGTTGGGATGCTCTTTAAGGCCCCTCCCAAGCCAAAGCATTCCATGATTGTGGGACTGGTGGGTGAGGTGGTGGTTGAAGCCATCTGGGGCACAGGGACCCAAAATGAGGGAGTTTTCCATTGTGGGGGAAGGAAGGAGGGGGCAGCAGAACTGACCCCTTGGACACCTGGCAGGCAGGCTTTGGCTGGAAGCTGCTGATGGGGAGCTGAGTGAAGCCCCCACAATGCAGGAGGAAATGGTCAGTGACCTGCTCTGCCAGTGAGACCCCCCAAGTGCCTGGGCCCACATGGGATGCAGCCAAGAGTCCTGAGGGAGCTGGAGAAAGAGCTGGCCAAGCCACTCTCACTCATTCCCCAGCAGTGCTGCACAACCGCACAAGTCCCAGCTGACTGGCAACAAGCACATGGGATGTCCATGCACAGGAAGGGCCAAAAGGAGCATCTGGGGAACTCCTGGCCTGTCCCATTGACCTCAGGACCAGGGAAGTCCATGCAGCAGATCCTCCTCAGTGCCATCCCATGGCACGGGCAGGACAACCAGGGGATCAGGCCCAGCCAGTGTGGGGTTGGGAAAGGCAGGTCCTGCCTGACCAACCTCATCTCCTTCTCTCACAAAGGACCCGCTCAGCAGCTGAGGGAAAGGATGGGAATGTGTCTCTGTGGAATTCCAGAAAACCTTTGGCACCATCTCCCCCAGCATCTCCTGCACAAACTGGCTGCTCATGGCTTGCCTGGGAACTGTTTTTTGGGTGACAAAGTGTCTGATAGCCCAGGGAGTGGTGGGGAATGGAAAGAAATCCAGGTGGGGCCAGTCACTAGTGGGGTTCCCAAGGGCTCAGGGTTGGGGCTGCTCCTGTTTAACATCATTATTGATGATCTGGGCCAGGGGATCGAGTGCCCCCTCAGGAAAGTCGTGGATAACACCACGTTGGGTGTGATTGTGGATGTGCTGGAGAG